>NC_092466.1:4302060-4645560 GCF_047495875.1 Pithys albifrons albifrons | reverse complement strand
AGGGGATAGCAGGGAGAAGCAGTGGCAGGAGGAGGACAGGTAAGGTGTGGAAGAGATAAGATGATGTGCTCTTCCCTTTCTCCTTTGCACATCACAGATGCTCATATAAATATCCAGATAAAACTCATATAACAGAAAGTCCTCTTGGAGAAAAACTTTGCTAAGCCAGAGATCTGCAATGGCACTGGCTGTGACCTGAGAGTGTAGAAAAGGTACAGCACAGACTGATGTTATCTGTCCACTTGCCTTTGCCTTGCTCTGTGAGGAGGGACTAAATAAGTCTGGATCACTGCAAAGAGCTTTTAGTGCCCCATGGAAAAATATTACCTTCTTAGTTTAGGTAAAAAAGGAAAAATAGAAGTACCTGTCTGTGGATTTAAACACCCAGTGCAGCTGGTTTGGGTGTAATTGTATGCCAGATGTCTTTTTTCATTCAGTGGTTGTAAGTTTTCCAGAATAAGATAAATATGTATGTTCTCTCTGCATTTTATGGAAATCTTCCTGCTTTATTTTTTCTTTCAGGAAAAATATGACTCCTTAAGTGGCATTTGGAATTATTCCCCTTGAACTATGAACTTGGCAGGTAGAAGTGTTGATCTTGTCTAAGGTAAGGATTTTCTTCATTGTACTGTCAAAAAAAAAATCTGATTTTTTTTTTAAATTGGGTTCTAATAAATCTGAACATCCAGCAAAGACAGTTTTTATTCTTGTCATATTCAGAATATTGTAAAAGTAGGACTCTCTCAGTGGGAGCAAGAGTAGATAAAACAGTATAAACCACAGAGGAGATCAGATTCAGTTTCCTCACTGGTTAGTGATGCTGTGGGGCATCTCTAATGGCAGGAAGTTGTTTTACAAAATTCAGTGTCAGGGACAGTTTCATTGGTATCTGGTGCCTGCAGGACTTTCTTTGCAGCTCCTGCCAGATTGGCTCATGGTCTTTCTGCAGAGTGGACAGAATTCAGGACTGTGGTGGTCTCCAAGCAACAACATCCTCAGGAGCTTGGAGGATGGAGAGTAAATGATCTTTAAAACAGCAGAAGCACGTGGGCACGGGTGCCAGTGCTGGCTGTGATGCCCTCTCCCACTCCATAGGGTGTCTCTTCCTGCTCCTTATTGATCATGCAGACTTTTGAGGAGCCCTAGTGCCAGTGAGACAGGGCACTCAGAACGCCATCATCATGCAGGAGAGGGGATTTTTTGACAAACTGTGTGTGTGCAGAGGTGGGGACTTACACTGATCATTGGCTCTGAGTAATTCCAACAGCTGAGTGCCTTTAAAATATACTGCTGTGCTCATAATGTCTTGCCAGCATTTCACATTAACCTTTAGACTACTTGAATTTAACTCTGTAAGTAAGCTAGATAGCTTTCTAAAATGGTAGATAATATAACAAAAAAGCAGCAGACATGAATGAAGACATGTGAGCAAAGCAGTTATTAAAATTACAGTGATCAATGCTATAATGTTCTGAGGTATCCTACATGTGGAACTCCAAGAGGCTGCTCTCTTTAGTATGTGCATGTAGCTGCTAATTGGGGTGCACACAGCAGGTAAACTAAGCCAAACTTCAAAAATAAATCCAAGGCAACAGGATAGAAAAAACTGCTGCTTTGAGACTCTACAGTGGACTGGAAAATGCCTTTGGCTCAACGGTCCAAATTTGTTAATAAAATCAAGGAGTTAAAGCTTCTTTGTGCTAGACTCACATGCAAAACATGAATATAAAAATGTTTAGCAATGAACTCATTTGTGGCAGCGTGACACAGACCACAAACCCTCCAAAGGGATCAAAAGGCTCCAGTAAAAATAGCTGCCAAGAGATCTGCTCAGGTTTCACACTTCTGGATCAATTGTACCCCATACATGTGTTTGTGGTTCTCCATGTCCTGTGAAAAGTTAAAGACTTTCTGCTTAGAAAGCAGTTAGCTGGGAACACCATTACATCACATCGTATTCCACTTTATCCACATCTCTTTAAACCAGTTTGATCATTGCAATGGAACAGAACTGGAAGTTACAGAGGCATATCCTCTTGATTCATGAACATAACTCCCATTAGCACTAATAGAAGTTATGCACTTGCATTGAGAGGAGAATATATCACAAGGAGCTGATGATGATCATCTTAGACTAACACAGCAGCATACTGAAATTTCTCTCATGCAAAATATGTACCCACTTTCCTCCTAATTCCCTGATGCAAATCACTACCAGCCCAGAAACACAAGCCCACGTACCAGGAATGATGTGTGGGAACAGCAACTGGCAGAAGTCATAATGATGAGAAGCAGAAACGAGTTATTTTGAGGTGGACCTTATCTGTGAGCAAGTTGGGGGGCAGCTCCTTATTTACACAAGAGAAAGTGAAGACAGAAATTGTCAGCTGTCAGAAAAGACAAAAGAGAAAGAATAAAGCATAAAAGTTTTCTAGTTTACTTATTAGCACAATATGTAATTGGATGGAAGTAGCAGGTCTCAAAAATTTGTCTTACTATAATGACTATAATTTTTTAGAGATCGAAAATGAATCTGACTAGAAAATACCATTAAACTACCAACTTGCTTAAAATTTAAAGGGTAATTCACATATAATGCTTTTATTTAATAGCCCAATTTACAAAACGTCTAAAATTAATGCAGATCTTTTCAGGACAAAATCAGCTGTAACTGCACCAACTAATTTTTGCTCATTTGAACTGAATTATTAATAAGAGAGAAATATACCATATGTTCCCAAAAGAGCTGGATACATTTATTTCAAATAAAATTGCCGTGTTTGGTGGAATATAAGAGGTTTAAATGCTTTCAGAGAAATGGGTTACTTATATACTGATTTAATAGAGTATAAATCAGACTGCATAATTAGGGACACAGCTGTTTCCTAACCTAAAGCTGCCAGCTTTTGTTGGTTAAGTTCCTTTATCACCTGCATGGCTTTAATCAGCAATAATTTGTTCTTCTTATGGAGCAATACAAGTTAATCAATAATTTTGCTGTTTGTACTATACTGGAAAAAGGCTTTTATGGCAAGTTTAGCTTAAACTTGGCATACTTTCTCCTGACTTATTCGCTTGATTGATTTAATTTTCTTATGATCTGGATACTTATTAAAAATGAAAATATTTTTGGTAATACAGCCTCTGCTCCTTCTTAAGTTTGCACTGTACACACATTTGGACATAAACCCCAAATTCTGACTCTGTAAGCTAAAATTCTAAGTATTCCTCTTTTATTCACTTTAGATTTTATAAAATTCCTTGACCAGGTGTCAAAACAAGAAGAGTCTGTCCATGTTTAAACTACAACTGGAATTTACGCTTAACCAACACCTCTGGTGACACCACCTTGTTATACAGTTCTGGCTTTTCTATTAGAACTTCAACAAGGGCTAAAAAATCATAATAAATAAATAAATGAATAATCACTTCAGCCCCAAAAATACACATTATACACATGAACTTCCTGTCCCTCCTGCATGAGCAGGTCCCCACGTGCACATGGCAGGGAAGGTGATGGCACATTGTCCCCTGTGGACTCTGCTAATCTTGTAGAGCTTTCCCTCTGCAAATCCTGGTGCCAATTTTGAAGCCCTGAGCTTAGACTGGTCTCAGAGTCATGGAAGTCACTGCAAAATTTTGCCTTAGGTCAATGTGACTCCGTGCAAACTCCAAAGGGAAAGTCCTGTTCTCTTACAGCCCTCAGATGCATCCACTGCACTAGATCTAAAACCATGGGATAGATCACTTGGTGAGATCCAGTGGAAAATGTTGATTGACTGGTAACTACAGAGATCCTAATTAGGTGTCCCTGGTTTCCAGAAGAAGGGCCTCCAGGTGTAGCAGTGAATTTTTTTAAGCGTGTAATTTGCATCTGTATTTCATTCATTTTGTGCTCTAATATGAAACCAAGTGAATAAAACTGTTCAATCTGATCCACACACTGTTTTCAAATAAGTTTTCTGGGAGGGTAGACTTTTTAAAGGACACATCCATGATATGAAAATGTGGGAGACTTGCAAAAGTCCTTTGACATCTAGATGAGCTACACACAGAGGGGAATGGGATGCAGGTCACATGTTCATGAAAAAGCAAAGTTTCATTTGTAGAAGTTTCCCTAGTCATAAAGAGCTGTTCATACCTTGTGTTTTATCTCTTCTTAAAAAAATTAGTTCAGAAGTTCCTCTTGGCTTTAGTATCTTGGGATCAAAGTGAAGACTATGGAAGGTCTACTTTGAGTTGAGATTTATAGAACACATAAAACATGTTTATAATATATTCATACAGATCCTAATCTGTAAAAATATGTAGAAACGTATATATATATACATATATATACATATATACATATATACATATATATATATATACACATATATATATACATATATATATATATATATATATATATATATATATATACACTGAGGTATATATTCTGAGTGTATTAATTTTAAAAGTCTTGGTAGACAAGCTGTACAATGTGATATTTCTGAATTAAATTCTTCAATTGTAACTGGCCATGAGAATGACACTGGCTGTTTTCAAGTATTTCTTGAGTATTATATCAGGACAGGATACCATTTTTAACAAATTGTATCTGAATGTTTTTATTTATGTTCCAGTTATCTCTAACTATGCAAGCCTAGGAAAATTCACCTCTGCAAAAGGGCATTAATTCTCCAAAGTCTGCTGTAGCACCATGGAGGCTCCAGCAGCACTGGCTTCAAGAAAGAAGATGTTCCTTAATTGCAAATATAACTGTATTTTTATTTAGGTGTGGGGGAACAATGAGGATTGGGCTGTGAGCTATTTCTGATGCCAGGTTTATATTTTAAATAACTCTATTTTAAATGCATTTGCTGCTTCCACTCTTTCTCCTCACCTTCCACAGGCTTGCACAGAGATAATCACATTCTCTCCTTTTAGAGCCAGAATATTCTTTTAAAATCCCAGGGAGACAATATGCAACTTAAAGTAGAAAATTAGCTTCACTCACAAATTATGCATTAAAGAGACTTTGTGTCTCACTGTAAGTCTTGCTCAGAGGGAACTTCCACCTTCAGTTTCCAGCTGTGCAGGCCATAAAAATTTTATGCTGTAACTTTCATAAACTTAGAAGGAGTTTCTCCACAGTTGCACTGGTTTGAGGAGCTGCCACTAAAGAACAAGCTCTGTCTAGCACCTCTTAATTAGTTCTTTGTCCTTGATGACAAGCACAGTGCCACCAAGGGGGACCATCCAAAACTTCTGACCAGCTAATTGAAAAATTCACAAATTCTTCTTCTTCCACTCAGGATAAAAGTTAAGTGCATAAATCCCAACAGATGTAGGAGTGAAGAAAACAGGTTTTGCAGTGCTTTTCTTTCCTCCTTTGGCAGCTCATCATCCAGTGCCTCTGGTTTCCCACAAATAACTGCCTTCCCTGGCTTGATGACAGCATAGAAACCACAGAAATGTTATGTCCAAACTCCTTTTCCATGTGCTCCATAACACAGGCACACCCACACAAGTCTGAGATGTCCATTGTGTGGTCCATGCACATCAGCAGGTGCTCCAGAAGCATCACATAAATCTGAATGCCTCTTAAAAACCCTACCCTGGGTTAGAGGAGAGATCAACAGAGACAGTCCTTGGCTCTCCCATGGCTAAAATACATGAACTTTATTTAGTCAGCCTGTTAGGCTGTAATTCCTTCTCCATGAATGCTCAAAGTATTTATGCAGATTTATGAGTAGGCCTTCAGAGAATCATAGAATGGTTTGGGTTGTCAGTGATCTTACAGATCATCTGCTTCCAATCCCTCTGCCATGGGCACAGACACCTTCCAGTAGGAGGCCCAAACCCACTTCAGCTCTCATTTTACACTATAAAGAATAAAAAATATACTCCAAAGCTTCTTTGTAAGTTTGGGTGTCCAGAGATACTTCCCTTTACTTATGAGCCAGAACTCAGGGAAGAGATATTTTCTAAACTTCCTGTTTTTATTTATAATAAATTTCAGTTTATTCTTCAATCTTCTAAGTGACACCATTAAAGGTAGTGGAAAAGTTATTTGGAATCATTTGGTTTATCATGTTTTTCTTATTGCTACTCAATATATGATATAGCTTTAAATCAATATATGCAACTAAAGAACTACTAATTAAAGAACTGATGCTTTCTGTACACAAAGAATGTGATTTTTCTCCTTTGTATCTCATATTAACTGCAAATGTATGCGTAGCTCTGGAGGTATGACCCCTCATTCTTAGTTTTGAAACGTTGAAAAAAATTGAGTAAGGCTTGTAAACAAGATATATTTGGTCATTCTTCCAGTGTATTTTGATCTATGTAATAAAGGTCAGCACTCAGTGCTTCATTCTACATTCTCCCAAATATCTAATTGCCTAATTATTGCATTATTTCCCAGCCAATCGCCTGAAAGGGTTTGTATGGGAGTATGGCAGAATAAGAGGGCTGTCAGTCTTTGGTTATGGTCCTATAGTTCTCATTCAAGAATTAAATATCTGTCTTTTCTAAAAGTCATTACATGATTTATTGGAAAATTGGTAGAAACAGCCCTGGGGGGGTTGTGCTCAAAATCTGGTTTAGAAGAGTGGCTGCTAGCTATGACTTTTGATTTTCTTGTCTCGAAATGAATAGCCCTGCCTGTTTCTATGCAAATTAAATGTTTGAATGTATTTTCTTAAGATAGATTATATTTGTTAATTTAATTGCATTTCTTATGCAGTGAGGTGATTTGTGTTTTGGTCTTTATTTCGAGAGGAAACCCCTTTTGCTACTGATTCCCCAGAAGTGCAGGGCTGCTTTTTCTGTTGTTTGATAGCTCTAAAATGTCTTGCAGAAATTGTAGGTCAAGAATTACAGCCATGGTAAATCATGCCTCATGAATGAGAAGTCATCTGTGATTTCTCTAGGGTTTTTTTGGTCTGTCTTTAAAATGAGCATAATATTCAGAAGAAAATAAAGGCTTCTTTAACATATATTGGCATAAATATGAGCCAGGCCAATATGTGCATATTTATGACATTCAAGCTCTGTTGACATTAACAGTTTAGGCTGTATCAAATAGAGAGGAGCTTCTATAAATAGACTTTAAGAAAACAATATTTTAGAAAGAACTATTCCCAGTAACTGGTTTTTAAAATGCAATTAAATTTATTTTCTGCATATAAACCCCATTGCTTCCAACCATGGACCCAGAGGCACCTCCATCCTCTCTCCCCTTGCTTGCTGAGAAGTTCTTTGCTTTATGCAGCTTTCAGGACCTGAAAGAGTTGTAGGACTTAAATAAGAATAGGTGACTTTTGAGTGAGTGATGGAGCTGAGGACACTGAGGGGCTGGCAGTGCTGGAGGCCACCATGGGGCTGGGACAAGGGAAGGATGGTTCTCTGGGGGCTCAGTACCCCCCTTCTCCTTTGGTGTGGACCAGAAACTACCACCTGAGTTTCCCTGTGCATCTCTGCTGACCCATTTACCTCTGTTTCTGAAATAATTGATCCCCTTCTAGTAAAAATAAAAGTGATTCCCTTTGCTGCATTCCCAGAAGAGCTGCAGGAGATAGACAAGGATAGGCTTCTTTGTGGCTTCCCTCACCTCTTTCTTCACAAGAACTGCCTCCTATTTCATGCTTCCCAAGCTGAAGGCTCACAAAAATCAATAACTGCTCCTGCCTTTTCCCCTTCTTTTCTGCCAAAGTGTCAAAACAATACTGGTAGAGGGGAAAAAAAGTCATAAAAATGCAGGTTTAAAAGCAAACAAGGGGTTAACTTTCCTCTTTCTGCATCTGATAATTTATAAGGATTATTTGCATCCATTGTCAGCCACTGGACTCACATAATAACCCTAAAGCTGCAAAGGGCAAATAACAGGCACATCAGATGCAGCTGGACAGATACAATAGATTGAACATCTCCAAAGAACTCCCATTAGAGTCCATTGGGTCAATAATCCACAAACTAAGAAGGATTTACATCATAGACCATAACATCTGTTTTGGAGCCATTACATTTTATCAAGGCAAGAGCCAGTTTTAAAACTATGATGACATGCAGATCTAGCTGCCTGTGAAGATGCCATTCTAGGTTACAGGATGACAAATAAATGGAATCAAAATTAGTAACAGGATCATAGTAAGTTACATATTCACTTTCACAAAATATCTCTCTGACCCCCACTGTATTTTCTGCAATGAAACTGCAAACTTAGAACAAAGCAGTTGGTGTACTACAAATAAGATGCAACTTTATTGTGAAAAAAAATACTACAAAAATATAATTTCTACCTTATCTTGACATACTGTGCTCAATGGAGGTCTAGGGAAACTTGGAACAATAGTGTGACGTATTTCCAGGAGCAGCCAAACTGGATTGAATCTGTGACAGGAGGATGTAGAAGAGATGCTACTCTAACCCCTTCTTCCATACCCCCTCCTACCATCTCTCTGCTCAGGGTACTCAGAAATTAATTTCAGCTTGGTTAAATTTAGAACAGCCTCAAAATTCCTCTAATTTATGCCAGTGAGAAAGACTTTCTGCGTATCGGTTTCATTCTCTGACAGTGGGTTACACTTTGCAGAGAGAAACTTGCATCAATAGAAGCAACTGGGGGAAAAACAAGGGGAAACTCATAATTTTATTGACCTTTTTACTGAACAGTGGTAGTAAATGAATGTAGAAAACATCAGGATCTAACCACTTTTCCCCAAAAAAGTTTGTACAGTAAAATAGTCCTGCAAATATAACACATAACAAGAATATCATCACAGCTACATGGTAAATCTGCAAAAGAGTTAAACATTAAAAATTAATCTCAAGATTTTATTATTCCTTTGTAACTCAGCACTGCAATGATCTTTGTGTAGTGGAGGTCTCTGCAGTGCTCGGGTGTGCTCTTATGCCTAGGCAGAATGCCATGAATTAAGGATGGAGCATAAACCCTGCCTTTGAATTTCCTGGCTTTTGTTGGTTTGTGTCATAAACTCAACATTATTCAAATCTAGGGTTTTGTATTTAATATTATTAAATGCCTCCTCATCAATGCCAAGTCTGTAATTGGTCACAGTGAATAGGTGATTAGACAGATAAAGTGCAATTGTGATTGCAAAAACTATCACCAGGTTTGCCGAGGACAATAATTATGTAGCTTATAATGTTTGAAAATATTGCCTAAATCTCCTTCCCACATGTTGTTTGTGATGGAAAACAATTAGACAAAGGATTCTTTTTCTAAGCTGCCTCTGATTCAGATTTGCCTGATGAATGGTCTTTATACTGAACCCAAAGCATTTGTTCCAAGTAAATTATATGTCATTGCAAATGCAAAAGGCCTGCTTCACAATGTTTATTGGGATAAATTAAATCTTCTAAAGATGGTAAACAGAAGGCCTCAATAATTATTCACTTCTGTATAGTTTAAACTGAAAAGGATGTTGCAGTTAGAAGGATGGAGATGAGGCAAACAACACTCCCTGCTTTGTGTTAACAACATAAGAGGTACAATAGGGAAATTTAATTTGATACTGATCTACATGAGGCATAACACAGCAACACAGTTTCAAATGCTACTTTTCTAATGGCAGCCTTTGAATTGCAAATTTCCACCAAAACCACCTGATTCATTGCTTGAACACGTTCCCAACCCAGTCAAGGAGTTTTCTCTCCTCAGTTTCCATAGGGGCAGGAACAGGCTCTTCCTTGTCATTTCAGGAGGTGGATATAAAACCCCATGGCTGCTTTACTTGTGAAAGCCTCGAGCCTGCAAGGTGCCTGGCACACAGGCAGCTCAACAGAAAAGGTACTTGTGGCTTTGCTGCAGCAGCCCAAATTCTCCTGGCACTGAAAGGTCAAATCCTGGAATAGTGAGCAGCCCTTTTGGAAGCGCTCACCTCGCGCTCAGAAAGGATTCTCCTCAAAGTCGGCAGCGATCTGAAAGCGTTTTGTCGCTTCTGTGGGCCATCCAAAGCCCACTGAAAGAAATGGCAATCTTTCTTTTAATGCTGTCAGGCTCCCAGTGGGAAAGTGCTCTAAGGATGGCAGAGCCCTTCAAAGCAGGAGAGCCTTTGGCACGAGTCTCTTTGGCCGCGCCGCCGATGGCTCAAAGCTGCACATGAAGGATGAGCACGGCCCAGGAGCACAGCGAAAATCTCGAGTGCTTTCTCACTTTGTGTGAGATTCAGCCACTTCACCTGTGAAAAGACACAATGGGCTGCCTTTGAAACTATATTCTCCTTGAGCCTAAAGTGAATATACGGGAACTTTAAAAGGTGTCAGTTAATTAGCTCATGATCCAGCTTAACGTGAAATCGGATCTTAAATAATTTCTGTACGTGTTGTCAGGTCTTTTTAGTTGCTCCATTAACTCACTCTGGGAACCATTATAATTTTTCTAGATTTCCAAGTGGTTAAAATTCACTGGAAACTTGTGCACAGGTGATTCAAAACTGTCCTATGGACTATTAAAATGCCCTATGGAAAATTAATAGCAGACACTCAATTACTTTACTAGAATATTTCTAGAATTTTTAAACTATTTGTTTCTTTCTCCGTTGACCCTAGTTCTACATTTCAGGTGTTTCTACTGCTTGACTCATTGCAACACCTCTTTTCACCATCTGCTTACCATTCATTAGTATTCAGAGGCACAAGGATACCTTTAACTCACATTCATGCATAGACTCCCAGAAAAAAACTTATTAATGGGACTTCATACCCATCTCAAACACATTTGTATTTAAACATATATAAAAGTTGAAAAATAAATACATATTTGCATATTACTTGAATGTGGCATCCAATTTCCTCTTTGCTTTGCACACTCCCTGTCCTCAGTACTCCCCAAATTTCTGCCACCTGAAAGGATTGGTAGGAAGTCAGAAGGAGAGTTTACACCACCACTGCTGTTCAGCTGCGGCAGAGCAAAAGGGTGTACAGGAGAGCAGGTCAGGGGAAGGTACAGGGTTTTCTGATCACAAATATCAGCAGGGACAGGACAGACAAGGAGCCTGGACCACTTCAGTACCAGTACCATGCAGATAAGCACATATGGCATCTTCATCTCTGAGGATGGCCCAGATAATATAGACAAGATGTGCAGACTCTTTTATTTTTTCCAATCCTGTATAAATAAAAAAAAGTACCTTTGTGAACTCCCTGCTTAGCAGATGGCCAAAGGAAGCAATTCCAGTGAGTACTAAACAAGCAGAATTTTCCTTACAAAACAAGTCACTAAAATCCTTTATATGTGAACAAGCTTTTATTAATGACCTCTTTGAATTTTGCTGGTGAGCCCAGCAATAACACAAGGGTATTGTTAGAAATGTAAATGTAAAGAGATAAGGAAATTTTCAGGCAAATCTATATTTAATTTCGAAGAAAGCTGCTCATTTTTAATGGCCCTGTTTGCATGGATATCTGATGGTAAGGCTAGGGGAGGGTCACAGCAGATAAAACCTAACAGTATCATTGAATGAAAAACAAATATTTATTTTCTCTTTGTCTCTTTGGGACTCATTTGCATTAAAACTGCAGCTTTTCCTGAGACCGTTAGTGAAAAAAACCCACCCTCATTTTTATGCATTTAATATTAGGAAGGCTCTTTGAGATTAAGGTTATATAAAAGCTGATTCCACTCTACATGCTCGTCTCTCCACAAAGAACACCAGGCTGAGATGAACCGTTTGGATACTCGGTTTGTTGTGGACTTCAAATTTGCATTTTATGGCACCTCCGTATTTTTATAACTGTATTATAGATCCTATTGTCACACTTGGTTTCTTTCCTGAATTCCAGCTGCTATTCTACAAAGCTATTTGTCACTTATTTTAACATTGAGCATGCAAAACTCCTCACAGGATGAAAATTAAGCAACTGCTTATGTGAAGAGCCATTAAATGCATCCAATCAGTCTTTCCTGCCTACCTGAAGCTCTTTTGCATTGTCTCCAGTACCCTTCTTGCTCTTGGCTCTGGAAAAATATTTTGTTGTCATCCTTAATGTCACGGGACTCCTCTTTGAAAAGAAAAAAAATTATGCATTTGACTGAAAAAATTATTATTTTTTTGTTTAAATCTGGGAAATTCACTGTCATCATAGAATCATTGAACGGGTTGGGTTGGAAGAGACCTTAAAAGTCATCTTGTTCCAACTCCCTGTCATGGGCAGGAACACCTCCCACCAGCCCAGGTTGCTCCAAGCCCTGTCCAAACTGGCCTGGGACACTTCCAGGGATGGGGCAGCCACAGCTTCTCTGGGCAACCTGTGCCAGGGCCTGCCCACCCTCACAGGGAAGGATTTCTTCTTAATATCTAATCTAAACCTACTCTTGCAGTTTAAAGTCCCATTTTAACCTTCTGTAAGGACAGGCAATAACTCCCCCAAGCACATTTTGCACCAGGTTTGCTTCCAGCAGAGACAAGAAGGGCTCCCACCTGTTCAGGGCAGACAGAGCCCATCAGAATTGTCCATTTTGTGTCCACTCCCTTATGTGGTAGAATGCAAATACCTCAGGGGTTGTGGAAAAACAGGATGATTATTCCAGGATACTTTGCATGCCCTCTTATTTCTGCCATTGCTGTATTTGACACATATTAAAACTATAAAATGTGATCAGTGTTCTGAGGTTCTTTCCTTTTTTATTGACTGCTGGGTGTGAATAAGAATGGAGTAAAAATCAGTTGTTGTTAGAACCTTAATCTAAAAAGCTGTACAAGAATATGTGTCTTTTAAACAAGTGGCTGATTTACTTTTAAGTCAGCCAAGTTAAAGAAGGGGTAGAACTCAAGTAAGGCACAGGTGGGATCTCTAGATGGAGTTTTATATGGAATAGCATTTCACATGAAAATAATTACATCCTTATGCTGATTAATGATTAACCTGGCTTTTTAATATTCCTTTCTGAATGCCAGCTTCAGTCTGGAGATAGACAGCATCTGAAGTCAATAGGAGAAGTCATGTGTACGCCAAAAATCCCAAGTTATCTTTGTCATTAACCTTGAGAAGCATCATTGATTACTGGCAATAAGTCAGATCTAATGCTTTTAGGGAAACAACTGCTTCAAAAACAATTTTCAAAGCGTATTTGAAGATGAGTTAGATGAAGCTACAGAAATATTGATATGATTTGGTACAGCAAGCTCAAAATTGCTTTATAATGCACCTCAGTTTGCTTTACTGGTATGAAAAAGAAGGGAAAAGTCACCGTGTTGCCTTGTTTTGCAGAAAAAAAATTAGCATCTGCCTGTGATGCAGAAATTAATAGAACCAGAGAGGTGTGTGAGTGCAATGCTGATGTTCTAAAAAGATCATTTTAATCTACAGAGTGATCTCGACTTTCCTGCATTATTCACTTTTGTTCCTTTGCAACTCAGGCGCATTTGAAATTGTGCCCTTATGCTTATAAGCTGACAGGGCCAAATGAATACACGTGTTTTCTGTAGCTTGGGAGGTATCCAAACCTAATTCCAGAGAGATTTCCATCACACTTTTTGGATTGAAAGGGATTTGCAAGCCTTGAGAATTTTAGCTGCCCATATCATCCTCACTTCTTAAACTATTAATGTTATTTCTACAGTAGGTAAAACACCAGCAATCTGAGTCTTTTTGAATGAGTCTTTTTGTACTCTTTGGAAAGTACAAAACTGGCTTCTGTGGGGAGTTCTGCACTATTAAGGACTTGCATGCTTAAACTTCAACCACTAAAACTGCCTTTCTTTCACTTTTCTCAATATATATTATACACAGTAATGCATATTTAACAAAGCATCTGTGCTCTCACTCAGTTTAAGGATTTTCAAGGTTCAGTAAATATCTGGCTATTTTTCATTGCCTTCATCAGGCACATCAGAAACAAAATTGGAAATAAAAGAAACTTTTTTGGACTCTTTTGTCCATCAGTTTCCCAAGTGGATGATAACATTTTGCAGGGTATGGTCTGTCCTAGCCAGTTTCAGTAGACTCAAATATTAGGGATGTTCTTTGTCAGGCAAGTGCATTTCAGATCACCACAAACGTTTTGCTGATGCTCTTTTTATGTTTTATGTGTATTAAAGGACTAGAGAGATATTGAGAATATGGCCCCAAAACTGCCTTGGTTGGTGTTTTAAGAGGCTGTGTCAATTTAGTGCCTTGGGAGAGAAAAAGCCCAGAGCACATCAAATAAAAAATTAAAATCAAAGTTGAGTCATGTGAGATTGAAATAAATGAATAATGAAATAAAGGATGTTGTGCTGAAATAAAATATGATGTCAAATTGTTCTACTCTGCTGCCTGGCAAGCAGCAAATTGCAGAAGTTAAGAGCTAAGTCAATGGTTCTAAATTCAAATATACAAAAATTTTGCCTAAGCAAATGTTGTAGAGGTTGCCAGCCTGTGGTAAACTTGTATGAGAATGACTTTAGTCATATGCTTGCAGCTCTGCCTATTTTATTAAGATGTGACCCTTCTCCTTCTGCAAGCTCATCCCTTACACCATGATTTGCAGCAATTAATTGGTCTCCTCTAAGCTGACTAGCAAATCCATATACTACTGTAATTACTTGAATGTAAAATATTTAGGAAATATCTATCATGCTCTTAGAAGTCTCAGGTCATTGAAAGAAAGCCAATGAAATTGCAAACAGGCTGAAGGGATTGGCTCCCAGGTACCCTTCCTCCCCCCTCAATTCTCTTGGCTCTCAGCATTTGTCTCTAGGGCATGACCAAATAGTGGCCATGTGTCATAAAGACATTTATCATGTAATTACAGCGTTAAGATCAGTTTCTGTTGATGTGAGATGATTACTGTGTATTTCACGCCTTTCAGGTTCCCAGCTGGGATTCAGAGATTTAAGGACATGGGATATATATTTTTTAAATTTATGAGATAGCCATTAATTTAATTAATTGGACCATAAGAGTTCAGTCAGTGACCAAATAAGAATCCTGCGAAACAGCGGGAACCAGATGTTTTATGGAGTTTCGATATTTTTGACATGTATAACTTGGCAAAGCAAAGGCCTTTGTTTCCTCCTCAAGGAATGAAACATTTCTGTGGAGGAAGGAAAATGACACATCAAAGTCATTCCCTGTGAAACCTGACATTAGAATAGGAATACTGTTCAAATGAGACTGTTTTAAGTCTGACTTAAATTGTATTGTTCTTATGTGTTAGCAGCAGCCCAGTGCCATTTCTCTGTGGCTTACATCAATACTTGCATTTTAAAATCTGGGCTCGGCCATTGTAACTCATTCCTTGAATTAATGTTGAGATTTTATGTTGAGGCTTTATTTGATTTTATGTTTTCAAAATGAGATCTGATTTCAATTATTGTGAGAAGAATCCTGTCACCAAGGTGATCATGAAGCTGGATTTCCAATGTTTTTTTATTCACTATGTTTATGAGCTTTCAGGAAAATGGATTTCCATTGAAATCCTGTGTCTTCTGATATTGGAGTCAGCTTTTTTTGACCATCCTCACAGCTGTTTAAATTAGTATATGTTGTTTTCAAAGGCTTCATTAAAGCAGTTTAAGATTTTAGTGAAATAGATTTTAGCTTCCTTTCCATTATCTCAACATGAGATGCCGCAGGAAATCCAGGACAGCAGCTGAGTCCAAATTACAGCCAGAAAAAGCACTTTATGCTTGTCCACTCTTAAGAAAACCAGTTTATCATGATTTCCTCTTAAAGAATTCAGCCTGGCTCCTGGCCAGAGATAGCCTCACTTCTCAAAATTTAGCACAAACTGCTAGAAACATAAATTTTATATTAAGGGTAGTGCAAGATGGAACTGGATCTCATGGTGCAAAGCTCAGCAGCAAAGGCATGCCTTGTGCAGAAGGTTGATTTGCTGTTCCCTGGCACTGGCACACTTGCATGGGTGCAGTCAGACTGGCATAAAGCCAGTGTAATGGATCATGAATTAAGTCCAAAGGCTCTTCCTGAGCTGGTGTTGGCTGGCAGAGCTCCACAGCATCAATAGACTCCTATGATTGTCACTAAGACACTTGCCTGTCATACTTCCAGCCCTATGGTCACAGCCATGAATGTCATCCCCTTGAAACTAAAGAGCCATGTCCAGTTGTGATGTACTGATCCATTTCTACACTTCTCTTTATTTGGGGCATGGATTTGTCTAGTGGAAATTATTGGGGAAGCATTAGAGCGAAGGGAGTTATCGAAACGTAAATCAGCAGCTCTATTTATCTCTTCTGCTGAGAGATAAAAATACAAATCCAGCAGTGGCTGAGGACTGCAAAAGGGTGAGCAAGCAGACAGGTGGGATTTACACTGGGAGGAAAACAATGGCAGATGTGTGGTGACAACAGAGGAATTATATCTGGTTTTATTGGAGGGCACAGCCCTGGCCCTTGCTGTCCCAAGATCACTGCACATTGCCAGCCAAGCTGTTCTCATGCTTAATTTACAGCTCACAAGGTTCATGTACCATTAGTGAAAAATCTCAGCAGGAACTTGCAGGAGAAGGTAAAACAGTTATCAGATCATTCACATTCCTGAAGAGGAAGGGAGAGCTCCTTTAGCCAGAGAACTGAGGATAACTGGCACCAAAAGTTGTCACCAGGGGTTTTATGATCTCTGGGCTTCTCTGGATTGGAACGTGAAGCTTAATGTAACACCAGCCTTCATCTTTTGCATAAGACAGTGTCACATTTGCAGAAGAGCAGCAGTTACAGTGGTTTGAGAAGCTCCTGTGGCAGTGATTAGCCCAGCCCTGATGCTGAGTGTTGCTTGGTGTGTGCAGTCATTAAGGTTACAACTTATGTGTGGGAAAAGCAATAGGAATTGCCTTAAGATTGCTCATTTGAGTACTCAGAAAATGATTTTGCCTCATAGCTTGGTGTTTTGGTAGTTGAAATAGAGCATTTGTGGTGCATGTTATCCCTTCTTTACTCATGGAATCACAGACCATCTTGTTCCAAGTCCTCTACCATGGGCAGGGACACCTTCCACCAGCCCAGGTTGCTCCAAGCCCCATCCAACCTGCCCTTGGACACTTGCAGAGATGGGGCAGCCACAGCTTCTCTGGGCAACCTGTGCCAGGGCCTGCCCACCCTCACAGGTAAGAATTTCATTCTAATATCCAATCTTAACCTACTCTCTCTCAGTTTAAGGCCATTCCCTGTTGTCCTATCATTTCCTACTCTTGCCTCTGTTCAAGCACTCAGAGATACTGGTTCACCCTGTCCTCCCAGCTGGACTCCTCACCCTGTCCAGTGGCATTCCCTCCCTTCCTGAAGTCCTTTCTGTCTGTGACCAGCATGGCCACATCAGTGTGTTGGCTTTCACTGCTCTCAGCTAGAGCTGCTTTCTCTCCATGAGTTCCCACCTGTCTCACTCTCACTGGAGAGGTAGAACAGCTTTCCCCAGTGCTACATCTAAAAAGTTGCATTTCCCTTGAAAACACCAGCAGTTTCTCACAATCCATGATCACAAGTTTCCAGGTGAAGGATAAAACTTTCTCCACTCAAACATTCATAATTTTCAAAATATCCTATTTTTCCCCCCAAACCCGAATTTCTTACATGTCTTTCAGTTCTTCAGAGCAATGTCTTTGGAAGAAAGTTCTTACTATACCTAAATCTATAGGCCCATGTATTTGCATTCACTTCTTTCTCTACAACATGACTGTTAATCATGTTTACTTCATTTTAAATAACGAATAAAATATAAAAAAGATAAAAATTTTAAATGTCTATTTAGTTTGACACAGACCTAAGAGAAAATAGGATTTTTCTATGCCAGTAAATGTTATTTTTTGCCCTTTCCTTAGATACATGCTTGCTTTTCAGGTAAATTTATCTCCATGCATCTTCACAATCTAAAATGGTAATAAAAGATCCTGAAGTCTCTGTGACTTAGCACTATGTGTAACTAAGAACCATTTGCTTGCAAACCAATTTCCATCCTCTTTTACAAGCTGATATGGAAACATTCCATATAGTTAATATTTAATACCAATATAGTCATGAAAAATTCAGCTGCTAATAAATGGGATTTATTTATTTTCTACCATTTAAATCGGCACTACCGTCATTTAAAACTGTTGATGGATAGACTATCTTAAGTGGAAACAAACATTCATTTGTTATGGGCTGATTTGTGTTTGTAAAAGCTATTTGGCTCCAGAGGTGAACATGAACATCATGGAAAGATCAGTCCCAAGCTCCTTGCTATGCAGGGACAGAGATCAGTACAGTAAGGTGAGGAAATTATCAGAACTATCACTTGCAAAGACAAAACCATATCAGTGTATTGGGCTTGTGTGGCCAGATTTTGGCAGTGGGAAGATTACAGGGGTGGCACCTGTGAGAAGCTGCAAAAGCTTCCCCCATGTCTGGTGGAACCTATATCAGCAGCTCCAGGACAGACCCACTGCTGCCCAAGGCTGAGCCCATCAGCAGTGACAGTAAGGCCTCTGTGATAACATATTTTAAAAAGGAAAAAAAAGTTATTATGCAGATATAATCATGGCCAGGGAAGAGCCGGGTGAGCATATGTGAGGAAGAGTTCTGCAGAGCCCCAGGTCGGTGCAGAAGGAGGGGCAGGAGGTGCTCCAGGCACCAGAGCTGAGGTTCTCCTGCAGCCCATGGTGCAGCCCATGGTGAGGCAGCTGTGACCTTCAGCCCAGGGTGGTCCACGGGGGAGCAGAGACCCACCTGCAGCCCAGGGAGGAGCCCACACCAGAGCAAGGGATGCCTGGAAGAAGGCTGCAACCCAATGAAGCCTACACTGGAGCAAGGTCATGCTGACTCATGGAGAGGGGAAGGAGCACCTTTCCTGGTAGGACTTGTGACCCTGAGGGGACCCACGTTGGAGCAACCCATGTTGAAAGACTGCACCCTGTGGTAAAATGACCTACACTGTAGTAGTTAATGGAGAGCTGTTGATCCTGGAATGGATTCACACTGGAGAAGTTCATGGAGGACTGTCTCCCACAGCAAAGACCCTATGGGAAAAGGGGAAGGACTCTGACTCCTCTCCCTGAGCAGTGGCAGGGACAACCTGTGATGAACTGACCATAACCCCATTCCTGTCTCCTTGCACTGCTGAGGGGGAAGGAGATAATTTGATGAGGAGGGATGCATAGAGGAAGATGCTTTTAGGATTTATTTTACTTCTCATCATCCTCCTCTCACTTTGTTAGTAATAAATTCAGTTTATATTCCCCAACTGAGTCTGTTTTGGCCTTCACAATATTTGGTGAGTGATCTCTCCTGGTTCTTATCTAAACCCATGAACCTTTCGCTATATTTTTTTTCCCCTGTCCAGTTGTGAAGGGGAGTGTTAGAGTGGCTTTGGTGGGGCTTTGGTAGAGTGGCATCCAGCCAGAGTCAAACCAGTACAACCAGTAAGCCCTTCAGTGCTGCACACCAGCTTTTGGCCTTTACTACTCCTTTCTTACCTCGTGGCATGGCACAAAATGGATTTGAGTATGTAACACCTGTGAACTTTCTCCCTCGTATGCCTGAGTAAGAAACCCTTATTTATATTCTGTACTTCTTATTAAACCAGAAGGAAAACACTCCAGCTGGATCCCCATGTGCTGTGGATTGCCTGAGCTATGGTCTTTCAAGGGCAATTACACTGTCCTCTTAGAAGAGGAGTGTTATAATTTCTCTACATTTTCTATAGCATGGAAACTCATGCTTGCCCTTTGAAAGCTTGCATTTGCTTCTGTGTGTCATACCCAGGCAGGTCCTATGCTGGCATTTCTTCCCTCTAAATTTTAAAAGAAAATCTATGTGTAATGGTCATACCATAATTTTTTTCTTTTCCTCTCCTTTTTTTTTAATAAAAATAACAGAGAAAAGAGGTATCAAAAGCAATTTTTCATTTCCACATGCCTATGTGGTAAACCCAGATGTCAGGCTTTTTGTGGTGATGTGATTCATATCACTCCAGCATAGGGTGTTAGCTCTGCATTTAGTCTTGCCTGGACTGTAACGAAGGACACCGATTACTCTGGTGATTCGAGCTAAAAGCTGCAGGAGAGGCATTAGAATACAGGAAACGTATGGGGGAATGCAATTTCCAGGTGGGTGAAAAATGTGTGAGTGCATGAACATTCAGTTAGGTAATTACAGCTTAGGTTTAGTCCTGAATTTTCTTCAGCCTTACTCTAGGGAGAGCCTAATGGCCATACCTGAGTTTTTAATGGCAACATTTGGGCAAAAAGTATGGCTATTAGGTGAGCAAATGTAGCACTTTATCCTGGAGGAAGGGATATCACCTTCGGTGTCAAAAGTAAAGGAGAATCAATTCAGCTGTGTGAGCTGTGAAAGTTTTCAGTGGGAAACCCTGGAATGCTCTCACTCCATGGGGAGGGGAGACAAGATGGTGTTTGAGCCTGGCATGTGCTCAGCACAAAAGGCAAGCTCAGGGACAGGCAAATCTATTGATTTCAGCCACCCTGCTGAAGTTATTCCAGGTTGGCAACAGCAGGAAAAGAGAATACTTAATTTATGCAAAACCAAGGAATTCAGGTCAAAAAAAAAAAGCCAAATGAAACAGGAGGGGCATTTTCATCACTACATGAAATGTGTTTCACAACAAGCCAGTTCTAGATTAATAATAACAATTTTAATACTTGTAGCACTCTTTAGGTAAAGTGAACACTCCCCTTACTGAAGAAAACAACTTCAGCTGATTTATGAGAATTTGCAGGTTCAGGTATTTTTTGTCAAATGGCACGACAGGGACAGTGTCATTAAATGCTGGAGTAAAACTAATATTTTTTAATCCCAAGGCTCTCCTGGAGAAAGTAGATGAACTGCCTCTAGTCTCCCCTATGGAAGGAAAATTTATATTCTAGTTCTTGAACCAACATCTTTCACCTTTTATAGACATATTCTAGTGAATCTGCACTGGGGTCAATGTGCCCACTGAGCATAATGTTGGAGCTGTTTCTCTCTGCATGAGTTTATTCAGACATGCCCTCAACCACCCAGTTCAGCTCATCTCACTGAAGTCAGTGAAACTGGGGACTGGGATTCAACTTCAACAAGGCAGAGGGAAAAGCTTCATCTGGGCCTCACAGATCTTAAATACTTGTCCAAAGAAGAATGTTAAGCCAGTGCCAAAGTCTACTTTTGCTTCTTCCTTAAAACCTCCCCATATAATAGAGATATATCAAAATAATTGTTGTTCAAGTAAACCTTTTCACTTTAATAGAAACAGAATATATCTTCTTTTATATTTTCTTTTTTTAATCAGAAAAAGGTAAGAGTAGAATGGAGAGAACTATGCCTGCTCTGGCTCTTCTCAGTTCTAGTTCTGCAAATGAGCCCAAACACATCTGCTTTCTGCACTGCCTTAATTGCTTGGGAAGCTTTTTATGGCCAGTTTGGACCCCAAATTGCAATTACTGCTGCATGCTTGAGGCTAACAGGAGGAACAAAGCAAAGAGTAATGGCCAGCACTCTGACCCCCCATTTGATGTGCAGGATGAAACCGGAGCTTGGCTCCTTCCAAGCTCCAGCTGGGACAGAAGTAGGACAGGAGCAGGGGGAACCTCACTGTGACATGGCTTTTACATGGCCAGAGGCAGGAGCTTCAAGCTGTGAAGCAGAAGAAGCCACTCTCATGAGATCTTCTGCCTCTTGTGAAGTCCTAAAAGGTTAGATTACCCAGATTAAGTTCCTCCAGATGTGTTTCTGGTTTTAGCTTTCTTTTTCATCAGGGAGCTCTGTTGTAATGACATGTATATACAAGCATCACATCCACAAACTTCCAGGAATATTTCTCTTATTTACTACAGCATCTTGCATTTCTGTGACTAGGCATTTGATCCCTCAAACAACCATAATCCAAATGTCCTTAAAGTGAACTGCTGTTCTGTACTTAATAGCCTGGTGACTCCTTGGATTAGACTGATCGAGCCTGTGATGAATAGGGTAAGTATAGTTAACAGCCATTCTTAAACAACTTTGAGTGTCATTAATTTTGTTATAGGACAGATTAATCTGAAATGTCAGGACTTGCTGTACTAGACCTAAAATTGTATTTTCAAACCAATTTTAACAGATTGTATTTCACTCTTGACACAAAATTCATTTACTCGCCTTAGATTGCAGCTTTTATTGTAATTGTATCAAATTAAAGTGGGGAATTAGAACCACAGAAAACTAACTTGCAGTTTAGTTGCATTAAATTTCTTTCTACTTTCCTTTTTAATGCATTTTTCACCTTAAAACAAGCTCGAATACATGGACACTGCTAGAGGTTAAGAAGAGACTACAACTGCCCTATGTAGGTATGTAAATCATATGTAAATCCCACCTAGACAGAGGACAATATCTATTCTGTTGGTTGTTTTGTTTGTAGAACAGAATACTTGCTTTTCTTTTATAGATTTGACGTTTGTTTTTATTACAGTCACAGATTAAATACTAAAGACAGTTTATTTAAATCAATTTCAAACATGCAAATAAAGAGCAGCCTGGACAATGAATGATAATAAAAGTAAACAGAAGTGAATTCAGAGCCCAAGAAGGCAGCAAACTGGAAGATTAGCTCTTCTGAAACCTCTGAGATGCTGTTTAAGGATGAGTTACAGGGCTCTTGAAAAGGAGTAATTCCCCCTCACCCTCCAAGTAATACACTGCAGATAATAAATAGCTGAATCACTAATCTGTTCATGGGAAAACTGTACAGCAAAATGTGTTTGGACAGAAACATTTCTGGAATAATTTTGAATTATGAATAAATTCGTAAAAGTACCAGTCAGTTCACAGATAATTCATGAACTGAAATAAGGGCAAAATTTGTCGAATAAATTATTCACTACAAATAGTTCCTAAGCTCTCCAAAGTACTATCACACTTCATTTATCTCTTGCCTTAGGGGTAGATAAAAATACTCAGAAAAAATTACAACTAACCTGAATTTTTCCTTAAAAAATTTAAACTAGAACGTCTCCTTCTGCAGTATTTTTAAAGGTAAGAATGTTGCTCAGCTGCAGCTTTTATCCCCCTTCCACAGAAATCAGACTTTTTGTCAGAGGTCTCTGATTTTTATCTCAATCAGAGATAATATGGTCAAAAAGGAGCAGATCTAACTGTGGGTCCCTGAGGTGCAGCAGCACCTGCCAAAAGACTCTGTTTACTGCAAAATTACAAGAAAAAAATAATTACAGAATTTTTTTGTGTCTGCTCAGAATTGTGATTTTCTTCTGGCACATGATCTGCCTCCAAAGGGAGCTGTACTTGTGAATCCTGAGCTTTTGAATGTGTTTCCAACCCTGTGGGAGCCTGTGAAACAGCTCAGGAGGCTGATTTGATTGGAGCAAATGGAGGCAAACCAAGGAACAGTAGATGCAGCTGCAAATTCTGTGCGCCAGATTTGTGAGTGTCCTATGGATTTTCAAGATTTGTATTCAGGAAAGGAATGTCATTGGAATCATGGAATCACAGAATCACAAAATGACTTGGCTTGGAAGGCACCAAAAGTTCATCATTAGATTGACATCAGCACGTGTCATTCCCACTATTAATATCAAGAATATAAAAAATGGCTTTTATACTCTGTATTAAGCCAAATCAACACTGTTGTCTGCTATAAAATAAGAAAGAGAAAAAATATTTAAGAAAAGTCTGTTCAGGACAAGAAGGAATAGAGGATCTTTCCAGATGTAGGCAGGTGTCAGAAAACTGAGGCATGTGCTGGTGTATCAAAAACTTACAGAAATATGAAATATTTGGATTCTGCCTGACTACTCAGGATGAATCTTGGCAGTGTGACAAGGCTCCCTGTTCTGCAATATTTCATGTAAGAAGGCTGGTGCTTTAAGAACTGGTTTGAGCTTGTGGTTTTCTGACTTTACACCAGGCAACTTTAACTCTTCATGTCAAAGGAGGGAAATAAGGCAGCGAAATTCAGACAGCGAGCAAAATGACCAAGCTGTGCTTTCAGGACATGTTTCAAATCCAAAGGAACCTACATCAAAAACAAAAAACAAAAAAACCCCCAAACAACAAAATAAAGAAAAAAACCCAACCCACCACGTGCTTCAGAACTCACACACGTTACATTATACTGGTTTTCCTCTTAGCCCTCCTGAAAAAGAGTATCCAGGGCAGTGTACAGACATACAGAAAAGTTTTGTCTTGTACATTGAGGTCACATTAAATTATACCAACCCCAATCTACAGCCTTTCAAAATGCCACCACATCAATGGTGCTTGAGAGACCCCAGCAGCATTCTCCAGGGGCACAGGTCAGTGGGCATTTAACCATGTGCCAGGCTCTCCTTGCCTCGGCAAACAAAATCTAAATTAGACAGGTCAAACACTGCAGATCTAATCTCACTGTGAACTGAAAACACAGGAGCTCTCCTGCCACCAGAGCAGAGCGGAGCCTGCGCTGACCCCACCATGAACTGGAGGGGATGGGAGATCTCCAGCAGGTGCAGTCTGGGACGACTCAATGTCGCATTCAAGTTTATTCTTTGTATGGTTCTGAGAATGGCAGGATTGTGTTTTGAATCCAATACCCCAGGGCTTTCACTTACTTTCTCACAATTACCTGGGCAAGAAGAAGGGGGGGAAAAAAAAGGAAAGGAAAAAAAGGGAGAATTCTTCTGTGGCATAGCAGAAACGGTCAAGGGCAGTTCAGATTAAAGACCATGATTGGCACAGGCTGTGGAGAGGCTAAGCCAACAAAATAAAAAATAGAACCATCCTGTTTAATAGAAACAAATTGCTCTCCACTTCTCCCTGACACAGATAGTGGGGCCATTTGTACCTGCTGCCCTTTGTTGGGAACAACGGCAGGGAAATGTACTCGTCTTGAGCAGAATAAAATTCTTTTTGTTGTGTTTGGCTATCTCAGCCCCCAGAACAAGCACAGCAGTTAAGTAGTTGAGCTTCCTTGTACATTTGTTTGATTAAAGGTCTGTAACACTGGCTCAGGTAGAAACAGCTCAGCTGTGTGGAACTGCAATGAATGAAAGGCTTGTTAGGGAGCAGCCAGCGAGACATGGCCGAGCTGCCTTCGGAATTACCTCTGAATAGGAGCTTGTTGTTTTACTTGTTCGCTGCAGGATGGAAGGACAAAACTGTACATTTTAAATTACATGTGATGAGATCTGGGCTGCTTTGCATGTGTATATTGGGAAAACTGCTAAAACCGGAGGTGAGCTCTTTTGCAAGTCAACCCATGAAAACAAATCTCCTTCAGATGTCCCTGAGTGCTCCAGTTAACATTGGCATTTCCAAAGGTCGGAGTGGAGTGTGTTAGAGCATATTTATGAACTGACCAAATGGGGGGGGGTTAATTTTGATCATAAATGGGCTGGAGAGAATCCAACCGTCTAGTTGATAAAAAAAATAAGAAATCCATCATTTATTTGTGTTATTTTCTAATCTTATAGGGACTTGGCTATGTATGGAGGTTCTCTTACAGTATAATAACAATCCCAACTTTAGCCTCCTGCATTCAGCAGTAGCTGTTCCAGCTGCCTCCACCTCCAACAGCTCCCATCAGGTAAAACTTGCTCAGTTGTCAGCACACAAGCACTTCATCTATTTTGTTGAACAGATGCTGTAGTGAGTATGTAAATGGGTGTATATATACACACATGGCATATGTACATATATACATTCATTTTCTGATGCTCTAAACATTCCCAGGCTTCTTCTCTCAGTTTTTTTCTGCATGAATGAACTGAGATAGATAAACTTCAGCATTTGTGCACGTGCAGTTGTGCATGGACAGGACATGAAGCTCCATGCTGATAAAACTGCACAATTGCCCAAAAGCTATCTTGGAAAAGGGTTTAAAATGCTTCTGCTCCTACAATTTAATATTACGTCAACCAGTGCCATGATCACAACAGTTTGATTTGCTAATTTTAGGTGAGTGCAACTATAACCAAAGAAAGTTGACCTCTTGTACCTTTTACCTACACTGGATGATTTCCTGGGAAATGGTTTTAAAACATGTTCTGCTGTGAAAAAAAATGAAAACTCTAAATCTAAACACCACATGTGCTTATGTCCCCCTTGCTTTCAGGATGGAGAACATGTTTATTCCACTCTCCATTAACATTGGTACCTATTTTTTAGGCATGACCTCTTGAGAGCATCAAATGACCTGAGTCCCATGGAGCTCACCATTGCTAAAGATTTACCCTGCAACCTCTTAACCCACAGAGAAAGGCAGTTTAAATGGTGAATTGTGAGCACAGAACTCACACCCACCCAAGTAAGTGAATTACAGTGTTTAGCAGCTTTTTTTATGACCAGAATTTCAGGCAATGTGAGTCTTCCTGTGTTTATGGTTGAGGTTGTTTGTAGGAATTTGGGGGATGAGAGTATACTAAGCCATAAATACCCACAGCTGAAACCTGCTTTGCAGAAGAAATGGAACTATCCAGTGGCTAAGTAAGACATTGCCAGTCAAATATCAAATGTCACAATTACTAGGCAAAATTACTTCTTATAGCATGTTGGTTAGAAATGTAGGTTTAAAAAGATGTTTCTTTAAATATATTCTCTGTAATTTTGTGAGGAACACAATTAATATGTGATGCATAACTTTGATATTTGAAATTTAGAAAACTTAAAAACCTTGCTCTGTAAAAGTCATATTAGTAAATCCACTCCATGTGCTTAAAGAACAGTAAAGATTCATTCAAATGTCTTGAGTTTAAGATTATACTCAACCAAGGGGGTTTTTTGTTAAGATTTACAAGGTTTTGTTATTATTGGTTTTGAAACAGAGGGAAGCTTTCACTGAACATTTTACTTACATTTTTCTCTTTGTCTTATCTCTTCTGGGAAATGTCATCTGCAGCATCCACTCTTCGGCAATTCTTTTCTCAGGAGCATTTCCTTCTTTTCACTGAATAGACATTTTTCCGTGTAACTTTTGCTTAGCAAAGACCTTCCTATAAATTATACCACAAATGCAAACTGTAAAAATACACAGCAGGAAAAGGAGGAGATAATTTTGGTGCGTTGTGCTGGTTTAAAGGCAAACCAGCAGCAGAAATGAACTCACCACAAGAGAGATTATAAGTCAGAGCTAAAATTTAATAATAATATTACAATAAATACACTGACACAAAGGGAAATTGCTTTCAACTCACAAAACCCAGCAGTATAACCCAGTGCCCTGGGGCACAAACCCACAGGGGTTTGTTTGCCCTTGTGCTGAGACCCGTGTGGTTCCCCCAAGTCCAAAGCAAAAGGAAGTGAAAAACCTGTTGGTGCAGGTGATGGCTGCAGTCTGGTCCAGAGTGGTGGTCTCCTCCTGTCGAGGTCCTGCTGCTCCTCTGGATCCCACAAGAAGTTCCAGAGGTCTTCTTACCCACCACTCATGTACCCTCAGGGAGCACCCAGTCCTTCCCCCAGGCCGGGGACTCACACAATGGGTGATTAACTCTGGGAGTCATGGGGTAACCCTGAACTGCTGATGGCCCATTAGCAGCCACACTCCCTCAGACTGGGTGTGAAGGTGCTAATGACTCCCTGGGCAGCTGCTGCTAATGGTCCATTGTCCTTGGGAAATGAATAGAGGGGTTAGAATACACAGCTTTGATCACCTCCACACAGTGTTAACTGTTCCCTCCTGCTGAACTAGGACATGTGTTTAGTTACTTCTTGCATCTGCTGCAAGGAAAGTGTGGGAGAAAGTAGAGAAATGCCAGAAGAGGTGATGGCACCACAACCCCCTGCTAAAGAAACAAATACTCTCTTAGACTCCCACTGCAAATCAATGCCCATTTTGAGCTGATTTCATGTTTACAGAACCTGATTGAAGGGCCCCTATCCCCGCCACAGCTAATTTCATTGGAATACAATGCTGCCTTAATGAAGCAAGGCATACAGCTGATGGCCATGTGGCTGCACTCAGAAACGGGTAATTTGTTATCAAATCCTTTAATAGTTCATGATGAAGTTTCTGTCATTACTTGTTGCTCCTCTCAATCTTTATTCTGACAAACCCTTTAAAAATGCCTGGGTAGGAAGAAGTGCCCATTAATCCTTTCAAGGACAGGCTGCCGGTCCCAGATTAAGTCAAGCTGGCATCTGAAACTATTCTTCCCTTTATGACACATGGTAAGTGGTCAGTAATCCACATCTTAATCTCCTTGTTGCACAGCTTGGTTTGTCGTAACCGATACTCCTGTGACTGCTGCACACTCCTATTGTGTTACCTTGGGCCTTCAGCTCTTCTTCCTGTTTTGTCCCGCTGGAATGTCTGATAAAGGCACTCTTGAAGTTGACCATAGTCTCTTGAGAAAGTGCTTTTCAGAGAAAACCTGATTTAAGTTGAATTTTAGTTACTCTTGGATTTTCCCCTGAGCAAAGTGTCAGACAAGATTTCTGCTCTCCTCTAATACATGAATTTCATTGCTACTTTAAAAGAATAACACTTTTAAATCCTCTATTCCAGACCACAATTTTCTCTGAGCTACAATTATGCTTTATCAGTGTTTAAGTATCAAAAAGAAAACTAAGATGCTGCAGGGAATGAAATTTAACTTGACCAATATATAAAAAAAACATATAGACACCAGGTATTTTAACCCAGAAGGGTTGTGTTTGTTACAACTGAATCTTGAACTGATATTTTGAAGAGTTTTCCTAAGACCTTGAAATTCAAAAATCTCCCATTCCCTGACAGGGGAAACAGACATTTGCTACAGTTGTTATTTTATAGAAGAAGAAATGCAAGCAAGGTCATGAATTTCAGTTTCTATGCTGACCTAGCCAAGGTGAGATGGTTCATTGCTACTGAAGTGTTTATTCTTACCCCTGTCTTCTCCCCTCATACAAATGAGACTTCCTTGTTTGCTTCCCAGAACAGGCCAGTGCAGTAGAGGAATATTTCTCTGCAATTTTGGACAAAGAAATATCAGTGAATTTTGTAAAATCTTCTTTTCTCTGGTGTACAATATTTCTGAAAATTTCCTGTGAAAGTAAGGAAACTCAATGCTTTGGTAAAGATACCCAAATTCTCAAAAACATTATTTTTCAAGTAGAGTAGATCTGGATGAAGCAAAATATTTTGCCCTAGAGTCAAACTGAAATGCATTCTTGCATCTGGCTGAATAGAGTGGGGCAAGAGTTTGTGTTTAACTGTGCTAAACAGAGACAGAATTATTTATGCACTTAAGCATCACAAAAACCTTTCTGAATTGGGGCCCCTGAAAGATAGTATCCCCTTAATCCTGAATTGCCAGCCCATGGTGAAAAAAAAAAAAAAGAAAAGAAGACACACTGTGGACCAGATTTTGGAGCTTATAAAGGTTTTTATAAAAACTCAGCATCTTGATTTGTATCCAGCTACTTCAAAGTTCACATATTTCTTATTTGAACTTTGCTGGGTGCAGTAATTTTATTTCCACTCAGGCTGGATTGGTTCTGCTTATTCAGATCTCATTAATTACAGGAAACTGGACTCATGCTCACGTATTCCATTCACCCATCCTGCCCTCAGGCCAGTCAATTTATCTGGCATTTAATGAGGAGTTTTAGATTTTGCAAGTTATCAGAAGTGGGCTCTGAAAGTGTTAGCTCGTGAATTCTAAATAAATGGGCTACTCTGGGACTTGTTTCAAAACAGAAGGCACTGCAGCTCCTCGAGAGGTGTTAAATCAGTGAAATGCTGGGCAGGGTCATACCAAAGGTATTTTTGTACTTTGAGAATAATGCCACCATCAGCTTTAATGTCGTTCAGTTTTGTGTGGACTTGTGCATTCAATTGCCCAGTTTTGCAGTTATTAAATATATTTTGTATCCCCAGCTGAAGGAGCTCCATTTAATAGTACTTCCAGCTATAGCACTGAACTGTTGTCTGTGCTGGTTATTTCACAGCTGTCAGGATGAGCCAAAGTCTGGAGTTAAATGAAGGCCATAACAATCTCAAACACACATGAAAATCTCTTTGAGGTGTATGTGACGTGTCTATCAAACATATTAGCACCACAGAATACTCTTTGATATAAAACTAATTTCAGTATAAAACCCCTGCTTTGATTGGATACCTGCAGTGGTTGGCTCTGTGTCTCCTCAGGGACATGCCCTTGGAGAACTCCCTGTGGAAGTAACTCCCAAATATAGAGGCAACCACGCTTTGTCCCCAGTTCCTCTGTGAACCCTACTGTCATTATTAACAGCTACTTATTCTCTTACTATAGACAGGCTCCTGAATTCAGGAACTTTTCTCAAGTCTCTGGAGAGGGTGTGGGATTCTCACTATCCATCTCATGATGTTCTCTCCTGTGTTCTGCAGAAAAAAGTGGAAAACATCTCTTTTGTGGAAGGGGGAGTTCTGTATCCTTCCCCTTTATCTTCTGTTGAAGAGGTTTAACCTGAGGGGAGGTAAAGTGAGTGCCAGAGCATTTTTTTAGTTCTTCATGACACCTCCCAGAGAAATGGTACAACCTTTTCTCTTTAGCAAAACCATTAAAAAAATCAGATGAATGCTGCAGGTTTTTTTTAAAAATATAAAGTCTAAGGCCCAACACTCTGCTGTAATGCACATGACAATACACTGTAGAAATGACAGTGCTTTGCCCAGTTCAGCACAGAGCTCAGTCCAGCATTTCACATGATACAGTAACCGAGCAGTTGAGCAGACATTAATAATTTCCTACTGTTATACATGACTAGTTCCTTGTAAAGCAGCCCCCTCTGGACTGAAATCAAGCCTGGAGCCCTTTAGCAAAGTACTCTGTACCATCTCAGGGTAAAAGACTTCTTTTCAGTACTTGTAAATATATGCATAGAGATGTGTTTTATTTGTGTTCTGGAGGAAGAGCCGCAGGTTTCAGCTCAGCTCTGTGCTCAGAAGAAGATTGCCATCTATAGATAACTGTCCCCAACTGCACGTCCCTGCAGCAGCAGGGGAGGAGGAGTGGGGAGATGGTGCTCTGCCCTCCTGGGGTGGGGTATCAGTCTGTGTGAAAACAGACTCTGGCTTCGTGTCAGTAACTGCTAATTCTAAATATACACTGTGCAAAAGTGGCAGCTGAAAATGGACACAATTAAAAACCTTTTTCTTGTTGTCTACTTATGCAAAACCACTGACAATAAATGTTGCCACTCCAGGAATACTTCAAGTAACCTGCAAACATATTCTGATGTTGCTTTCCATTTATTTGTGTTCTTTTCTTTTCCAGACAATGTGGAAAAACCCCTCAACCCCACGCCCCCCCCAACGTCCCCCCAAAATTAAAAGCCATGGTTCTTCTCAGTCATGTCCAATTACAGAGCAAAAAGCTGAACATTTGGGGTATCATTGAGTCTTAGATGACATGCAGGTGTAATCCTCAGGCAGAAATAACAGCAGTCCAAAGATTCAGGTTGCTCCATGTATACAAGGAAAAGAAAAAAGCAGACAATGTAGTTAAATCTACACACAAGCACTGAGCATCTGTACATTCAAGTACACCCAGAAAAAAATAATGACACTTTGCCATTTTAAAAACATGTTATAGTTAAAGATTTGCCATTTATTTCTCATCAGCTTGGCTGCCTGCTGGTATAAAGTGAAAGCATTTTCTGCAAGTATTGTGAAGTACAAGATTTTCCCCAGGATACTGGCTGGGAGTGGCAAGTACAGCTTGAACTATAAAGAGAAAAAAAAATAAAAGTACATTCTAAGTGTAGTATATTCTGAATGACCTGAACTAAAAAATTTTTGACCTTTACTTTCAGCCTACTAGAACTTTTCAGAAAAAACTGAGTTTGTCTTCTGGCTATTCTGTCAAATTTCAGAATAAACTATTCCAAACTCACTTTAGCTTAACCCAAAACTGGTCATTTCAATGGAACATGAAGAAACCTTTTGTGTGGACAGGGAACTCCATGCTGCTGGGAGTAAAAACAATTTCTAAAAGAACATTTAAACAGGACAGTTTTAGTTTTAAAAGTGGCTGTTGCAAGAATCAAGTATCCTTTTACTTGCCTTTGATATGCAGCCTTATGGCAGCAATATGTGAAATTTGTGAAATGGTCCAACCTGAATACAAATCAAATTACTTTGGTCTTGTCAATCTACCAAATCTTTCATCTTTTCCTTGGTCGACTTTTCTTGCTACATTTCCTTTATCTCTGCTTGCAGTTTTAAGAAGTGAAAGGCAAAGAGTCATCTCCAGTTCATCTGAAGATAAAACCCATTAAGCTGTTGCATTCACATTTAATTAATGTTTTCCAACTCTCATTTCCTATTTGCCTCCTGAAAATCTTGCCTAAAGTGCTATGTGCCAAATAAAATAACTCAGGTAAGGGATATCTGATCCAAATGTTTCACAGGAGATGACTGGATAAGATAACTCGAAGGAGTTGATAATTTTTATTATTTGTGGGCAGCCTTTCTAGCCAAGTTCATTCTCTGCAGACATACTCCTGTCCCTCAGGGATGGATGCTGCAAACTGAGCCTTGCCTTTTATTTTTCAAGGGTTGCCCGGTACTGCTACAATTGAACTTTTATCTTTATTAATTCAGATGGTGGATACTTACCCCGATAAATCGAGTGCTAAAATGAAACAAAACCACCTATTTCACCAGCACTTCCTAAAGCTCTGCAAAACATTAGTCCAAGCAAGACATATAAGAAAAAAATTCTTTTCAGAGAAAGTAATTGGAATGAGCTGCCCAGAGAGGTGGTGGATTCCCCATCCCTGGAGGTTTTTCAACTGAGATTGGCCGTGGCACTGAGTGCCATGATCTGGTAAAGGGACTGGAGTTGGACCAAGGGTTGGACTGGATGATCTCAGAGGTCTTTTCCAATGCAATTGATTCTATGATTCTATATCACAAAGCCCCTAGGCTGGGAAAGAGGGGGATTTTTATTTTACAACAGGCAAAGCAAGGTGAGATTGTCCCAGGCACGAAGTGCTGGGGTTGTGTCTCCCAGCCTGGCACGCTGCTGTTCCAGAGCTCCAATGCCAGCAGCTCCCTGGATCTGGGTTGTTCAATCCTTTTTCTGCCAAGCAGAGCAGAGAATATCTGTGTCATTCCTGGGCTATGTTTGCTGCCCTGCTGCTGCTGGCACCGAGGGACAAGAGAAAGCATTGAAGCTTCTGGGCAAGGCAATGTCCAGGTGGGGGAACAGACACTGGACATGGAGAGGACAGAGCTGGGATTAAAAGCTGGGAAGGGGCAGACAGGGCAGCAGCCAGAAGTGGCAATCTCAGTCTGGGATCTAGGTATGAGCTAGATGAAAGACAAATAACAGGTCTGAATTTTATATCATAGGATTTGTCACGATGCAGCTCAAGCCCAGAGATTTTTCAGATTGTGTTTTCAGAGCAGGGTCCTCAGTGGAATCTCTGGGGTCAGTGACAGGCAGAAACCAGGGAGAGAATGCAAACTGCTGGTGAGGACAGCAAGGGGAGTATGGCAGAATGGGTAGATGACTCAGGAAAACAACATAAGGTCAAAATATATATATGTATACACTTACAAATACATTCACACAAAGGGAGCATGTTTGCAATATTGAATATTTACACTTTAAGCTCTAATTGTCACAGTGTTCAACTATTTTCACTGTTTTATTTCTGTATTTGAGCCAATCACACAATAAGACAACGCTGGGAAATAGTCTGAAATCCCTCCCACTGTAAAATAACCTTTCAAATATCTCAGTCTCCTTCTCTTTAGATTTAAGAATCTTAATTCTTTTGCAAGGAGAAAATGATAAAGATTTGAATATACCTTGTAAAAGTAGTAACCTGCAAGGATTTTCTTCTCCCTCCAAAAAATTTCTCCAGTGATCATTGCTGTTTACATTCCTTGTAACACATATTAGATTTTAATGTGAATTCTTGCTACAGAGATTTTTCCCAGCATTAACTTTACACCTTAACCTCTGTGCAGTAGAATCACATTGTGTTACCACTTGCCCACATTTTATTCAAATCCTTCATTAACCAAGAAACACCAGCTTTTTAAAATCCAGGTAAACTCTGTCTAAATGGTCTAGTCTTTAGTTTAGTACTGTTTATATATTGTAATTTAAACAAACAAAAAAATAAATTTCTATCAAACCAGTAGATCAATAAAATTCTTTTCGGGGCACAGGATTTTGACTTAGGGGGTAAATGTACTCACTCCACAGCGGTGCCCTTTTCACCATGTAAAGAGGATCATCCCAGATTAAGCCGAGTTTTCTGACCTTGCAGAACTGACAACTTGATTTAAGAGTCATTAGAGAAAAATACCCCTAACTTGCTTCTGACTTTTGCAATTAAATATTCATTTCTTGGTGGGTTTGCCCTGTTACACTGCAGCACAGCTTCCACAGGCTGAGCTGAACAAATTGAAATGATGTGCGTGAAATCCCATTATAACCAGTGTTGAGACCTGACCTAACAACTGGGAATTGTGCTGCTGTGGGGCTGCTTAGCCGCAGTACTGCTCACCCAAGGAAGCAGCATCCCTTTCTAGGAGGCATGGACCCTTCTCTTGTCATCAAAATCCTGTTTGGCAAAGGGATGGACCAACTATTATGTGCAGTTAATTAAGCATCATAGGTCCTCTGTCCAAGTTAACGCAGCGTGGTGTCCACCACTGCTGGATGAGTGTCCCATGGTGCCCCTTTCACTCTGTGCAAGGCCCACAGCTCCATCCCTGCCATTCCTTGGGCCTCCTGCTTCCCCAGACAGCTGGGAATCTGTGCTGGGATCGCCCAGCAGGGGCATGCACCAAAATTCCTGCCTCCTGTCGAACAACCAACTCCTGTCAGGTCTTTGGAATAAACAGGGAATTATTGAGAGCTCCACGCGGTGCCGCGAGGTCATTTCAGACGAAGGGATCAGTCAGGATTTCATAAAGTATTTATTTAGCTGACAAAGGAATTCCCAACCTCCCTTTCATGTACGTTTGAGCTGATGCTAAGTTTCCGAGACAAGGCTCCGATTGTGGCTGTCACCAAACAATGACATATTTCTTTTCTTCTCTTAAATTCTCTGTATCATTCTATATAAGAGGGCAATTTGTCTGTCATGCAGCTAAAACAGGGCCCACTCACTGCCCTCATTAAACTGACAGCACAGTTATTAGCAGTAAACGAAGCCAACAGGCAATGAATTTAGCCACTGTTTTATGGCGAGCACCAGTGAGATTTTTTCAGTAATTAATTTGATAAATATATTAATTATGAATTGAGTTGACAGTACAATCAGATTGTCAGCCTTCCAGACAGGCTCTTGTGATAAGTAGCTTTGTGATGAAGTGGTCGGATTTCAGTACCTGTCATCCTCCGGTGTCAGTCTCTTATCACTGTCCCAGCCATTCACTCTGTAATTTCCTGTGTGTTGTAATTAAATGGTGGCTTTCTGATTGGAAGTGACTCCTCAAACTTAATCTCTCATTCTCTCAGAATATATTGTTTAAAAGGAAAAAAAAAAGACTCTTTGTTTCAGTGGCTTTTAATGTTAAAAAAGGAGCTTTTTATTTCACGTTTGGTTATTGCCCCAGTGAATGTTTGGGAACGGTGGCGTTGCATCAGATGGAGCAAAACATTCGAGCTCTGCCACTGGCATAGTGAGTGGTGGCATGAGGACATGGAGCCCTGTCCTTTCTCCCATGAATCTCTTAGGAGGGAGCACCCAGCAGTCTGGAGGACTTTGGGAAGGGTCACTGCCCATACCTCTTGCCAGCTTTTCTTTTTTTCCCCCTCTATGAAATTAATTAGGAACAGTGCCTGAGGTCACTTGGCTCAGGAGATACATGTCAAGATAAGATATTTCAAAAACTCTTCCTTAATAATTTAATATCAGCTTGGAATTTGGAACCATGATAGAGAATTGTTTAGAATTGCAAATTTAAGCAAGTTAGGAAGAACTCATGGCAAAGAAAGAGCTATCAAGAGCTGTTATGGACTCTTCTGCTCCTGTTTAAGGCTATTAGGTAAAAAAAACAAACCTGAGGACAATATTTACGAAATGCAGCAGATAACCCTCTGCTTCCAGTAGCCTCAAGTTAGAGGGAAAGAGTGGCCAGGGGACTGTACCTAGTCCTCAAGGTTTGGGTCCTTTTGAATCCTGGTGTCAAATTTTTCTTTAACCTTGAGCAAGTCAGGATGACCCAAACCAGCAAAAGTTTCAGTATGTACTTAAGCAAATGGACACAAGTTGCCCCACAGAAGTCTTACTGTGTATGTGTCTAATTTTAATGTTGGACCATATCCTGTGCTGTACAGTATGACCAGCAGGTCAAGGGACATGATTCTCCCCCTCTGCACTGCTCTGATGAGATCCACCTGGAACTGTATCCAGCTTTGGGTCTCCAGTATAAGAAGGACATGGACCTGCTGGAGCAAGTCAAGAGAAGGCCATGAAGATGAACCAAGGGTGGGAACAACTCTGCTGTAGAGCCAGGCTGGGAGAGCAGGGGTTGTTCACCTGTAGAAGAGAAGGTTCCAGGGAGATCTGAGAGCCCCTTCCAGTGCCTAAAGGGGCCCCAGAAGAGCTGGAAAGGGACTTTGGACAAAGATATGGAGAGACAGGACAAAGAGGGGATAACTCCCCACTGCCAGAAGGCAGGGATAGATGGGATATTGGGAAGAAATTCTTCTCTGTGAGGGTGGGCAGGTCCTGGCACAGGTTACCCAGGGAAGCTGTGGCTGTCCTATCCCTGGAAGTGTCCAAGTCCAGGTTGGACAGGGCTTGGAGCAACCTGGGATAGTGGAAGGTGTCCCTGCCCATGGCAAGGAGTGGGAACTGGATGGTCTTTCAGGTCCCTTCTGACCCAAACTATTCTGTGATTCCATGAATTTTATATGTATGTGCTTTATTTTTAAATACATACATAAGAAATATTTCTATGGGACAACTTGTGTCCACATGCACATGCTGTCCAGGTGTTACAGTCTTGCCCCAAATTTTTTATCAGTATCCCATTTTTCACAGCACAGGCCAAAGCATCACTTGTAGGCTCTGGTCATGGGACCAATATCTGCAAACCAGTGCAATGAAATGTGCTGGTCTCTGCTGGAGATGGTCACTGAGTCCCAGCTCTGGCCACCAACATGCTGCACCTTTTGATTCCCAGCTCTTCTTGAGTGCTGCTCCTTGAAGAAATCCAAGTCCTTTGCTAATATTAGAATAAGGGGCTCGAGGCTGTGTTGTAAAAGGGAAGGTAAATCACAATCACATTCTGGCAGTCAAAGTGAAGCCCCCAAAAAGGTCATCCAGAGCTGAAACAGGGACCTGCTGCACAAGTGCCAGGATTTGCATTCCATCTTACAGCCTGAAGCCCTGCAATGAAGCACTCAGAACAGTCTTTTTGAACTTCTCAACAGGGACAGTCTTCATGGATTATTTAAACATAAAAATATACACTGCTTTCTGGGAAAGAGCCATTTTAGTCTTTAGGGGCTCATACTATCTGTGGTGTTGTAGGAAGATCTATAATTGAGCATGCTAATACTGAAATGCTATTGTTTGAGATAAATTTCACAAGGCATGAGCCCATAATGCAAATTATGCCTTAAAAAGATCAATTTAGAGACTCTATTCTATCATTTTACTGATTTGTAGATACATCCAAACTACAATCCAAGGCAAGCAGCTACTGCATAGTGGTAAAGAAATTACTATTCACTATTAAAGATTCTGTAAGTATTCCAAAGTATTTTATTTTGGCCAAATCCCATCATCACATGGAAAACATATTTTAAACAAACTAGTTTCTTTATAAGGCTTCAGTGCCTAAATTTGAATACCTTAAGTGAGATTATTACTTACTAAAACCACTAAAAATCTTAGTCAATGTTAATTAAAGTGGTTTTAATTGTCTTTTAAAATCAGTATGGGTCTATATTCTGTTACTTTGAGTAAAACAGTTAATGGTTCTGCCTATATGCAAATCTTCCATAATGGAATTGCAGTTTCTCAGCAAGCTTTGAATTTTCTTGTTACTGAATGTGTTTGGAGCTTGTGGCCAATGCTCTTGATTTCTCACATAGTGTAAGGCAGTACATCCAATAAAAAATGTATGTGATGGCTCAAAAATGGTAAGAAAAAAATAATGGCATCTGACAGGCTTGTAAGGGTGATTAGGTATCTCTCTCAGCAGGCTGGATAATGTTCTTTTAACAGCTTTTTCTATGTATTAAATAATGTTCAGTTGTTATATATTCTTACTTCCTTACTTTTGGGGCTGTCACTGATACAAGTCATTCCTGAGAAAAGCTACTGAGGAATTGCATCCTGATAGCTGAATTCAGATTTTTTTTCTCTTTATTTATGGTATGTTTTTTCTCTTAAACATAAGCTTTAACTGCAGAACAAGATTTGCTTTCTGGTAAATGAAAAAGTGACTTATTCTGTCGAATAAGACTAAGGCTTGCCCGCGAGGAAATACATCTTTATCATGTCTGAAAAATTCTAAACCAAACTGATTATGTGTCACTTGATAAAGTGCTGGAGAAGAATTATAGGTGTATTCCTGTTCTCACTAAAACCAACCTGAGCTCTGCAGCAGCAGCAGCAGCAGCAGCTCCCAAAGAATCCTCTGTACTCCCAAGCTGCTGAATGCACTGTGGCATTGCCAACAATGCAAGTTGCAAGGAGATTGTAATTATTCAGTAAGGAAAATGCTCAGTATTTCCTGAGCGAGTCTTTAATCCTAGTTTGAAGTCATTGCTACCATTGTAAGGTCCAAGTGGAAACTGTGGTGCTTTTGTGCATCTGTCAGACGCCGCTGCTTATTACAGAATCAGGAATGATAAATATGCGGAGCGCTTTGATGTGAGTATCAGCTTGAACTCCTCCAGTGCTCAGGTAGAAAGCAGCTGAAGCTATTGTTTTCATCTTGCATGAAAGGTTGAACAGATGCTTGAAAAGAAATAGGACCTGGTAAAATGATAAAAATCCTGGGGTAAAAAGTGTGGCCTCTGTTCTCAGTGCTCACTGTGCACCCAGCCCAGACTTGCACTGTCCCTGTAGCTGAGTTGGGACTCCAGGGACTGCACAGAACTGCCCCTCAGGAATAGCAGCATGCAGCCACAAGAGCAATGAAACCCACATTGGCTGTCCAAATTAACTGTTAATCTTCATCTTCAGATGGCTGAGGATGGAAAGACTTTACAACATTATCTCCATTAGCCTGGAGAAGAGGAGACTGAGGGGAGACCTCATATTTAAAATGTTCTCGTGAGGGGTAGAGGAGGGAAAGGTACTGATCTCTGCTCTGTGGGACCAGGGACAGCACTGAGAAAATGGCCAGGAGTTGTGTCAGGGCAGGGTTAGGTTGTGTCTCAGGAAAAAGTTCTTTCCCCAGAGGGTGGTGGGCACTGACCAGGCTCCCCAGGGCAGTGGGCACAGCCCCAAGGCTGCCAGAGCACGAGGATAATCCTCTGGGTCACAGGGTGTGACTTCTGGGGATGGGCCTGTGAAGGGCTGAGTGTGGGACTCCATGATCCTTGTGGGTCGGACTCCATGATCCTTGTGGATCCCTTCCAGCTCAGCATATTCTGTGGTTCTGTAATCTGCGTGGCTGAGGGTACAGGTCTTTCCTCTGCAGAGAAGGATTACAGCCCAGAGAGGGAGTTCAGCTCCTAGATGAGACATGGATCTGTTTGGGGGAGTAATTTAGGATTCAAAAGAGTCTTGAGGCATCCAAGGAAAAGTTAGATGTTTCTATATTTGACTGCCAAGCAGGGCTGTGGAGAGTCACCTCAGCCCGCTCTGAGTTAGGCAGAACAAATGTCAGAGAAATGTAACAATGCCAGTGTGTGATCCCCTCTGGAGAGTACCAGAACTTATACATATTCTGATTCTCAAATATTTGATCCATCTCTAAGACTGTCTACACCTTTCCCCCCCCCTATTTTCGACATCTCCATTTGTGCTCGCTGATAAGTAGTGGAGCATCTGGCACCTTCCAGAAGTCCTTGTGATGAGGCAGGAACAGCAATTTCCCATCTTCATCCTGCTGAATGGGCCACTTGCCATTGCTATTCCTTATTAATTAAAGACATTAACTGCAAATCTGTGAGATTTTGCCTCTTGGCTAGAGCAAAATGTACACTTTGAATGTCTTTAATGATGATTTGAATGAGAAATGCAAGGTGTGAAGAGGAACTAATGCAGGTGCTGAAGCAGCACTGTAGAAACAACCTCTCCTCCTGTCTCTTCTGTGCTTGGGTGTCTTAAAGCAGATTGTCACTTTCCTGAAGTATGATACTGTTTTCTGACCCCATCAACATGAAATTCCTATATGTTTGCTTAAAAGCTTTCTTAATATATGCTTTCCAATGTGTGAGTAACAGGTCAATAGCAGTTCTGATCACAAGAAATGGATCAAGACAATCTCTCTAACATGTTATACCACCTAATTTTTACATTTTAGGTCCCAAAATTGCTCTCACCTGCCTTATTCATGGAAGGGCTGTAGTCTCCTAACAGGAGACTCTCTGACTGGCACATGCTTTGGAGGACGACCAAGCCCTAAAGATCATTATCAGCTCATAGTCATGTGACACCAACCCTTTGACAATTTTTCTAGTTTAATTATTGACATGATGAGAATATATTATCTAAGTCCAGCTCTTCCACATACTATTTATTTTGGTCTGTCAAAAGTACTTCACAGAGTGAAGAACCTTCAGTGACATCTTACTCTGTGCTTCAAACATCCATCCAGAACTGGATGGCTTCCCATCGCCCCATTCACCCTCTCTCATGGGTCTGTCCTTCCACCAAATCCACTGTTATGTCCTCACTTCCTCTAGAATTTAGTTTCCAAAAAACTCTTGCAGTTTGTGGGACTTTATACCCCCAGCCAACTCACCCATATCTATTTGTCATGGGAGGCTTTTCCTGGGGAGAGCAGTGGAAGTGCAGATGGAGAGCCATCCATCCCCACCTTCCTGGTGGTTGCCACATGTCCACGGAAATCCTGAGAGTTCTTAGCAGAGGGCTTTGGGATGAAATTACATGCAGAGGACCAAAGAGAGAAAAAAATAATAGAGAGGAGAAATATAAAATGAAAAGCTCTTTTCATTCTTTATTACTGGCCATAAGCAAATTAATATAATTGTCTCATGAAAATGAATGTACTTTAGTTCTTACCATTTTCTAATGAGGCTTTATTTCCTGAGGAGATTAGCTGAATATTCCAGTCCACTCTGGAAGAAACAGGAAAAATAAGAGGCAAAGAATAGGAAACTCAGGGAGAAAAAAGGTAAGTCACAACATCAGTAAAGAAAAAAAAATATCACTCTGAGGTACTAGTCCACAAAAATGCTTTACAATAGCTGAACACAAAATCAATTCAAAAATACGGTAGATCACAGTCCATAAATAACATGTCCAATCAGAGAAGTGTGAGGGGAAAATGACAAAAGGAAAGAACATCCTCTGAAGGGGAATGGGAAGTGGGGATGAGGAAAGCTCACTTGGCTCAGGACATTGTGAGGTGGAAGAAAATTCAGAGGGCATCAGGAGCAGCATTGTGTGCATGATTTGTGGAAGCTCTTGGTGGGGAGGGACCATTGGACCACCAGCATGTTCACTCCAACTCAGTCCAGTCACTCCCACATAGCTGGGAACAGCTGTGGCAAAGTGTCATTGTGAGCTTATGAGTGGCCCTTTACATTCCTCCTACATTCAAGGCAGCTGTTTTTAAACTGACAGAGTAGGTTTAGATCAGTTATTAAGAATAAATTGTTTCTGGTAAGGATGGTGAGGCCCTGGCACAGGTTGGGCAGAGAATCTGTCACTGCCCCATCCCTGGAAGTATCCAAGGCCAGGTTGGATGGGGCTTGGAGCAACCTGAGCTGGTGGAAGGTGTCCCTGCCTATGACAGGAGGGTGGAATGAGACATCTTTAATGTCCCTTCCAATTCAAACCTTTGAAGATTCTATGAATTTTCTGCCAGACAGGTAAGACCTGAGGTGGGAATGAATAATGAGGTTTAATATATAATTTTATGTCACTCCTCCAAAGAAGGTCTTGTCCAGGAACCACCTGATTTCTTTCTATCCGAGTTAATGAAACATATTACGCATATTCCATACATAATTTTATGAATGTAATAGTACATACACAATGTATATAATCTTTCTTTAATCATGGTAAACTAAAATACAAATAACAAGAATTATCAAGGGTTATATTTTAAAGGCTGTAACAAATAAAACTCACTAAAGTCATGGTTTACTGATTCTGTGAGAAACAGAAAGGTATTATTGTGCATGTACAGCCAGCTGGGCAGAAAAGAGTGTTTGCCTGAAGAAAAAAAGGCTTTTCCTGGATGCTGCTGGGTGCTCACAGCAAACTGCAATCACCCTACATGAAGAGTGTTGTGCTTTCAGGTTCAGCTCTACATGCTTTACATCTGCTACATGTAACTATCTAAACAAACCTTACCTTTTACCTTCACTGAGTAGCTGTAAAGCCTCTCAGTGGCCAGGTGTGTACAAGAAATACCCACATCAATTGGCTTCTACACGGTCAGACTGAGATATATACAGATATATAGCAATATATACATTTTTTTAAATATAATAAGAAATTCTAAGTAATGCCATTACTGGAAATTTGGCCTTGTGGAGATAGATGTCAACATTTAGTTGCTTAAAGGTTCTTAATCAGGGGAAAGCCAGTGAAGTATTGAAGCAGTTTTATTCACAGCATTTGTGTAACTTTTGGCATGAGTAGTTCAGCCATTTGATGTCAGTGTAGCTCCAAGGTCTGTACTTCATACTCTTCCCTCATACAAAGTCCTGGGGAAAATATGTTCATATTTTGGAAACACTGCCTGTCATGCAATGAAACAGGTATAGCATCCCTTATCCAAATAGAACCCTGAGTTTGGTAGAGATGAGTTTTATTCCTGTTTGTAACATCCAGTCTCATGCTGACCATGGTTCATTATTTCATTTCTCCAGGACTCATTTTTCTCCAGCTATAAAGTGACCATAAAAATATTTAGTTCTTAGCACTCTGACATCTGAGAATCAACAGAAATTATTTTTATCTATCAATGCTGGACAATCTTGTCACTACCGATGTATTCTCTGTTTTTACTACTAACCTGCTAACCAGTCAGAAGTTTTTAATCATACAAGCTACTTGTATAAAATGAGGCACATACAAGAAGTGGTATTTTGGCCATCTCAGATGTTGTCCTGCCACACATTGCAGCCCCTGGTTCCCTTTGTCCTTGGGGGAATGTTTGTACTGCAGGAAATGTGAAAGCCAGCTCAGGTCAAATAAGAGTTGCTTCACTACCACCAGGAATCTGCCTGGAATAAAGACAGTAATCACCTCTTGTTTCTTGTGTTCTTATTGCCAGCTTTAAGGTGGGTGAGAACCAGAGAGGCCCAGCTGTCTTGGTGGGTGACAATTCTCCTGAATTTCCCAGGTTTGAATAAGCGGCTGCACTGAACTAAAATTCTGAACCTTCCGAGGTTCATCCATCACTTTTACTAAATTACCTCTTCATTCTCTTTTCTGCTAAGAATCTAATTTTTATAGCACTGTAGAGAATTTTTATAGCACTGTACTTTATCTTGTCACAGTATTTTTTGTCATTATTTTCATCTCAGTGAACTCTGGAATGATACTAAATAGACTGTGAGAGCTTGGCTGTAAGATAAGAGGGAGGTGTACATTTGCAAATGGTAACAGCTTGCCCTCTTAGCCTTTTACCTGGGAAGTCAAGGTTTATATAGGATTTGTACCTTCTTGGGCAACACACAGAAATTGTCTACATTTAGTTTTGGGTTTTTTCTCCAGAAAATGGGGCAGATCAGATGTATCCTTTTTTTTCTCTCAGGGTAGCACCTATAGTTTCCTGAGACTGATTTCTTTGTGATATGGAGAAAGCTGAAAGGAGCTGATAAAGCTTTAGGAACTAAGTGGGTTTATTCCCCATGGAAATCTAAAGAAGAAATGCTCATAAGTTGTGCATTGGTATTTTGATGTCTGGGGTCAGGGTCATATTTTTTAGGACCACAGAAAACCTCAGTCCCAAACTACATTTTATTTAGAACTGAGCTAAGTGATAGGAAAAAGGGATGAAGTGAGTTGTGTAAAGTCACATATCATAGAACTGCAGAATAATTAAGGTTGGAAAAACCCTCCAAAATTATGGAGTCCAACTATTAATCCAGCACTGGCAGGTCCACCACCAAACCACGACCCTGTTAGACACCTTTACACTGCCTGTGTGTCTAAGGAGCTTCCTCAGGGTCTGTGTTTGGAAGAAAGGTTTAGCTCTTCATGGCTGCATAGCTGATATTTAGGAAAGTCTAGTTACCCAGCCCTGCCAAGTCCTTGATTGCCTTGCCCATCACCCTAGAAAAAGTGTTTTACAGGATGGGGGAGGAGAGCAAGAGGCAGCAGAAAAAAAAATTCTCATTTTTCTCTTGTCCAGTTTTCTCTGCCCTCTCTCATCCTAACCTGATGCTACGTCTGGCAAAATGATGGTTTTCTAAAATGAGACCAAATAAATGTCTGTAGAGGTCAGGGGTGGCAAATTTAGCTAAAGATTTTAGTTTTGCTAAATGTTCACCCAGCCTAACTCATATAATTCATTCACCTGAATATACAGTCCTGTGCAGAAAGCCTAGAGGCAGAAAAGTCATTTAGACTTCCACATCCATAAAAATTTGCTCAATTAATACACTCTTTCATGAGACTGCTGGATCTTCACCTCCTATTACAGTTCCTTTATCCTTCCTCTGGCAGCAGGGAATGAATGTAAAACTGCCTTGATGGTGCAGCCAAGGGAAGGAGGGGAGGCAGAGCAATCTGTGTTCATGTTGGGCACCAGATTCCCACCAAAGCCACTCCATCACTGCCCTCCTCAGCTGATCAGGGGAGACAAAACATAAAGAAACGCTCATGGGTTGAAATAAGGACAGGAGAGATCACTCACCAATTGCTGTAATGAGCAAAACGCTCCCCAAGACTCCACAAGGTGAAATTAATTTAATTTATTACCAATCATATCAGAATAAGGTAATGAGAAATAAAACCAACTCTTAAAAATACCTTCCCCCACCCTTTGCTTCTTCCTGGGCTCACCTTCACTGCTGATTCCTCTCCCTCCTCACCCTCAGTGTGCCAGGACAATGGGGGCTGGGGGCAGTTCATCACTCACTGCTTCTGCTTGAAGCTGGAGCTGCAGTAACTTCCCTGTGTCACTGTCTGGGCTGCAGCATCACCAAAACCCCACAGACAAATCCCAGCATCAATATCAACAGGATTAACCAGTCAGAAGACAACTCAATCAACATAGGATTTTCTCTCTCTTAGTTTTTTGGGAATGGGTCAAATGGAGATAAACCTTTGCCTGTCCAGGACAGGAATCCTGGAGGGCAGGAGGGCAAATACAGAAAGAAAAATGAGAAGGAGGACTCTGTGCCTGTGCAACTTTCAATCTGCAGTATTTAGGAAAGGCCTGAGGTTTCCCCCCTAAATTTTGCAGGTTTTGGTTGCTTGGGCACAGCTAGAACCCAGTCTAAGGCTCAAGCCTAGAAAGGACTTGTACTAAGTCCATCACTCTGCTCTCCACTCTCCCTTGCCACAAATGCTCTTGAGTGAGGGAGCTTAAACAAGAGTGAAGTCAAACTGGAAAAGACCATGAGGATTAGAGAGTTGTCACAGCTGAAGTGAAAGGACTAAGAAATGCCAAAATATTTAAAAATATTCAGGCAAGTGATCAGTTCAGCCCGGAAAAAACAGACCCCTTCTATCCAGTCCTAGCTGTAGGATCAAAGCATCAAAGAACTGTGACCTGCACTGACCATCACCAGCAAGGGTGACAGTAACAGTGCAGCTGTACCATTAGTAGACCTCATATTCAGACTCATTTCTGAGGTTTGCATTCCCAACAGGAAAGCTGCACAGTCTACCAGTTTAACTCTCTGTATCTGCTTTGTACAAATCATCAGCACTGGGACAGGGTTTGACTCAGTCTTCTTAGGGATCAAAATAACCTCTTGTAGTGCTGGGAAAATTTATAAACCAAGCTCTTGTTCATGGTTGTGCTGGTCCTCCTCACACTGTTAAGCATTGTCATCCAAACCAGGGGAAACATTGAATTTTGGACCTTGCTATTTCCTATTTTTACAGACAAATAGCTTTTAAAACTTTCCCCAGATGGGTACTTTCATGGATTGCTTTAATTGAAGTCCTCAGGGCTACCATGTTCCTCCAAAGTCATGTTTGTTATTTATTTTACTGGTATTGGATTGAAAAGCCTCCTGTCACTAACTTGTTACATCCCCGCTGCACGCGTGGCCGTGCTGGTGTTTGTAATTGTCCCGTTTCTCAAATGTACTCCATCTATTTAAACCCTCCAGTCTCTGTTTCTTGTCTTACCTGCTGTACACAGAGAGTGGAGACAGGGAGGGTGGAGGTGATGACAGTGGGGTTTTTTATCTGTAAATCTCTGGGGGGATAAGGTTGCATGGTTTGCAATTAGACAAGCAGGTACTGTGGCAGAGGACATCATTTCCTTCAGCAGGTTATCATTTCGAAGAAATCAGGAACCTTTTAATATACAGTATATCTTGCAGAATCTATCATGCCTTTCTCTTAGCCAGCTTAAAAGACTGAGCTTAATGGACTTTAACTCTTCTGACAAAAACAAGGGTTTAAGCTGGGCTTTTTTATCCCTTTTTCCATATCCATCTTGCAGCTGTGCTGTAAACACCTTGTCAAATGCAGAGTGGGCTCTAAAGCAGCTCCTGCTGTCACAGCTCAGACTGGGCTGAGAAAGGTTGCAGTGATGAGTTCTCACAGCAGCTAAACCAGGTCCAGTGTGGCATCAAAACCAGTGTGAGCAGCAGGTCAAGGGGAGTGATTTTGCCCCTCTGCTCCACCTTGAATATTGATTGCATCCATCTCTGGAAACCCTGGCACAGGCAGGACATCGACCTGTTGAAGCAAGTTCAAAGGAGGCCACTCAGTTGATTAGGGGGATGGAGCCCCTCTGTTATGAGGAAAGGCTGAGAGAACTGGGGGTGTTCAGCCTGGAAAAGAGAAGGCTTTGGGGTGACTTAATTGTAGCCTTCCAGTACCTGAAGGAGCCATCAAGAAAGGCAGAGAGAGACTATTTACAAGGGCCTGGAGTGACAGGACAAGGGGAATGGATTCACACTGACAGAGGGCAGGGTTAGGTGGGATGTGGGGAAAAAAATCATTCCCTGTGAGGGTGGTCAGGCCCTGGCACAGGTTGGGCAGAGAAGCTGTGGCTGCTCCATCTCTGGAAGTGTCCAAGGACAACTTGAATGGAGCTCCAAGCTATTCAGTCTGGTGAAAGATGGAGGCTTGGAACAAGATGATATTTAATGTCCCACCCCAAACCATTTGATGATTGTAAGTTTTATGCCACACAGGTAAGACACAAGGCTTGAATGGATAATAATTTTTAGCATATACTTTTGTGTCACTCACCCAAATCATTCCATGATTCTGTGTATCAAGGCCAAGGCTCCAGTTTTGGTAACATTATTTTTGTTTCAGCCATCTGATGTAATCCAGTGCTGGGTGACTGAACTTTATGTTCTGTTAGAGAAGAAACACAGTTATGTTTATGACAGGACCCATGTGACAGACACTCCTGAAATACCCAGGTTTTTTTTTTCTTTGTGATTGTGCAAAAAGAGAATCTGTAGCTCTGTGTTTCTAAAACGTGTGGCAAGAAGTTCAGGATTTGGAAAGATGTTTTGAAAAGACAGTGCTTGCAAAATCCTCAGTATTTTTATTCCAGACCTACAGGGTGGAGCCATGGAGTAGGGCACGGACCACTGCTTGGACCACTGTGCTATTTGGATTTTTCTTATCATCCTCCTGAGTGTACAATTATTTTAGCCAATTGTATTTCTAGTATTTCTACTGCTCTCATTGCAATGAAAAAACAATATTCAAGAGCTGTTTGTTACAACCCAGTGATGAGAAGAAACCTACTCAGTGTGAAAACGTTATTTCCATGCTCTCTGTGCAAGCATTTTGTGCACCACTGATCAGGAAGCTTTCTGATAATAATTAGGGTGGGACCAGATGACCTTTAAAGGTCCTTCCAATCCATTCTATGATTCTATAAACCAAAACTATGTGTTATCAGAAGCTTTTTTCCTATCAGAGATAGACATTTTATTTTCTAAGCCTTTTTTTCCATAAAGAAATTCCAGCATAGAAATTATTCTCTTTATTCAAACTCTTCAGAGTAAATTGGAATTAAGACTCAGTGTTTAGATACAATTTTCCTTTTTGATCAACAAGCCCAAGAGATTGATTTTTAAATTTTTTTTAGCTATAGGAGATGAGCAATTAATTTTTAATGCCTTGCCCCAAGATAGAGAAGCAACAGGATGGTTTCTCCAAGCTGTTATTTGGTGAAGTTGTGTCCTTTGCTCAACAAAAAATCCCTGGCACAGCCAAGCTTTTTCCAGCACTGAGGAGTTCAGTCATGCAGACCTCTAACTATGCAATGCCAGCAGAAAAGTTTTATCTTAATTTCCTGGTGCCAGCTCTATGATATGACAAGAGTTATAAAGGATCATTTGTCTTGTCACACAGAAGGGACCATCAGCATCAGACTCCAGAGACTGATCTTCAAGGGCTGTTTGAAAAATTATGTGCCTTAAAGAGCCTGATCCCAAACCAGCAGTCACAGAGCAATACCCATATTTTAGTTATCTGGGCTGCACTGGATGGAAAACTGGAATGATAACCAGAAGGGCTTTGAAATTCTGGTGTCTTCTGTCATCAAGTCGTAACTTTCCTTTGGAGTCACAGTTGTCTTATTACTGAGTATGTTTTAAGGAAAGGTAGTTGAAAAGAAAAAGGTCTAAAGAGAAAACATTTATTTAAAAAAATTATTTTCAACACATTCCCTCTTCTCAAGATGTATTGCTTTAACATACTTGCAATGCGCTTTAGTGGCAAACAAAAAGGGTATTTTCTGTGGATTCTCCCCTTCAACTGGCCAATCTGTTTTTCAGGGATGGCATGAAGAGGCAGAGTAGTGTCTCTTGCTCTCTGTCCTGTTCATCAGGCTCAAACTATAGAATGAAAATGGGGGGAAAAGATATTTTTCATTATTATGGCCAAATGGCAAAAATGTAGAATTTAGTGACATGAACTGGCTGAAGGGCTCTAAATTAGCATTTTTTACTTACAGGAGATATTTCAGGTGTTGCTTTGGACACACTTGTTTAGTAATAGCAATTTTGTTGCTAGAAAATATTAGGGAAGGAACACCAAAAGAATCCAACATGCTTAATCTCTGGTACTTTTGAACACAATTTAGAGCCCTGAATCTACCCTTGTGTGTCCTTTTTGCCTTTCTGGGACAACCCGAATAGTCTCTCAATGAGGTTTGTGCAGCGTGTGGCATTTCTACTTGTCCTGTGCCCTGATTCCCAGCCCTGCTGGAGGTGTCTGCAGCAACCTTGGTAACATTAGAATGTGTGCAATTCTTGGAGTTTAACAGGATTTATTGGTTGTCTGGAATAAAACTTCTCCGTGATCTCTCATTCCATGGGATGCTCTAAGACAAGTTCCTGGAAATAATTAAATTCTTTTCTAATTATCTCCCTTCATGGAGAATTTCCCTTAACATCACTCAGGGGTAAATGTTTCTCTTATATCACTTTCATATAATTTTCTTGTGCTTCTGTGCTGAGATAAGCACCCTTTAGGTGTTAAGTCTATTTTATCCACTTTAAGTTGCTTTTATGATTCATTTTGTCTCTCAGGTGTGTGCTTAGTTGGGACATCTCTTAAACCCCCCATGTGACAAAAAAAAATGCATGGCTGCAGTGGCACAAGGCAAACACTTAAACTACACAGTGATAATGCTTCCAGGAGACAGGAATTTACTGGGAAGAATATTTTTACCCCTTTAATTCTATGCAAAACTTCTGTGATCAAGACTGGAAGCCAAATAAAATAAAGCCAGCAAAAAATGGCATGAGGGCCTCAACTTGGCCATGGCAGACAAATTCCCAGAGCAAATGAAAAGGGGGACTTTGGGCCTTGAACTTTTGGCTGCAGGATTATTTTCAGACCAAGTGAACCGTTCCCAACTGTTTCCGAAATCAAGGCCACAAAAGTAGGAACTGCTTGTACATGGCCAGGACAGAACAATTGATTCAAATTGTCAGGGCTTAACTCAGGTTTCAGGATTGCTTTGATATTTGTTTCATTCTTGGTAATTTAATTCTTTTGCAGTTCTCTCTCATTGGATTGAGAGAATTGTATTCCTCTACCCCTCTTTTTACCCCCCTCCTCCACCTTTTTTTAAATGGGAGATATAATTTATCCCAGTTTCAGTGAATTTGACACAATAAAGAATCCATTTCTTTCAAGGTATTTTTTTTAAAATCTTCTCAGAGAGTGAAAGTAGCATTTGCTGAAATGAAGGTGCATTTTGCCAGAAACGTGATGCTAATCCTCTTAGTTTTAATGGTTTAGAAATGGTTTGTATAAGAAGGTAAACAGAGTAGTTGATTAATAGGAAGGAAGTCAATTGGCCATGTTGCAAGTGTTATACGCTCTACTGTACAATAGTTCTTTATTCTGCAGAATGAAGCACAGACTGGTCTCCTTTTTAGAGTTCTTAGTTGAAAACTGATATATCTTCTTATACTGTACAATTCAGAAGAGTTTGATTCCAGCACCAGAAAAAGCAAGCAGTGCACTTTTGAAATAGAAGTCAAACAAATATCACTGATAAGACATTGACGTGACACCAGTTATCTTCCCTTTTTATTGAAAATAGGCAGATATAATGAGGTGCTTCACATTTTAAAGTCTTAAATCTTAGAGAGCTCCAGGCCTAGATGGTTTTGATTTGGGCTTATTAAACTTGCAGTGAGGGGAGGGAGGGAGGGAAGGAGGAGAGATGGAGTGACTTGCTCAGCCCTGTTATTTAACCTTTCATTGGCCAAGGAGATTTTTGTGTGCAATTTATTAAAAGTGTTGCTCATTCCTGAATTGCTTCCCAGTGTTTTGTGTCTGAGATGGGGTGCCAAGCCCTTCTCAAGCCAGGCAGGTGCCTCAGCAGGCTCCCTCCCCATCAATAATTCACCTGCAGGTCTCCCAGAGCTCGGGTCTCTTTGCATGTAAGGTGAGAGGAGCAGCAGTTCCCTGAATTCTTTTGTGTGGCACAATAGCAAAACTCTCCCTGTCACAAGCCATGAGGCCCAACACTCACATCAGTTGTAGTCCATCAATTAACACTTAGGGTTAAGTGCTGCAACAAAAGTGTGAAGTGGTTGCAGGTCTGAGCAACAGAGGCAACAGGTAACCCAAGAGCTTTGAAGGGAGACGTGGTGGCTGCAGCTACAAAGGATGGCTGGGACAGAATTTCAGGGTTTAAATAGGGAAGAAGATGAAATAAATTTGAGAAGTAATAGATGAAGAAGTTGAAGCAATAGAGGAAGAAGTTGGAGCTCCTATGGCTGCAGGGAAGGAGCTTACAGGGGTTTCCCAGGGCTCAGAGAGAGTACCATGTGAGCAGTAGCAGAACCGCCTTCAACCTCTCCTAAAGGGATCCTTCACTAGTAAATGTAGTGAAATATCACATATAAATTAAAATCAACAAAGGGCTGTCTGAGGGCAACCATGAGCAAGCTTGTCTAGTGGAAGGTATTTTATGGTCCCTTCTAACCCAAACCATTCTGTGGTTCTGTGTTCTCTCTTGCACCTTTGTACTGACTGGAAATTTTCCTTCTCTAAAGGTAGCTCTGAAGACACTGGGTAGCTGAAGCAATTAATCAAAATTATCTAATTTGAAAAGGTGACATAAATTAAAATTTGCAGACACAAGTACTCTCTCTCTTTTTGAGGTCTAATGACAGATAAAAGTGAGTTAAGAAACAACAACATTAAGAATTAAAGCTCAGAACTAATACAATAATTCTGAGTTTTGTGCCAGGGTCAGGCATAACACACCAATGTCTTTACACGTGCAGTGTTTTTCAAGCAGGTAAACTTAAACCCTGGCAATTTGTGATTGGAAATGAGACAAGAAGCAGACATGGTGTTCTATTTAGGGTGGGACAAGGGCATGAGGAAACACAGAATAAAGTGTAGCCCCTTTGCATAAGTAGCTCAGACTGATGGAAGGCTCTACAGAACACTTTGACCCCCTTGGTTTCTGTGATGTCTGGCTGCTCCTTCCCACAAGTACCTTTCCTTTTGGCTTTGAGTAAAGAACAGTTTTTACAAAGCATTAATTTATGACTCCATCTCATCTTGGAAATCACAGCTCTCATTTAGTGAACCCCATGCACGGTATAAATAATTAACTCTCCTTCATATTAAGCCACACGTAACAGAATTATCTCAGAGCCTTTGAGAGCTCTATTTGCCTCTCAATAAATAATTTGTTATTGACTCAGCATTAGGACCTAATAGCTTTACAAATTTATTGTATGGGAGAACACTCCTAGAAATAGTAGGAAAACTACTATTCTCCTGGTAAAATAGCAGAATTTCTACAGGAATGCAGCTAAAGACAACACTGTCAGTGCAGAATATGTGAGAACAAACACATTTGGACCGTGAAATCCAACTATTGCCTCTTCCAACACTTTTAAATTTTCCTTCCAAGCTGGCTACACTTCCACCTCAGTTGCAGTAGTGCCACTCCAGAACAATTTCATTAGATTAAATAGTCTGGTAGTCAATGCAATTGTAATCGATAGCTGTAACTCCAAGAAAACAGCTGGATTCACTTTCAGTCTTTGCTGTCCTGTTCTTTGATTGACTTCAGAAGTGCTGTAAAGCCAAAGAATTTCTGTAAACTGTAAAGGATCTCTACACCTTACATTTCCACAAAGCTGTCAAGCCTTATCTTTCAAAGCAAAGAGAAGGCTTTTTTAGCCTGGGATAGAGTTTGATGTCTCAGGCTATGACTAATAACAGGCAGAGAGAAAGGGATAAAGACCATCCTGACAGTGTGGGCACACTCTGTTAGCTGTAATTTCCTTGCTTGCATCACCACAGCAGCCTCCTGACATGAAAGGAAGCCCTCAAGCTGCATTTCTGAAAGGTTTGAGAGACCTGATCCAGTAAAGCACTTTCTCTGCACATTTGGGAAAAAAAAATCAGAGCACCAAAAACCTCACAGACATTAAGTCTTTTTTTTCCCCACAGGGCAGGATGTTGCTTCTCCTCCTCCCTGCTGTTCCTCCAGCCCAAACCAAGGATTGGAGGTACTGCAGACAGTTTCTTGGATGTCATCTGCAATGTTTCTCTGCCATTCCTGAATATTTGAGGCTCTATATCCACATTGATGAAATAGAATTATAGAACATAAAAGACCTGTAAGATAATCAAGTCTAACCATGAACCCAGCACCACCTCCACGTTCACCACTAAACCTTGTGTCCAAGAGCCATATCCACATATTTTTGGAACACTCCCAGGGATGATGGCTCCACCACTTCTCTGAGAGCCCATTTCAGTGCTTGACAACCCTTTTGGTGAAGAAATTTCCCCTAATATTTAATTAAATCTCCTCTGGCACAACTTGAGGACTTTTCCTCCATATTCCCTTTTCCTTGTCATGTTGCAGTTCCACAGGATTCACTACACCAGTTTCAGTTTCACCTTTTCTTTCTGCTCTTTAGAGGTCTTAAATACAATGTGCAGCTTCTTCTGTCTCAACATATGCAGGTGTTTGCCCTGCACTTGACATCTTTCAGCTGTGCTGGGTCCTGAATGACTAAGCAGTGATCCATATAAACATCATGTCACCTGGAGTCTGTTGGGATACCTTTTACACAGGAGATGAAAAAGATAATCCTTTCCCTCCTTTCCTTCTCCCAAAAGATAAATAACTCTATCTGTACCGTGTGGAAAATTAAAAAGCTTTTATTTAGCACAGCTATTTCAGAGCAAGCATCTTTATGAATTACAGAGGCACTTTGGAAAGGCAGAGGCACATGTTCAGATGAGTGCAGATATTCTCAGCACCATTTTTGTATTTATTACAGCTCTTACATTGCAGTCTCACAGCTGATATGTTTATAATTTTCATGATGTCTCCAGCAGGTGACAGGGTATATGCTGAAGTTTTCCTTAGATATTTGGGAATGTAAGACAAAGGCTTCTTTAGCACATATGTATCTTGTCATTCTTTTTTCCAGATGAAAGTGGCAGTAAATTAAGTTCCCTCCACACTTTCCAAAGCCTGTGCAGGTGTTTCTCAGAGTGTAACCAAGCTGAGATCTGAATGTCATGCAATCATAAAGATGGAGCCCATGCAGAACAGAAAGAAAAGATCTGCACACCAGAGAATTTTTGACAATGCTTGTGGTCCAAGCCTGGTTGCTCTAAAGGTGGCTACCTGACCTTTTTATGGGGCTGGAAGAACCATCTGTCTCTGCTTCATTTTTATTAGTGCTTTTCATTATGTGTTTTAGTTTTTATAAAAGATTCCAGGCTAATAAGTAATGTCACTCAGGGAATGTGGCTGGGTCAGTGGACAAAGGGACAGACAGAAGACTTGGGTCCTACTTTCTTCACCGCATGATTTAGGCCACTTTTGCTCCTGCCTTGCCCATCAGTTCTGTCCAGCAGGGTCAGACCAAGAGGCATTGGCACAGCAAGAGCAGATACCTTAGCAGATACCTTACCTTGCACCAGCTGCAAGCTTCTATTTTTCCTTGTGGCTGGTCCCCAGGTCACAGAAATCAGCGGGCTGATGCAACAAATCTGTGCTGTTGGCAGACAGAGCCATGCACATCCCTTACCTGGCAGAGGAGGTTCAGTGCCAGGGTGGCACCAGCTCCTGCCCCACGTGCTGATGTTGTGTCTGGGATCTCTTGTAGCTCCAACCCAGCAGGACTGTCACTGACTCTATCAATTAAAGCCTACGCTGCTGGAGAATTCTGCCGAGTGCTGGGAGAGGCTTGTTCTCACTGGGGTGTAACACGAGTAATTATAATAATGACTCGCCCATTCCTCACCACCGAAGGTTCTCTTAGCAACAGGCTTGAGCACCACCAGAAATGTGATCAAGCTTGAAAGAACATTCTCTTTGATGCAAAGGAGTTTTTGTTGCTGTTTTGGTTAGGGAGGGCAAGCAGGGGAGCCTGTCAATGCAGTCAGCTAATGACAAACAGGGGATAAAGCTCCATGGGGATTAGCAAAGCCTGAATGCAAGTCAAGTGGTTTGATTCTGTAATTTCAACCAAGTAGCAAAGCAACCTACAGGCTTTTTAGTGTTTAGATGGCCACAAAAAAAGCTTTGCTGTCATCTCTGAAACACTTTCTCAAAAAGAAATTTCCTGGAACACCAAGGTCTTATTTCTTGTGGGAGGTTAAGTCATTGCATTATCTCCTCAGGTGAAAATTCATTATGCTCATCTTCTGTGTGTGTTGAACAGACTCTTCCTGTACAACAGGCTGCTCATCTCTCCCTTAGGCAGTAACAGCATCAAGTGCTGTTCTGTGCTACTTATCTTGCTCACCTGCCAATTAGCTATAAACTGTAAGAAGCATTGTACCCCAAAAGGAAAAAAAAAAGCAGCAAGCTGGATCAGTTTCAAGTTTAATTAGTTCAAAAGAATTCAATATATTATTGCCTCAAACAAAAGAAAAAAAGTCTGAACCTTTAATCCTCTTTGAAGATGCTTTTTACTGATATATCCCATCACATAGTTTTAACACTAGTGACAGTACTTAGAGAAATCATATCCTATGTTTGGTTAAGCCAGGAAATGCATTTGATTCTCCTACTACAACTTTCACAGCAGATTAGTAAATGCAACCTCTTTACCCCTTGTAAACCAACCCATCGATGGCACTTGGTGACAGGCTATGTAATAAATGATACAGCTGTAAATGAATTTAATGTGTTTGCATCTCTATTGTATAACACATTTACCTTGTGTGCATGAATTAATTAACCAAGCAGTGCCTTTTTTGTGGCAAGGTTAAGGTCCTTATAGGGTGTTATTGCTGATGTTTGTCTGTCGTGGCTCTGGGGAGGGAGCACAGGTGAGATTCCCCCCCATCCTCAGAGTGTGGCCCACGGGGACAGGAGGGATTCAGGGACTGAAGACAATCCTGCCTCAGGGGGTTGGCTCAGGTGGGGATGGGGAGCACTGTGGGCTGCTGGAGCAATGCCCTTAAATCAGTGGGCTCTAAGAGACAGTTCTTGACCCAGGAGACACAAATGCTGCATGGTGGAAGGAAGAGGAATGGGCTTTTGTTTTGGAATTTGAATGCAGCCAGGAGTCACACGCTTCCAAGGGTGTTTTTCTTACTCACACGTGTTTAGAGTGACTTTGTGCTGTGACCAGGCTGCTTGAGTGTGGGCCCACTCTGGCTTTGTGGGGCTCAGGTAGCCAAGCTGGTGGACTTGTGGGGGGTGTGTGTGTAGAACCAGTTCGGGATCACATGGATGGACTTCAGCAGGGGAAGGCTTCACACATGGAAATGGACCTCTATCTTCCTGAAGTCCTGCTCTCCCAAAATGCAGGATATCCTGGTTTAGATGGGGATGGGTCTGGGTGCTGGAGGGCACACACAGATGTGACCTTACCTGAGTGCAACAAGCCAAGGCTGAGGGGATCAAAGGCTCTTACCACCCTCGTCACAACTATACACTCTTATTAGAAATGACATAAAATCTGGTTTTCAACCAACCAACCACAAAGGGATTTTTCTCTAGCAAAGTTTCTTGGCAGCTTTCAAAAGAACCCTCCAAGTATCTTCAAAGTTTGGATACATTATTTGTTTTTCACACCAGTTTATTTTGCTCTCTGTATTAATCAGCTCAGGTGCTAATCTGAGAGCTACAGAGTCTGGAGTTTGTTGCAAATTATCAAAGAACTGGCGAAATTCCTCTATGCTTTTCCCATAATTGAAAAAGTGCTGACTGTTTTATTTTAAAACCGAGCTGGTTCTTTGTGATCATCAGATTTACAAAACAAGACTGTTTTCAACACAAATTGGTTCAGAAGGTCCTTACTGAATGACATAATTTCATGTTTTCTTAATTTATACTCCAGTTTTCTAAATGCTGAGCTCTTGAAACTTACATTTCTCAGGAGTTCTGTTCTCCAGAATGTTGAGCAATTAAAAAAAAAAAAAAAGGTGTCATTTTAAGTTTTAAAATGTGACATTTGAAAATGGAATATGCACTATTTTGTTTTGTGTTTTACTATGCAGTGGCACACAGTGCGGCATAACGTTGCATCATTTTGGGCAAGGACACAATTACAGCAGAGTTCTCTATTTTACCTCTTCCTGAGTGTTCAGTTCTTGATTTCTGAGTAATTAAAAACCCATTCAGAGCTGCACTTAAGTGTTAAGACTCCTCAGAGTTCCCGATTTAACCATTCTCAATGAGGTGGTGGTGGAATGAAAACCAGCCAGATAATAAACCTCCACTTTTGGACTGTTTGAGCCTAAATGCACAATATCAAGAAGTTCTAATATTAACTTCCAGTGCCCAGTTCCCTCGTGTAGCTTTGCACAGACCAAAGATTCGAGCAGCAGACGACAGTCTCCTTCCAGAGGACTTTTGCCCCTGGCTGATGACAGCACTGGTTCGAACGCAGACGGTCACTCGCTTATGACGGCGCAGAAATCGGGATCTGAGGTAAAAGCAAAGTGCTGAAAACTGACTATTGGAACACTTTTCCATGGTTTAAGGCAGCCCTCTAGAGACAGCAGAGAGCACTGCCGGGTGATGCGACTGCTCCGGGAGGAACCTCCTGCGTGGGGCTGCGAGGGAGGGCTCGGCTCGGGGAGAGTAAATGTTTTCTGTTTGTTTGTGGGGCTTTGTGTTGTTTTTTTTTGTTTGTTTGTTTTCTTTGAGGTTTTTTTCCCTTTGTTTTCGGTTTCGGTTTTTGTGCTCTTTTGTGTGTGTGGCTTTTCATTAGTTTGTGGTTATTTTGCTTTCTTTTAGTACAAAATTTCTCCACTTACCTAAAAGAGGAATTACAGCAAACGCAGTGATAGGAAATAGGAAAATGGCTGAAAAATGGCAGAGGGTAAATTTAAATTGGATATTGGGACGAAATTCTTCCCTGTGAGGATGATACAGCCTCCATCTGCCCAGAGAAGCTGTGGCTGCCCCATCTCTGGAAGAGTCCAAGGCCAGGTTGGACGGGGCAACCTGGGTTGGTGGGAGGTGTCCCTTCCCATGGCAGGAGTTGGATGAGAAGACCTTTAAGGTCTCATCCAACCCAAATCATTCTGTGATTCCATGAAATTTTTATTTCACAATTATTGCATTTTATAGAACCTCCAACACTTTGAATATCCTGATAGACACATGGTAGCAGCAAAAGTGGAGTTTCAGCACAGCAATGATTTGTTCAGGGGGAAGGGAATTACTGCTCTGAGAGCAGAATAACTGGGGTAATGCTGGGCAGCCACAGCTCTGTCAATGAACTCTCAGAGCACATGGAAACACACAGGAATGCCAAATTATTTCATTGAAGTGTGGGTTGGATGTTTAAAACACACACCAGCTTAATTCTGCACCTGGATTAGAATTTGCACGTGAAGAGATTCCTGTGGGACAGTGGCATCTGATGAGCTCTCAGGGCTGGAATGTATTCCAGCAATGGACACATCCCTATCACACCAGCTGTACCTTGCCCATCTTTTTCCAAGCCCCGAGAGCTGCTTTACTCAAGAGCTTCACAAACCATCTGGTCAGCCCTCAAAATTCGAGAGCTTCTGGCAAGGAAGGGAAGTTTGAGACAGAGGGTCTCAGTGGGATCTCTCTCCTGAGCTCCCATCTGCTGCAGCTGCTACGTGAGATTCCCCCATCTGGCTCAGCCAACTTCAAATGGGCTCCTTGCCCTGTGGGCTGGTGATGTGTGACCCTGCAAAGGCATGATTGCATTGAGAAAACATGCAAATGTCATATCTGGAACTCGGGTGTAGTTATTAATTTTAGCAGTTTTCAAGCAAAATATCATTTATGGTGCATAAGAATCTGCCCATTCTGGTTTCTCTTCTCTGCCCCAAAGGAGAAGAATCCACCAATTCCTTTGATTTCAAAATAAGATGCATGGTCACTTAATCTCGTATGTTTGCATGTTCTCTTCAAGGTGTGTTTTGAAAGAAAATGTCTCCTTATAGACTATTAAACAAAAATTGCACAGCATAAAAAATACATGATGACTCCCCTATAATACCTCTTGCTTAAAGCAGGTATTTGATAAACCAACCAGTTTACTGGGAAAATCACATCAATCTTCATTTTAGTGTGAACTGAGGCTGAGTATTCACCCCAGGAGCCTATTTTTTTTGTTTTCTGGGATGGAGAAAATTGATTCTCTAATAGATGATAGAGTTTGTATGTTATTTCTTCCTGTAATTTTCTTTATTTGCTTTTCTTCTTGGCTACCAGTCACAAAGCATTAAACTTCCAAAAGAAAGTTTGATATACTGCTGGATATCAGATCATTGGATCCAGTCCACTGTGATGGACATTATTTGGCATTTTCCTGTGAACTTAGTGAGTGTTCAGACAGAGCTTGCAACTGGATAGTTGTTTCACAACCTTCAGGGTTAGCATCTTCCTTTATATTTGACCAATGAAAATCTCTTTGGTCACGCTTAGTTTGGGAACACAAACCTCATCCCTCAGGCATCCTGACCATGAACTATGACAGCAGCAGCCACGGAGTGACTGAAGTGAAGTATCCTGAAAAGGTTCAGCTGGCTGGAGAAGTTCTTGGTGTGCTTGAGTGATTGGGATTGTGCTCTAGGAATGTGTCTGTCAGTTTGGTGTCTGAGCTGTGCTCATGGTGGTCCTGATGAGGTGACATTTGATAGAATTTCATGTTTGTTTTGGCCATAAGAAATCTCTCCAAGCACAGAGGAGCCAGAGATGGGCCTGGTGTAAAACCTTCAATATGACTCACCCCATAACCACTTTTGTTTTGTGGACTCAGATCTGTTTGAAAATTAGGAAAACAACAAAAAACCATCTGCTTGACTTGCATTTCAGAATCAATGCACTTCCCTTGGAGCATGCAGATGTTGTGCCCTGTGCATCCAGATGGATGGATATCTCACAGAGAGGTTTTATAAACAGGGCTACATTTTTAATTTTCATTTGAACAAACTCTGTAATTTCTAAATGCATATTTATTTGTTACAGAGGTTTTTAATCTGGTCTCCATCTGACAGAAACAATTATAGTTACTGAATGGAATAGAAATTAAAAAAGTGTTTATTCTGCACCTGGGATAGCAGAACAATCCGTGATTTCTGACCTCTCTAAGGGACTAAGGAGCATCTGTGAAAAACCCAAGAGGCAAGTTTAAACCAAGTAAAAAGAGATACTCTTTCATGTGGGTTGTCACACTGGGACCAGGCCCCCAAAGTATTTGGACAGATTCATGTCAGGAAAAAACCCGTTTGATTATTTAAATATATAATCTCTATATCTGACTAAAGAAGTCTCTGAGTCAACAGGTGAGTGGTTGACTCTGAAATCTTTGACTATGAGATGTCTTAGTCTTCCTTAAGCATCTCCTGTGAGTCTCTACTGTGAAAGGGGTAATAATAACAATAAACTTTGTTGTGATGGAGTTTATCTGTTAATTTGTTCACAGTCCATGAGGAAGGCCAGAAATATTCAACATCACAAGTCTTGTCATCCCGAAACTTCATGGAGAGCAAGTTCAGCAAGAGGCACAAGCCCCAGTGGTGTTCATGGCATGATTTTTGGGAAGCACTTGTACATTTCTCCATGCATCTTGAGCAATTGCAACTGTAGATCCTAAACATAAAGCTTATATATATTTAAAATCAATGATTTTACTGAGGTTAGGATGCCTTTTGGTGACAGCTTTATACCTTATAAGAGTATTAACAGAACAGCTGAACAAACCTCCTTAGCAAAGTATCTTTCTGTTGCCAGACTTTGATATTTTCTTATCTGGCTCCCAATTTTTCTTATTGACACCTAAAATACAAGTTATCTGTGAAATTACAGTTATTGCAGCATCTTTCTTCCATGGGCAGGGAGACTGAGCAACTGACAACCTGAAATAACAACCTGGTATAATTTGGTTGTGCTTTTTTGATGCACTTGTTTCCACCTCCCCTAACCCTGTGCAAGTATGATAAGCATAATCATTTTCTCCCTTGGACTATATTTGGGCCATATACTGGAATTTGATCCACCAGTCACCATTTGCTAAGGATAAGAAATGGCTTTAATGCTGCACAACGACACGAGAATCCCATCAATTTTTCCCTGTTTCATTTCTTCCAATAACCCAACCAATTGGCTTGAGCAAGCAATTCAGGAAAAAAAAATGTAATAGAGGTCCCTCTTTTGAGAAAGGTACTTCTGTCCAATTGCTTTCATCTTGAGAATACAGCTATGAGGTCTGTTTCAAGGGATGTCCTTCAGCAGGCAGCATGAATTGCAAAATCAGTCACACAAATGGCACACCATATATAAAAATAACCAATATATCAACAGTGCTGAAGCCAAGCAGCAGTTAAAATAACTACCAGATCAGTAACACTAAACTTACAATGGACAGATGCATCTGAAAAGGGAAAGTCCAGGGCATTTTTGGTTTGATTTGTATTATGACTTCATTTTTTTATTCAAGATATGAAATATTCTGAAAAGTAAATGCTAAAATTGAAGAGATTGTCATAATGAAATGAAACAGAGTGCAAGTGTAAAATTGATAGGGGAATATTCCTGTCTCTAATAAGACAGGGTGCAGAGGCTGAGAAAAAAAATTAGGATTGCTTTTGTGGTAAGGAAGTAACTTGCACAACTGAAAGAATGGCTGTGAACTTTCAGCTTTTTCTGAAATCCCACTGCAAAACTTCTTATATCAGCATATTCTTTCCTGTCTACAGGGAGACAACTTTGTTTTCTTCCAGCGCAAACACCTTGTTCAAGATTCATCCCAGTTCACAGGTAAGAGAATGTCTTAGGCCCCCTGAGCCTTCTTTTCTCCAGGCTGAGCCCTCCCAGCTCCCTCAGCTGCTCCTGCTTATCCAAACCTTTCCCCAGCTCTGTTCCCTCCTCTGGACCAGCTCCAGCCCCTCAATGTCCTTCTTGTCCTGAGAATTCCAAAATTGTCCCGAGATCTGAGGTGTGACCTCAGCAGTGGCAGCACAGGGGGACATTCCTGGCCCTGGTCCTGCTGCCACTCTGTCCTGCCTACACACACATGCACAGCCCCTCGGGGGTGGTTGATGACTTATCAGAGATACAGGAAGGGTGTTTGACTGAAGGACTTGTCAGGGAACCCCTGGGGACCTGCTTTCACTGCTGAGCTCTGTCAGAATTTGCCTGTCCATCCTCTGGACAGCCTCAAAATGTATGCAAAAAGTTCCCAAGCTGACGAGGACTTTTAAAAGCGTTGCTTTACATTTCAGCCCTGTTTGCCAGTTGCAGGACACTCCAGCATCTCCCCTTCCCACATTTGCCACCACCTGGCTCTGCTGGGCCGGACAAGCCCCCTCCATGTCCCGTGTTCCATATCCCGTGTCCCGTGTTCCATATCCCGTGTCTCTTGTCCCGTGTCCCGTGTCCCGTGTCCCCTGTTCCCTATCCTTTGTCCCGTGTTCTCCCCGCTGTCGCCACGCGAGGGCGCCCATGAGCCGCGGACCGGCCGCTCTCCCCCAGCTCCGCATCCCGGCTGCGCATCCCGGGAAAAACGGGATGAAATCACCTCGCAGTCCCAGCAGCCGGCCAGTCACAAGGTCACTACGTTTTTTCACACCTGGGAACTACCGTCGGGGCGTTTTCTGGCTGCTCGTGGAACAGCTTCATTTTGGGGAGCAGTGACATGGGGGAGGATGCTTTAAAATGCAATGATTCTAAACTGTGATCTAATGATGCTGCCATTCTCTCCTCATGACACTTTGCTTATGTCTTGACATTGGCCAAGAGGTCCTGCTGAGTGTCAGCATATTGTTTGCTGTCAAACCCAGCCTGTGCTCTGCCCGGAGCAATCCAGAGGTGTAAACACACTTCAGGGAAAACTTGCTTTTTCTGCTGAAATATTTTATCCTGCTGTAGAAGCCCAAAGGCTACTTCACACTGCTGTTACAGGCTGCTGCTTTTATGAGCTGTGTACACTGCTGAGGAAAGATGCCACAGAGTAGATTAAAATTGAAAAAGGAGTGTTCTCTACAGTGCTGTTCCAAGCTCCCAGGGCATACAGGGGAGGAAGGGCTGGTGCTGGCCTGGTTAGATCAGGGTTAAGTGATTAAATGGACTTGGCAGTGCTGGATGAATGGTTGGACTGGATGATCTTATGGACCTTTTGCATCATAAATGATTCTATGTTTCTATAAGAAATGTATTTAAAAGTCTGGGAATAACCAATACTTCCTTTGAAAGAAAAGAGTGGGGGAGTGAGGACCCACAAGGTCACATCCAGGGCTATACCTGTCTGTGGGCACAGGAGGCATCAGGTGGCAGCACAGTCTCCACACCATCCATGCCTTAGTCAAAATATGCCTGGAGATTGAACAGAACAGCCAGGACAGGGCTGGAGAAAATGTGTCACCCACTGGGAGAGGGAGGATGTCAAAGATTCCATGAAGGATGTCAAAGTCAGCAGCATGGGTTTGCACCCTGGCTTTGGAGCTGCTGAGCTGTCTCTAAGGGCTGGTAGGGATATTCCCAAAATGCTGGAACTGCCTTTCACCCTCATTTGATGTGGATCTGAAGAACAAGTCAGGACAGTCATGGTAGGGAAGGCCTGTGATGAGGTTTGTGGCTGCTTCAGCCTGCAGGAGCTGAGTAGGGCCAGGCTTTAACAATGAGTCCATAAATAGCATTATTTCCAGCTCTGAAATATCATGGCTCAGTCAAGCTCCTGTTCTGAGCTGCTGGGATTCCTGACTGAGCTTCTAACACCATTTTCCCAAAATTCCATCCTTCATTCCCAAATTTCACTCAGGACACTTCCTCACTGTATAGAGTATTTGCAGAACTCTTTGAATTGCAGATACTGTAAGAATTCATTTTAAATAAAATGGAATATTTTATCCATTTTAAATAAAATGGAATGTATTATCCCAATTATACTTGTTTTTAATGTCTTTTATACTTCACTTCATCATGACTTCATAGAAAATCATGACAACTTCTTTCATTTTTGTAGATGATTTGCAGCAATTCCCCTTACAGAGAGTTCTGTGTTCCTGGGGTTACAATCTCTTACAGTTTTTTGTCTGCTCTTTATTGCTTCTCTGCAATTATTTCTTTGGTACAAGAGGTTAACTGAGTGAGATATAACCATATGAATGCTCCTGTGATTACTTGTGATGCCTAAAATATGCTGAGGGGGATTTCTCTGCATTAGGAAATTCTCTAGCAAATTCCAGCAGAAATGAAGAGCAGAGAATTTAAATATTTTAGAACTGAGTGGCTGAGACCAGAAACATACACCCATCCAAGAGTCAGGCAGCTGGGAAATACCAGGAGTGTACAGCTAAAATTACCCAGATCTCACATTTAGTGGCAGACTGGAGGCTTTTCTTGGGAATTCAGCACCAGAGGCAAGTGATGGTGGCAGAGGTGAGGCTGTAGGAGCAGCAGGAGATGTGGGCTGTGATCAGACAGTGTCAGCTCACACCTATCCCACCAACCCCCAGCACAGAAACACACTCCTCACAACAGATCACTCCTTCCCAGCCCTCTGGATGTGATGCAACTTCATTCTTGCAGTGACAGCATATTCCTCAAATTTTATCTCATTTTCCAGAGCTGGCTATGAACACAATTTTTCACTTTCTTCTTTATTCAGACTTGCTGGTAACACTTCATTTTTCTTTCATTTTTCCCCCCCAACACTATTTTCCCAAATATCCAAAACCTTTTCTTGCTAATTCACAAAACCCAAGCCATACCTTCTTTGTCTACTCCTTGATTTTCATTCTGAGTCTTAGTTGAGGCTGAGAATTTCCAAATGAAATAAAATAAATATCCTATCCTAAAAAAATGTGTGGAAAAAAGAGATTTTTTTTTAAAACACACGTGTGATTTTCCCCCCATCAATAATAGACCAAAGCACCTGAGCATCCACCTCACAGTCCATCAGTGAAATCCACTGTAGCACAGAGGATCTTACACATCTTTTCCTTAAGGAGTTACTTGTATCAAATAGCTTCCTGATTAAATAATTTACCATGACTTTGCATATTTATAGTTTTCTTAATTAGATCAGTTGTTAAAGCTGACAATGTGCTGTCAAGATCAGTTGGAAGACCTGAGGCATGTTTTAGACACACCTTTTCCTCTGGCTATACAAATGTGTCCTCAGTCTCGGCAGGTGGAATGGCTGCAGTGAGTTTCCAGACGGCTGAAAACAAGGAATACCCAAAGCAATGCCTGAGACATCAGTTAAAGTCCCTTTTTTCCAGGCAATCTGTGGGGAAAAAAGCTTGTTTTCACATGGTTTTGAGACCCAGCAATTGTGTACTTAGGATGAGCTAAGAAGAGAAACTGCTACAAACCAAAAACAACAGGCAAGAGTTAACAACTCTTTTCCATATGAATGCTGAGCTTTTGCTTCAGATCTGGAGAGCCCATTCCCTTCTCCAGTGTGATGTTTGCCACGGCACATGAAAACCACATTAAATAGGATAGATGCCACCATGTATTAACCTCCTGTGCCTTTCTCCTCTCAACAGCAATAGGTAATTGTTAGAGCAGCTTTATAGCCCCCAAACTGATGTGCTGAGAGGTGAGTCTTGACAGTCCCTGTAGCTTTCAGGGTTTATCTCTGGTAGCAAGATTTGTTTGTTCAGATATGTCCTCCTTGATTTCATGTTTGCTGAAAGAAAAGTGATTAGAGCAATGAGTTCTGGCATCTCTGTTATTGAAAGGAATGCCAATTAATCCAGATTGTCATAGGCTGATTACCATCCCTGTTGTTAATTATTACTCTGCATCTTTTCCAAATCTACTTGGACATTTGCAAGCACTCTCTGCTGTTATGGGTGTTAATCAGCATCAGGACTGATGGTGCTGGGGATGGGGCAAGGTCCTCTCTGGTCCTGGCAGTCTCTGAGTTGCAGCCCTTGCTCTTTGACGGCTGTCACAGGGACTGTGTGGCTTCAACACACTCATAACTCTGACACTGGTCTGTGATCCCACCTCATGTTATGCTGGCCAGTTCCAAGCCCCAGGAAGCTGTCCTTGAATCCAACTCTCTCCATGTCCCATGTGGACCTTTATTTTGTTTCTCTCTGGAGGTAAATGGGGGGCTGGAAAGCAGCCCCAAATATGTGGGAATATCCTAGAGGATCCCCTTAACCACATAACTGTAGAATGGCCTGGATTGGAAGGGACCACAGAGATCATCCAGTTCCAACCCCCTGCCATGAGACTGTCCCAGCTTCATTTCCAAAACTGCACTGAAGAATGGTGGTAAATGGAAAGAAACCATGACTTGTGTAGGTCTTCCAAGAAAAAAACAGCTGGAGAGAAAGGGATGGAATCTTGAGGCAGAAAAGTTGCTCATGTGAACAACCGCGGATGAGGAAACTCACACCAGTGGAGGCCTGAGCCAGAAAATAAACATAATGTTAAGTATTTGTTTCTGGCAACCTCCAGAGGAGAACTCTGAATTCCATTGCGAGGTCGTTAAACAGCATGTCCCTACTTTTCTTCCTGATTGCTCCTATCCATTCCACACGCTCCTTGGTAGACCAATAGGTAAATTGTTGGTGCTCAGTTGGTTAAAACTGGGTGGTAATAATGCCAAGGTCATGGGTTCAATCCCCTGTGTGGGCCATTGACTTGAGAGTTGGACTCGATGATCCTTGTGGGTCCCTTCCAACTCAGAATAGTCTGGGATTCTGTGAAAGGTGTTATAAAGTGTACACAACCATTTAGTCTGATCATATTAAGTTGAGCCTCTTGTGATGAAGCCTATTAAGTTACCTAAATTTAGAGAGTAAATCACATGAACAAGAAATTACATGGTGATGATGCATCCTGTGAAAAACATGGGTGAGAAATCATGCCCTTGATTATCAAAGATGAAATGCAAACTGTGTGCAGGCCAATGCTCAGTTAGACTGCCCAGCACTCTGGTTTGTTGCCTGGGAAGTGGCAACATATGGAGCTGAATGTTGACAGAGATGACAAACTGCATTTCCAGGAGCAGCACAGGTGGTGCCTTTCTGGGCATTAATCAACCAGCTGAAAAAGCTGAAAAGGAAGGGGAAATGTTATTATCATCATCATCATAATAATCATTATATAATAATAATAATAACAATAATACTTATAACAACAACAACGACAGGCTTGGAGAGATTAAAGGCAAAGAGGCTTCTCTGGGGGGGAAAGGTTTTTGTGCTATAGGCCTCTTGATATGTGCTGAGCTGTGCAAGACTCAGAAGTCCTTAGGTAAACCTGGAATAAATGGTTTAAAAAATATTAAATATGAAAAACACGGTTTTTTTTGATCAAAACTGCCTGTAAGCAAATGTTAAAAAATTGAGCTGACAGTGGGAATGTTTTCACTTCCTGAAGGGTGGGCCCGCAATAAGAAAGTTGCTGAAATAAAACAAAATAATCTCATGACTTTAAGGAGTTTTTAAATCAAAGGGGCACAAGTCACCTGCAGCTGAATTAATATAAAAATAAAAAATGCCAGAACATGCTGGATGAGGCACCAGATCTAACCAGATGATTAATTGTGTCAGAAAGCAATACTGGGGAAAAGAACCCATAATTTATAAGGAATGGAAAACCAACAGAATAATTAGAAAAACGTCTGCATGCTGAATATCATTAAGGAAGGGCATAAAATGAGAAGTGATAAAAGTAAAGTTTTTTTAAAGGCTTTGGGAGGGATTTTAATACAAACAGCAAAAGCCTGTTATGGCAGGTAACTATGAAAGGGAAAGAAGCCGGATTATTGTGAAAACAAGTTATTTTAGAGCTTGAGGAAATTGCACATAAGGCCCAAATTTAATGGAAGTTCTGCTCTGTTTTTTCAGAGATGAAGAAAACAAGCACAGCAGAAACAATAAATTAATAAAGTGAACAAGGGTATGAAAATGTAACTTACTTCTTCAAACTCCTGCATAAATGCAAATTGTCTGAAACAGTTTGTGTCAGGGAAAATGAAAGAGACTGGCCACAAGAAATGACATCTGACACCATTATTTCTGAGGAATGTATCAAATTACAGACTGACAACTGCAGAGGAAAATTGCAAACTGCATAAAATAAAGAAGGGTTGGATGGGGCTTGGAGCAACCTGGGTTGGTGGGAGGTGTCCCTGCCCATGGTGGGGGGTTGGAATGAGATGAACTTTAAAGCCCCTCCCAACACAAGATATTTTGGGATACCATAAATTAATGAAAGGGGAAAAAAGCAGTGAACTGAAATTTTGCATTAATGCCTCTGAGGTAAAAAAACAGGTTTATTTTCATGTTATCATATGAAATAATGTCATAAAATTTAAAACAATGAAGTAAATCACATTAGTAGGAGCTGTAATTTGCTGTGCTATTGGATGGGCTGGATGTTGTAGTATATGATAAGACCTTGGCAGATGGCACCATTCCTATAAACTGTCACACCAGAAGATCAATGGTTAGTTTCTTTACACAGCCCAAAGTCTCAATTATTAACAATTTTTATTGCTGTCCTTGTATGAAGCAAATTTGGAGTCCAACATATCTCTCTTCTACTCAGCATATGTCCTGTCTTGGAAATATTCATGAGTTATAATTGCAGTTGAGTGCAAAAATACAGGGAAAAGCTTTCATGGAGATCCTCTGAGTGAGGTTGCTGGCAGGATGGATGAACAAGACACAGATGCTACACAAGTCTTAATAAAAAAGATAAAACTACAGCAGTTCCTGCCACTATTAACACACAGCAATTTTCGGCTGAACTTTCTCACCCTCACTGGAACTGTAGGGGAATGGGAAGATGGAAGTCAGGGATCCTGGAGTGAGATATTACTCATCATGGCCATTGTAAATTGTTTCCCCAGAGGCTGTAATTCCTTTGAGGAAAGTGCTCATTCTAACTCATGTCACACACTAATCATGCCAATAATTTACTCTGCAGATATCTGCACTTCTGTGGTTTCCTTTCAGTCCTAATAGTCCTCTGGGGTGGAATGTTCCCCTGAGTGTCCCACTGGGGGCTCCTGAGCCTGCCCAGGTCCTGCTGAACCAAAGCAGCTCCAGATTTGCAGGATAGGGCTTGAGGGCATCAGCTTCTCTATGGTGACCAGTGATAGGACCCAAGGACACAGCTGGAGTTGTGTCAGGGCAGGGTTAGGTTGGATATTGGAAAAAGGTTCTTCCTCCAGAGGGTGGTGGGCACTGACCAGGCTCCCCAGGGCAGTGGGCACAGCCCCAAGGCTGCCAGAGCTCCAGGGGTGTTTGGACAACACTCTGGGGGACAGGGTGGGATTGTTGGGGATGCTCTTGTGCAGGCCCAGGAGCTGGAATGGATGATCCTTATGGGTCCCTTCCACCTCAGGATGTTCTGTAATTTTGTGAACTTCTTTAAGAGGATGGGAGGCACTGTAGTCTGGTTTTTGGATTTAGCTACAAGACAAGCAAGTCATTCCAAGACAAACACTCAAGTACTTCTTGCACAGTTTCCAGGAAGCTGGTGCAGACCCGATGACTCACCTGGAGCTTTAGGAACTCATTCTGTTTTTTGAGAAGCATCCAAGACTGAGCCATTTCAATGCAATTTCCTGAAATGAGGGTACAGGGGAGGCAGCCTTTGGGGCATCCCTGCATGTTGCTTTGACAGTTACTGCTGCCCACTGGGCTCCCTGGGCTCGATTGCCTTTAAAACAGTGCAGTGATCATTTCTTCAGTCTCACAGTGCAGTGTGACCCAAGAGTACCAGTGTCAGGTGTGCTCCAAACATCCTTCAGCACACCAGCACACACTGAACTTCAGCAGGAACAGATGCTGAGAAACCAAGGAGAGATGCAGCTTTCTGCAGCCACGACCCCACAGACCTTCCTGATCCCACAGGTTGATGTCCAGCTACCGTATGAGCTCTGAGATCAGGGGGTTTTCAGCTTGTAGTTTCAGTTTTAGGTGCCAAACCCCACCTAAATCCTTCTCTAGGTAATTTAATCCTGTATTGATTTTACCTTTCAGCTTTCTCTGCCTTAGTTCACCTGTAAAGCATTTCTGTCCTGAGAAATGTCTTTTGGAAACGAGTGCTTGTTTTTTTGGTCGCAGGAAATTAGTAAACCAGGGCCTTGAGAGAATTTCATGACATCTTGGTCCTTATTAAACCAGGAAGACCAGCTCAGAAACTCTGATGCCTTTCCTTTATGTAATGTGAATGTAAAATATCAGCAAATCAGAACATGACAGTGTGGATAATTTCCTTGCAACAGACAGCTTGTCAACAATGTAAAAATGCCCCTCAGTGGCTCTGCTAATTGTTGGAATATTTCACATTTGGGGCATTTGGTTTTAGAATCTCCCAGTCATGTAAGAACCACGAAAATAAAGGAAAACAGGTAAGACTGAGCATTCAGGACAGACCTGTGTCAGGAGACAGGCTTGTTGCAGAGAGTTAAAATCACAGCTTGTTCAATGTAGCCAGACAGTGAATATGCAGTCCCTGGCTATTTATAACTCACAAATAAGGCAAGCAGACAGCTAATATAGCCAGGGGCCAGCAGCAACAGAGCAGTGCAGCTTTATTAGCAAACCTAGGTGGACATGCCATTTGATATATCCATGTGTGAAAGTATTTTTATCATCTGTACATTGAAAAAGGTCAGAAGCGCTTTAAATATTAAATTAAATAAAATTAAACCTTCCTGAAGATAGTTGGATCCCTCAGGCACTCAGAGTCCCTCAGTGGTTTAAACAATAGTTTTAGAGAGAAATGGGCTAATCCCAGGGGACTTGAGTCTATGTGGAAAAATCCAACATAGCCAGATTTGCAGGAGTTAGAGAAAAAGACATATGGCAGTTATCGAGCAAGGGAGAATAACAGCAGCTTAATTATAAACTTTTATATGGAGACTTTCCCACATATGAATTGAAAAGCCATTCAGTTCTGTTAAAACACTACAACCAAAATGATCAGATTAGGTTGTGATATCTCAGTTCCATCGACCAGTTGATCCCATCAGGTGGGTAATCAGCCAGCAGGACCCAGTCCAGCTGCAGCAGAGGTGGTGGCTGGTTTAACACACCTGTATTTATGCCTTGAAGAGACATTTCTGTGCTGCAAAAAGAAAATGAAGCAATCTGCCCCAGTCGATGACACACATTTCAGATATTTCAGTTTACTCTTTGCTGTGCTGGGTTTCTTGCCTGGAAATACTTGCAGTGATGTGCCATGGTTTGCCTTTGTGCTGAAGCCCCAGAGAGGCTGTGACAGCCCCTGGGATGTCTCCTCTGCAGCTCCAACCACCCCTGGAGGAAACTCACCCATCCCAGGGGAGCAATATGTTCCACAAGTGTCCCAACAGCATCAACATGTTCACTTTTCACTTCCAAAATGAATAGTTTGTCATTGACTAATAGCTCTTTTTTTTTTTTTTGTATTTTTTAACAAAAAAAATTGTTTATGAAGGAAGCCCATGGTTTGTCATTCTTCATATATTTCATTAAAAAATCAAGGAAAAGACAGTCTAATGACTCTGTTTTTAAAACAGAAAATCAGTTTCTTCCCATAAGGTTTATAGTCCAAAATTTTCAAGAAACATAAAACAAAGGGAAACAGTGTAATAATTTGTGTTTCCTTTGAAGGTGAAGGTTCAGTAATAATTATGATTCAGGTAACCATTCCCATGGAATGATTTCCTTTTGCGTGGGAACCTGTGGCTGTTGGGATAGACGGGGAAGAGACAAGGCAAGCAGCCTTAAAGATATTGATTCTTTCAGACATTTCTTGTTGCTTACTCATCCCTGTGCTCAGTAGTAATATATTCCTTCTGATGATTTAAATGTTGTGGAAAAGTTAGGTATTACCAGCAATGGTTTGGCCTCCCTCTGTGTTATACTGCACTCAAGTGGGCTGCTACCTACTGCTTTGTCTCCAGAATTTGCTTTTCTTCAGGGAAAACATCTGTCCATCATTATTATAAATGCAAGACAAATTATTGCCAGATCCCCCCAAAAAATTCTCCTCACTATTTTAGCTCTCAAATACCTTTCATTCAATTTTTTAAAGTTTATTTGGAGGTATGAGTGAAAAGATGTAGATTCCTCAAGAACTAAGCCAATATTAACTGATTGTTGTATTATTTTAAAATAACTGGAATCATAGAATTATAGAATTATCTCTTTGTGCTGGAAGGGAAAGGCCCTTTGACAAAAATATGCCAAGAGTGGCACAGCTTGTGACATCAGGTGTTTTCTTAGGGACATCTGTGCTCTTCATCCTCTTCTACAGCAACATGAAATGAAACTCTTCTCGTGGTAACAATATTAGAGTGAGCTTCGGTGATTACTAAATCAGGAGAAAATTAATTCCAGCCATTAAAGCATAACTTTTTTATCTGCCTTTCCAACAGGGAAATCTGGAAGAGTACAAAGCCCAGTGAAGAATGTGTAATTCTCGTTTTCATCACAGCTTTTGGTCTGAGTTTGTTGGGGAGTGTCACAGGGTTTTTACATTTTTAATTGCTCCTGGGAGAAAAGTTTTCAAAATCTCAAAAAGTCCACTTGAATAACCAAATAATTTTGTATTTACTTTATGAAAATCAATAACATAATAGGGAAGAGTGTTCTTCCTGTTGGTGAAAAAAGCAGTTTTACCTTCTAGAAGCAAAGCATTTCAGCCTGCATTGGCTGTGTAAGACTGACAAATAGATGAGGATGTTGCTTTAAAAACAGAGGCAACAGTGCAGAGAGTGAGTGCAGACCAAGCTGGGTAAGAGTACAATGAGTATCACTCAAAAAGTAACACTTTGGATTAAAATGTTAGTACTCCTTTTAACATTCCATTAACTATTGAAAAGAGTATATTTCCAGTTATCTTTCCTATACCAGCAAACATCTGTTTTTCTAACCTGAGTTAATCTTGCTTATCATTTGTCTTCTTAAAACCAGGTCACATTCTTAAAATCACATTAATCTCTTGAAATGCTCTATTTTCAGTGTCTTTAGAACTATTATATTCATCAAAATCCATTTGGTGTCTTTCCTTTTTTGGATCAACTGATGAAGTTCTACTGGAAAATATTTATTCCATTGGCTGAGGACAGTGTTGATACCTTCTTTAATTCATTGTTTTGTCAATGGCAAGCCATAATATTCCCAACAAATAAGGAGTGCTGCATAAATAGGCATGAAAACAGACCCTTTAAATCAGAGAGAAAAGAAGTGATGGGACTCTGAGTAGGTTCCCATCCCTCTGAGTCAAATATTTTGCTTAGGCCAAAACAGCAGCACCCTCTCAGAAAAAAAAGCAGTTTCTTTATGCATCACCCCCTAGCACGTGTCAAAATTAATTGTATATTATGTATTTAGGAGAAAAGAATAACCAGACAAATGCAAACAGCTCAGGCTAATTTAAAGAGAATTAATTAATCTACCTCAGAAAAATACAAATTGCCAACTTGCTATTTTTTTTCTCAACGCTTTTTATAACTTTACAAGAGGAGAAATTCCAGAAGAGCAATCCATAGCTGCAGATGCAACTGCTTAAAACATGAAGAAATGAATTTATTTCTATGTGCCTTTGACATTTTTCTTGGGTAAGAAAGATATTTAAGCTTCACAGCACAAATATCAAGGCTGCAGGATCTACATATTTCTGTGATAGGCTCATTGTGTGTTTGACTCTGTGAGATGAAGCAGAAGAACCAGGACAGTCTTTTTGGCCCAACCTTTATATATACACTTGGTAATTTTTTTTTTTTTTAAGAGCAATGGTTTGTCTGCTTTCAAGTCTAAACATTCCCCTGCACATACTGTCAAGATATTTTTCCTGCTTTGCACTGGCCACTTAAGAGATGTGATCCATCCACTTGCACAGCAGAACTCGAGGGGGCAGGCAAGGAGGAAAGGGTAAGACAAAAGGCAGACAACCATCTTTTTTATCTTGGGCAATTTTTGACTGGCTACAGACTTACTGGAATCAGTTCACCACATTGTGTTATACAGATAAACCAAAAATTTGAATACTGGAAATATTTGCAGCCTTGATCTATGTTAGTTTCCATGAACCAGTCTATAGTTCCATCACCCTTGGAGAGACTTTACTTCTAGGAGTAAGGCCATGGTGGCTCCACAGAAGGGGAAAGCAGAGATGTGATTTTTTTGCACTATCCATGCAGGACTACAAGGCTCCATGTGATGATGTTTGCACTCCAGGTCATGCCAGATCCTTGGAATGTTGGTCTGTACATGCCACAACTCCTCTGGAGTTGAACATAAAGGGCCAGAGCTGCAGTGAGTTGTGCAAATCACAGCTTGCTGCTGTCCCAGGCTTGGAAAAAGGAAGACAGTGAGAATATCACTTGTTTCCCAGAAGTCTGCGTGACATATGGATGAGCTGGGCTCTCATCCAGAGAGACTGCAGTGGGAATCTCCAGCCAGAAGAAAGCTGGAGGGCAGTGGCTCCTCTCATTTAATAAGGGCACTGCACAAATGCATGGCCTAGACCCCATCAGGTGATGTGCAACAACTCACAGACCCCTCACTGCTGCTGCGGGGCTGTCAGTGCCTGGACCCCACTTTATTGGGCTCCAGGTGTATTCCTGGAGTACAGTCAGGATGGTTATTTTCTCCTTTCTCCTCCCTGGCCCAGCTGGGAACTGGGAACACAAGGCAGATTCCCCAGCACACAAGTGGGACAGAGCTGTGAGTGCCTAAAACTTCAGTGTCTTCTGGGGACCCCTAACAATAATTCCCCTACTGAGAAGCCCAATTATACACATGATTTTTATCTCTCTGCCACCTTTGCTCACAGTGAGCCTTCAGAGTCCCTCCCTTCAGAAACGGTCATGAAATTATCTGCTGATACAAAAGTTTGTCAGAGTTTCTTTTTTCTAAAAATGTTCTCAAATATAAAAAAATTCACTTGCAAAAATATTCCTGAAGGCTCTGTAGGAGGCATTACAAAGGTAGTTGTGAGGATAAAGGTAGCTTGGAGGAAAATCTTGGCTTTATTCAGGTAAGCAGATCCAGATGTTTTTACAAGCTGCACTCAGCTGGCACTGGGCTTGTGTGTATATTTATATATACACGTGTGTATACATATAGAGAAGCAAAATAAGGTGTGCTAATGACAACCCTCAAGCACACTGAGGACAACTGTGTCCAAAATGTCCTCGTGAAATGAAAAGCAAGGCTGGCCAGAAGCAAGAGCAGAAGCTGTTGGTGAAGTTGCTGAACACACAATCAAGGGTTCCTATTTCTGATCACTGATATGGCAAAGCATTTTTTTTTTTTTTTGACCAACGTTTTCTCAACAATCTTCATTTCTGCCCCTGAATAGATTGCAAACTCTTCTGAGCCAGGAATTTCTCACCTACTCTGATTTCAGCCATTCCTCTGCTAAAATCAATACCTTCTGAGAGACCATCCTACATCTCTCAGATTTCTGGGAATCCAAACTGGGAGACATTTCTTCCTTTGGATGGGCTGTTGGCCTGAAGCTGTAAGGAATGATGTATCCAGCAGTATGGCCTCTGTTGCCATGGGTATGTTGATGACAAAGTTTTGTGCAGATGAGAAACAAAATGATTGGTTTGCAGCCACTGCCCACCAGCACATGAACCCCAGGGGTGTGTGACTTGTCCCAGAGGAAATCTGGGGAAAATTTCTTGGAAAATGTGTCTTTTGGACTCTGACACACATGTCAAAAGCCACATACAGACTCCTGGAGGACCCTCAGCTTCCTGGGACCCCAAGTGGGTATAACAATATCCACAGGGATATAAATAAGGAAGGCATTTTATCCCAGAAATGCACACAAAGTAGATACTTAATAAAAATAATTTACAGCAGCAATAAAAAATTATGTATGATAAAAGCCCATTCCAAATCCAAATCATTCTCCCAAACTGAAGACCAACCACAGACAAAACTAATAACTAGAAGCAATTTATAAGGAACTGAAAACATAATGAGAATAGGGGAATAAAATACATTTTTACTAGAACAATATAATGTTATTGGCAACACAATGGCACACAAGCCTCTGGAGGTGTCCTGCTGTCTTCTTTGATTAAAAGCTTGAACAGAAGCATGAGTATTAATTTAGAAAAACTGTTTATGTCTTCTGTCTGTCTAGAATGTTATTAATTGGAGTGTGTAAAATTAGGTCTTCAGAGCTCTTGCAAATTACTGCAAGCAGCAAGTCTTTGCACAGAAGGATAAAGCAAGGATTTTCAGAGGATTTGGGAGAAGTAATTAAGTTCTGTTACTTCCAAGTGTGTTTGTTTACAGGAAGAACTTCCCTGTAGAAATGGACACAGTTACTTTTCTTTGTTTTTCTTACAAACATTTCCTCTGGGATGACTAAAAAGATTAATTAATCTAATTAATCCTAAGGAAGAAAACATCTCACTGCTGTAAGAGACCCAAAAATCTGAACTAGCTGTCTTGGATCCTCAGGCTTTTTGGCTTTAGCATCAATAGTGTCACCCAATCTGAAGGCAGGAGATAGCTGAAAAAAATGTTATTTGCAACAATTTCTTTCTTCCAGCTGGCTGTGGAGGTAAATTCCACTTTTAAATGAATTCAGCTAAGACAGACACACGTCTCTCATCTTTCCTTTAGTTATGGCAAGGAATCTATGATGAGTTTTATTCCAGGGTCTTTGGTGGTATAGGGATGGAGAAAGTGTTTTGCATTTATCCCTCCTTTTAGGCTTTGAAATCAACACCCACCATTCTTTTTCTACCTTTTCCTCATTTTAATCCAAAACCATCCTTAACACGTATCTTGATACTTTTAAGAGATACAAATCTGGGGCTCAAGGACAGAAAAAAATCCCCAAAAAACATTGCATGGTTTATGCCATGGAGCTGCACTCCTGTATGACTACAAACCCCTGGGATTAGCTCAGTTGGTTAAAACTTGGTTGTAATAATGCCAAGGTCATGGGTTCAATCCTCTGTGTGGGCCATTGATTTAAGAGCTGGACTTGATGATCCCTGTGGGTCCCTTCCAACTCAGAATAATCTGGGATCCTGTGAAAAGCAGGAAGAAAGGGAGAGTGATTGTCACTGACAGATCAGGCCTAGAGAAGAGGAAAAAGTGAAAGAAAGAATTTGGAAATGGCAGTTTTTAGTTCAGTTTGCCTGGTGCTACATGGAGAAACTGGCCCCAAGCAGAAAAGAAATTCTACCATTCAGAGAAACTTCTTAATTGTCAATGAAACCAGACTTCCCACAGCAAAGCTACAAGAGTTGATGAAAAAGAAGAATCTTTATTTCCCCCCTTTCTTTTCATTGTTTGGATAAGCAGCCACAAAATTTAAATGGCATGTTTAACAGTCTTTTTATTTCTTAAAAGAGTGGCCTCTCATTTAAACTCACAGACAGGGACATCTGGGTAGCATCTAATATTTTTATTTTTAATCCTTCTTAGGAAGAGAGCAGCTTTATCAGTACAAGAGAATACAGGGATACAGGCCCCTGATATCCATCATCTACAATGCCAGCCAGGAGAGAGGATTTAGGGACTGCAATCCTTCCTCCTCCTCCCTCTTTGGGTAGTGAGGCCCTGGCACAGGTTGCCCAGAGAAGCTGTTGCTGCCCCATCTCTGGAAGTATCCAAAGCCAGGTTGGGCAGGGCTTGGAGCAACCTGGGCTGTTGGAAGTCGTTCCTGCCCATGGCAGGGGTGGGACTGGATGGGCTTGAAGGTCATTTCCCACCCAAACCATTCAATGACTCTTCATAAATCTACTTCAGGTCTTAACTAGAGCTACTTAAATGTTAAGATGATTAAAATATTGGGCTAGAAATCAAAGAAGCATGTCAACGAAATCAGGATGCTTTGAAAAAAATTGGGGTCATGTTGTGGTCTAAGCACAATTAGATTATTCCCTGATTTTCACAGGAGTCTCCCAAAGGAGGCTTAAACTATCAAGCTCTTCAAATGCATCAAAGTGATGGTATTTTCCCATGAATAAGGGTTAAAAGATTGAGAGCCCAAATGTGCAGCTGATGCTGAGGAGAAAAGCAGTGGATGGAAGCATGATGTATGCCCAACTTCTGGCTAAAGTCATTACACTGGAAGTAAAGTAGCTCAGGGAGTGCCCATTGCCCAAATCCAATTTTCATACCAATGTGTTGCTGAGAGTTCAAATTACTGAAAATTTGCCAATTCAAAGGTAATATTCTGAAAAGCCTTTCCAGTAAAATTGCAAGCAACCTTTCAGTTAGAAGTGCTGCTCTTCCAATAAAGCATATGTGGAATAAACCCTACATAATTTTAATAAATAAAACAAAACTCAAAGAAAACAGCTGTAAGAATATGGGCAAGAGGGATGGAATTGTAGAGCTGAGCACTTTGAAAGAAACACTTGTTGAATGCTTGCTCTCCATCTGAGTCAGAAATAAAATAAATCATGGTGGGAAGGAAGTCAACTAGTTGAGTATTACCTGTAGAAAGGGGGAAGGTAGGAATGTTGTGGAATCATAAATCCTAACAAAGCCTAAAGTTTATCTGCTAAAGTTACTTTTCCCACATAATAAGTCCACCTCCCATCATATATCACATATTTACCATATTTATTCTGCCAGATTCACTCCCATATCTCTTCTGTCTATCCCCATGAGATGATCTGGCTTTTCACCTCTCAGGTGTCTCACACATCCCATAGGGAAGGGCTTTGCTGGAGGTGTGCCCTGCAACTTGCCCTTCCCTCCATGGGTGCCTCTGCCTCACCAGCCTTTGGTGGTGAAAAAAAACTCACTTTCTAAATGTGACAGGCCAGTGCATAACTAGGTCCAATGTCCCTTGGATGTGTGGGTGTGAGTACCTGAGAACTTGCTTGACCCCAGAGGAGAAAGCATTTTACTGGCACCATCTGGAAGGTGAGCAACTCCTCCAGCCCCAACCAAAGTCTTTGCTGCAACCTATTAATGATGCTATAAAAACAGTGTTCAGTGCCTTTTTGCATTAATCCTCATAAGTGAAGATCAGCTGTAATCACAGAATCATTTAGGTTGGAAAAGCCAAGCCCATCACTAACCCGTGGCCCCAAGGGCCACATCCACATGTCTTTTAAACTCCTCCAGGAATGGAGATTCCACCATTGCCCTGGACAGGCTGTTCAAATTCCTGACAGCCCTTTCCTTGAAGAATTTTTTCCCAATATCCAACCTAAATTTTCCCTGGCACAACTTGAGGCCATGTCCTCTCATCCTGTCCCTTATTCCCTGGGAGCAGAGCCTGACCCCCACCCAGCTCTGCTCTCCTGGCAGGGAGTTGCAGAGAGTGAGAAGGTCCTCTCTGAGACTCCTTTTCTCCAGGCTAAACATGCCCAGCTCCCTCAGCCTCTCCTCATCAGACTTGTGCTCCTTCACTAACCCCACTGTGACTCACACAGTGAATTCCAGTAACAAAACAGCAACATGTCAGTCAATCAGAAAAAAATCTTAAATTAACACAAAAACAAACAAGTTTTAAACAAACTACATGTTTTCCAGCCATCAGCTCTCGATGGTTTACTAGCTAGAGACCTTAGAGAATAAACCAAATATTGCTAAGGGGCAGACTGGTGATGTGCTGGTGCAGGCTGGTTAGTGCACGTGTGGGGTCAAACTGGTCAGGGGCCTTGGGTCAGAAGGGCTCCTGGGGCTGCAGGGCAGGGGGATGAGCTGTGCAGTCCCTGGAGACCCCTCCTAGAGCTACACTATCTGAGGAATAATTGTTTGAGGGTATTTGAGGCTGAATTTGAGGCTTCATTTGTAGATCAGAAGTGGAAGATTTATTCTAGGAATAGGACTTGAACTGGGAATATGGTTATAAAGTGGGCATTATCTAATTATTGGAAAAAAGCAAAATATCATGAAAGATAAATTCATTAAAATTCTGATTAAACCCGGGGGTGCATATACAAAACAATCTCTTTGATGTGATTCAAGCCTATAAATGCGAGTGAATGCTTTGCTTTTGCATATGCCCATTTCTTTGGCCAATTCAGGTGGGAATTCCAGAAAAGAGGAGTTGATTCCATGTGGATGCTCAAGTACCAACAGAGCCCAGCACTTGACTGAGCTGTTGTTAGGCATGATATCTGTTCAAAAGGAGAGTTTGTTTGGAAAACTATATTTGGAAACAAAGGAGTTTGATGCAAAAGGAAGTCTTATTTTTATCAGTGCAGTTCGATTGCTGAGAGTGGATTTGGTGCCTCCTGAAACAGGGAAAATAATTTCTACCTCAAGAAATATGCATGTTAACTGGATATTGCTTTGAATATTTTAATATTCTGGCTGACACATCTGTTCCAAATAACTACAAACTTGTCTTTAATATGGTAGTTGATAATCTGGCAGCTGATGGAGGGAGACTGATGAAAATTGTTTCAGAGGCAGATTGTTTTGAAATGTGGTTTAAGTGTTACCTTGGGATTTGTAAACCCCAAACAACCTCAGTTCAAGTGGTTTTGTTTCCAAGCAGATAGAAAGTGTTGGTGACTGGCCAGGACTATGTATTGGTCCCAGGATTGGGGTGAGGGGACTGGATGCTTTTCTTCCCATGTTGCCAGGGAAAAGGAAACCCCAGCAGTGCACATGTGCTGCCACCAGAATGACACAGATGTGATTGTCTGCTATCCTGTAAACATTTCTTTTGATGATGCCCCAGAAAGGGAATATAGTTCACTCCCTCCAGGCTACACGGAGCTCACTGGGGTGGAAAAGAGTAAGCAAATGAGTGGAAAACAGCCAGCAGTGGTGAAGGGGCGGCTGGCACCCCCAGAAAGCAGAGTGCCAGGCAATGAAGGCTCTCCTGGAACAGCCAGAGGAGGGGGCAGCCAGCTGAGCTTGTTAAATGCACATTTTCTGATGAATAAATATTGTGTCTGTCATTTGAAGAGGTACTTTTTCCCAGGAAGTGCTCTCTTCCCCCAGCACAGGCACTGAAACGCTGTTAAAGTCCTGCTGCTCAGGGAGGGTGTCCCAGGGCTGTGGAGCTTTTCCTTCCTTCCCAGCCACATCAAATCCTCTAATTGGAGAGGACATGATTTCAGTGTTGGTGTGGTTGGGCATCCTCTGCACTCTGCACTCGAGCATCCAGCCTTTCTGCTACAGTTTGAATCACTTCATGATACTTCTATTATTAGCAATACCTGACCAGAGCAAATAGAGCACATCCTTTTAGTGGAATTGGTTTTGCCCTTAATCTGTTGGTTTATTTATTTGAGAACACTCTGGCTGGAGGAACTTATTAAATAATAATGCTGGAATACAATCCTGAAACAGCTGGCATAGTGTTCTTAAAAACCTGACAGCATCACCACACTGCCATATACTCAACTTCAACATTCTAATGGATTTTAAAAAATCACCATGTGTGCTTTTAGATGGGATTTATTCCCAGTTTGGTGGGTTTCACTTCTTTCTTCATAAATCTGCTTATGATCTTGCTCAGCGTGGTAGACCTGACTTATCTGAGTGCTGCACAAAGAAATTAATATTGGATTTCTGTGTCCCCCCCCAAACAGCCAAAAAAAAGAAGGTGCAAGTGGCTGTGAGGGGAATATAAGTTGTGTGCAGTGTGAAAAGTGTTCAGGAGCACAGAGATCTGTCCCTTCCCTGGCTAAGGGGTTGTGCAGCCTCACCCTGCACCACCCTCACTGCTCTGTGTGCTTCCAGGGGGTTGGCATTGCCTTGGTAACTGAGCAAGAGGCTTCTTGAAAAAAATTACCAAGCTTATTTTTTACAGGCACAATTTCAAATGATGGGAGAAATTTGAGTGCTCAAACTAAGTGCTTGTGCTATTTCAGTCCTTCTGGACTCCCTCTGCTGTCACCTGAGCTGTCACCCAGCCCCACCACAGCCCCCAAGGAGGTCTCAGGAGATCTGAGAATAGCATTAGATGCCTATATTTGAGTTATTAAATATTATCTGGCTGCCTTGTTAGCACACAGAATGACTGGAAACGAGTAAAATTATGAGAGAAAACAAAGCTAAGCACCAGTGAGCCTTTCTTAGGGTAGCCCTGGAAGTCAAGAGCTTTCAGCAATCTGGGGTAAGGGCCATATTACTCAGGAGTCCCCTGCAATCAGGAGGCTTTTTGCCTTGCTCTGAAGCTCTGGCAGGCAGCTGAGATGAGAGATCCTCTGGTCTGAGGCATTTCCTGATGCATATGGCTTTTTTCCTGTGCTGTCTTTGTAGGACAGCTCAGCCCTCTGAGTACTTTTCCGTAAGAATCTTAGTGATAACAGAAATTTCCCCAACTTAAACAGAGGGAAGGGAGAATCAAGGCAAGGAGATGCTGCCTTTGACATTAAAGCTCTTTGCTTTCTCTGAACTGTAGCACTGGCTGCCTCTTCTTCAAGGGCTGGGTCATAATACCTGTGCTCAGATAACACATCCTCCCGTTCTGTCCCAAAGTGGTCTCTCTGCAGGGAATGAAGCTGTTGGTTGCCTGTGACATTCCCACAGCAGCAGTGCCCGCTTCTCCATCAGCATCTGGGAGCTCTGGAGCAGCACCTGCACAGCTCACCACTGTCAGGCTGTCACTGCAGTGGGACCAACCCCAAACCACAGGCACCTTGCAAGTGTAAAAAAATCCATCATCACTCTCCTTGCTCAGGTTGGGATTTTTATGGGAGCTTCAGCAGAATCAGACAGCCTAAATCCACTGCATTTTGGTGGGATTTGTGTGTCTGGCTCCTGTCAGCTCTTCTGACAGTCCTCCCCTCTGTTCCTACTGCAGCCAGTTCTCAGCAGCCCTAAGCTTTTCATCTAACTTTGCAATTACTACACTATTAGCACCATTTTCCATAAAATCTCATCCTGCATCACGCTCCTGACAGATACAGTAATATAATACTTCATAACTTTGGGTGTAACACGTTATAACATGTGCAAGAAAGATAAAATTATTCACAACTCATTTGAGCAATCTCACATTTCTGTAGAACATAGAATAAAATTACTATAGAAGTCTTTAAAATTGGAGTGTGTATGTTTAAAACATGTTTGTAAATAAGGAGAACATATAGACAAAAGAACATTGGGCAGATATTTCTCCCAAAAATGAGAGATTCAGGCAGGGAAGAGCAAAGGCCTCTCATCCCTCATTATATCCTTCCTTTGGCTCCACACACATTTGCTGCTGCTCCACTTCATGTGAGATTAATCTAGCAGTAGCTGGGCTTGGGTTTGGAGGGCAGATCCCCTCCCTGTTATTTGGTCACCTGTACACAGGGATGTATTCTCACCAAGTCATCATGGGACAAAGAAATCACATCACCTTTAGAGTTGTTTTCATGGAGTTTGTTGGGATATTATCTGGATTCCATAATCAAACAACCCTGGCATAGTTGATTCTGCACACTGAAGTCCGTGGCTTACCACAAATATGAGCAGCAAATCATGACCTTCCTTTGTGTTTTTTTCTGTATGTATTCTTGAAGAGCCAGGACAAGAAGTGAGGGCTTTGTAAACCACCTGAGGTCTGAGGCCAAAAAGGGCTTTTCCATCCTTTATGTGTGTTAGACCAGCCTGGAATACAGTTCTTCGAATCTTATCATATTGCAGAATCACAGAATAGTTGAAAGGGACCTTGAGGACCATCTTTTCCCAACTCCCCTGTCATGGGAAAAGACATCTTCCATTCAATTTCTCCATTTTTGTGCTGTCTTTCCATAACTAAGTCCGTCTCACCAGAATGTGGAGCTAATAAACACCAAGTAGGATGAATTTGGAAGCAGAAAATTGTGCCTGGCTAAAGCCATCCAGTAGCTCTGTAGGCATCTCATTTCAGCTGGTGGCACTGACATATCTCCCCTCACTCTCCCAACCAAAATTCCCCTGTGTGTCAGGGCTGGAGGTCAGGTTTTCTCCGGGGATGGTCGTCCTGGGACTGGGTTTGACACTACCCAGGACCAGACAGGGTGACATCCAGCACTGCTTCGCACACACCACCAGGAAAAAGCTCCAGGTTTGCAGAGCTGGCAGAAGAGCCTTTAGCAAATCTTCCAAAGTTGCTGAGAGCAAAATGGACTGTTGGCTTAGAAGTTTGCTCACAGCCCTGCTCTCCATTAGCAATTAACACCCCTCCCTCCTGGAGAAGAGTTAACAACTCCTTTGCAGGGGCTGACATTTCCCAGTCTCCAGAAGTTGCTCCCTGTGGGCGGAATGCCATGAGCTGTTAGATTTCCTTCCTAAAGTGACTTGTCACTGAAAGAGCAACCAGGACAACAGGCAGTCAGGAGATTTACCACTTACAATTACCACATCTCCCCTCCTATTTCTATATCCAAATCCATCTGGATCAGTTTAGAACTCTCTGACTTGCTCTACCCCCAGTTGTCCAGACACCACTCCTGTTGCACTGCACATGTTTGCAACCACAAGCAGCAACTAATAAATAAAAAAGATATTTCTACCCAGTACATCCTTCTAGTTTGTATATAGTTTGTAGTATCCTTATACTACAAACACAGAACTTATTTTGCTTGTCTTGAGGGATCTTATTTGATGGTACACAATACCTGTCCTTTGCTGTGGTACAGGAGCTGAGTGGAGTACAGTGTCTCCATAACACCTCCCCACTTCTTGGGAATAACCTGCAGGCCCTTACAAAGATGCTGACCTCAAGGCTGTTTCAGACTTATCCTTTAAAAGTGAATTCATCACAGTTTTCCACATTTTAGACTGTGGTAACTGAGGTAAAAATAGGCTTTTGCTCTTCTGAGAGTGGAAGGATGTAAAAGCATCCCCTCTAAGGGAAACAGAATATCCTGGGTTGGAAAGGACACACAAGGGTCATCAAGTCCAACTCCTATCCCTGCAAAGGACCACCCCAGGAGTCCCACCATGTTCCCTGCAGTGGGGAAGAAGAGAATGGTTGAAGAAAAGCCCAACTGCATCGATATCTGCACTTTGGACAGCTTGATGCCTTCCTTTGGGGACAGTCCCTCCTGGACATCCCTTTGCTCATGGGAGCCTCTTTGAGTCTGTGATTAATCAGTGACGTCCATGCCTGGTGGCTGGAGCACTGTTTGAGCACATCTCTTGATTCTTTTCCAGGGAATTCTGGAATTTTTGAATTCTCCTGAATCCAGGTTCTGAGAAAATTCTGGTTTTACTGGGAAATACTGCGTTCCTGGAGACTTTGAGAAATGTCACATTTGTGGCTCATTTAATCTGCATATTTGTATTTGGAGGGATATTATATTAGGTTATTTTCATTCCAGATATACACTGGATCTCTACCCTGTTGCTACATCTCATCTGATACTACACCAGGATCTTTACCTTCCTTATATTCAGCTCTTTATTTATTCTTTAGCACATTTTAGGGGACTTTAAAAATAATAAATATGGGTACAGAAGACCACAGGAGGCAAATCGAATCTTTCTCTGCATTTTATTTAAATTCATTTCATAACCAGGGAGTGAGAGGTTATTGTTATGTGGAACACGATGCTGGGTTTGTTCAGACTTCTTGGTACAGACATTCATCCAGTTACATTTATTTAATGTGCTAAATGACCTTTTAAAAGTGCTTTTGGATGTCATGTAGAATATCAGCAACACATTTTACAACAGCAGCAATGCAAGTTCTTTATCTTTGTTGCTTTGGCTGAACTAAATATGCTTGCTGTATTTATTCTAACAGTTCTTTCAATCAGCTACAATATCTGTATTTTAAAAAGGAAGATATAACATCCTTCAGTCCTTCCAGCCCAGCTCAGGTGTTAGAAAAACTGAGGACTACCTGAGAGTTAATTACTAATTTTACTTATTTGCCTAAAATTTTCCTGTTCATAGCTGAACTGACCTAGATATTAGTCCTATTCTTCCACAATTTGCTTCCAGAGCTAAAAAATACCTGGAGAGTACAGACAGAACACCAAACCCTAGGGGTGTTTAAGATGAATTACACTGGATGGAAAAGCTTTAACATAATAATGTTCCAGAGTATGGAAGCAAAGAAAGACATGGGGGATAGATAGGCAAAATAAAGAGAAAAGTAAATTGCATCAGGCACTGCCCCAGGGTGTTAGTGGAGGTTTTTACATTCCTTTTGATTTTTTTTTCCTTTTTAAGTAAAAGCCTTTTTTTGAATTTTCTTTAAATCCAAACAGGATATTATTCTTCATAAAAGCTCATTTTAAGGAAGGGGGGAAGCTGAGAATGGAAAATCCTCAGTGACAGAAGTTGAGACCTAAGACTACACAAGGACTGTGAAATGTGATTGTGCCTCCCAGCCCCACAGAATCAGCATCTCCTGCAGCTCCTCACCTCACTGTTGATTCCTGCTGTGGCCACTGCATCATGTAATGCCAGAGCAAGGACACTCATCTGTGGCTCTGCTCAGTGCTGAGCTCTGTGACAAACACAGTATTGCCAGGATTTGCTGGCTCTGCTTCAGCAGCTGAAAGCTCAACAGGAATAACAATTCATATGGGGATGAGAAATGGGGAAAAGTGTGATGGGAGACCAAAGGAAAGGAAGGACTGAGTGTCTTTTGAGGGATAAGAGGTTGGTGTTTGCGTGAGGGCAAAGACATCCATGAGGTGTTGGAAAACATTGTTCCCAAATTTGGGAAAGATTCAGATACTGACCATCAGGTTTAAACAAAGTGTACAGATGAGGAATGGAGCATCTCTCCTATGGGGAAAAGCTGGGAGAACTGGGATTGGTTTTCCTGGAAAAGAGAAGGCTTTGGGATGACCTATTTGAAGCCTTCCAGTGCCTGAAGGAGCCTGCAAGAAAGATGGAGAGAGGCTGTTCACAAGGACCTGGAGGGACAGGACAAGGGGCAATGGATTCCCACTGTCAGAGAGCAGGGTTACATGGAATATCAGGATGAAATTGGTCCCTGTGAGGGTGGGCAGGCCCTGGCAGAGATTTCCCAGAGAAGCTGTGGCTGTCCCATCCCTGGAAGTGTCCAAGGCCAGGTTGGACAGGGCTTAAAGCAACCTGGGCTGGTGGAAGGTGTCCCTGACCATGGTGGGGGGTGGAACAAGATCACCTTTAAGGTCTCTTCCAATCCAACCCATTCTATGGCCAAAGCCACCAGGGGGATGTTTTCCACAGGCTTGAGGAGCAGCTGAACCAGGCTCATCCTGTCAATATGCCCATGGTGCTGTACAGGGAGGGACATCATTCCTTCCAGTACCCTAAAAGTCTCTTGGGTTTGTTCCATTCACTCATTTGTTGCAGTGAAAAATGACTGTGACACTTGAGAAATAATTGCACATTTCAGCAGGTGGATGGTGCAGATTGCAGTGCTTTGTAGTGGGTTATCCACACAAGAGGGAAGCACTCACAAATATTCTTCCTTGATATCTATAAAAGCTGAGAATATTTTAAGCACATTTACTCCTCATACTGATTAGTCCTTCAATACAAATTGTTGGGTAACACTGACAATTAGTTACTCCAGCTCTGGTTTATTTCCTTCAATTTAGACAGTTAAATATAGATACAAAGTTTGATAATTATACTCCAGTTGGGAGATGTACTGTAAACAAATGAGATACAGTGTCTAAAATGATTAGTAAATCTGCAAAAAGCTTTCTTTAAATGCGAAATATATTTTTCATTACTGTGTAATTATTCATTAAAAGCCATCTGTTAAGAGTCAAGTTAATGAAATATGAAAAAGTGTAGGATAACAGCCAAAGTCAACTCATTTCAAAAGAATTTTTTTGAAAGGGTTCTCTGGAAATAAATATGTTTGATTTGAGCCAGTGAATCTTGTCACACAAATCGGAGAGGGAGAGAGGAGAATGTTTGCTGAGGGTTTCACTGAGAAAACAAAAACATTCCCGTTTCCAAATACCATTTTCATGTTGGTTTTCTAAAAACAAACATAACATTTTACCCTAAGTCTCCAAGAGCATAGTGATATTTCAGCTCTTAGGAAGTTTATGGGAAAGCAAAACTCACCACTTCTTTTCTGCCTGAAAAATTTCGCTGTCAATTACTTCTCATTTTAATCTTAGATGTGAAATTAATTAGATTTAACACATCTGACTGCCTCCATATGGAATAAGATCACAGTGAGGCTTGACAGACCACAGAGGTGCTGCCATTTGAAATTCTCCCATTAATTGAAGAGGCAGGATAATGCAATGGCACAGAGAGGCTCTTATGTGTACATTTGAACACAGTAAATAGCAGAATCCTTTACATAAGGACATACATTCTCATCAGCTGAGGGGGAGAAGCTGCATCTGAGAGCACCGAAAGCTTCTTGTTCTGGTTATTTGGCAGATTTGTAGCAATACTGGAAAAGATCTGGATCCTCTGCTCATTCCCAGGCTCTGCAGTCACCTCCCTGCTGCTGATCCTTGACAACCAGTGCCATTTCCTTCAGAAAAGCCAGGAGTTTGGGGCACATAGAATCAAAGAATTATAGAATGGTTTGGATTGGAAAGGACCTTAAAGATCACCCAGTTCCATCCTCTGCCTTGGGCAGGGACACCTCCCACCAGCCCAGGCTGCTCCAAGCCCTGTACAGCCTGGCCTGGGACATTCCCAGGGATGGGGCAGCCACAGCTTCTCTGGGCAACCTGTGCCAGGGCCTGCCCACCCTCATAGCCAAGAATTTCTTCCTAATACTCCATCTAACCCTACTCTCTTTGAGTTTAAGGCCTTTCTCCCTTGTCCTATTGCAGCAGGCCCTGCTAAAATGTTTGACCCCAATTTGTCAAAGTAAAAAGTCTGACACAGTTCCTTGAGCTGCATTTTTTAGCCTGCCTGCCAGTTAAGCAGCAAGAATTGTCATACAGAAGCACTTTTTTCAGAAATCTGATATTATTCCCTACTGCCAATTAGGTTTAGCATAAGCATTTTTTTCCCGGCTCTCTTTCCACTCTGTGGAAAACCCTGATGTTTTTCTTCCTAAGTCCAGCTGAGAAGTCAGCAAGGTGAGTGATTTGCAGAATGGAAAGCTGAAAACAGCCTGGATATGGCAAAACATTTCAAATGGAGGAAAAAGGTTTCAGTGGGCCCAGCTCAAAGCGTTTCATTTGGGTTCATTAAATTAAATCAAAACTCTGGATTGCAGTCTGGTTTGACACAAGATGCTCACAACATCTGGATGGTGTTTCCCAAGGCTCACGATGGTTCAGGGACACCAAGCTGATTTCACTGTGGTTACTGCTCTTCAAGTCTAGGAGATAAATCATATTTTAATCTTTCAAGAAACTTGTTATGGTGGCCACAGGGAAAAGGTGGAGTTGCAGGAAGTGGAGTGTCTTTGAGCTGTTTATTCGAGAAGAGAGAGTGGTGTTGAATCCACTCTGTTCACTAAGCCCATATTATGCTGGAGAAGATGTTTAGGACTTCTACCCCATTTCGAATCATTTGTCATGGGTTCCTAAGCCTGTTTTATTCTACAGAACTGTACAACTCTCCTTGCATGTCTGTTTTGCTGAAACCACTCGGGTGTGTATCAGCCCTTATCCAAAATGCTCTTTGAAATATCCCTCTCATTGAGTTCTAATGGAAGTTGATGCCTACACAGTTTATTAAATATTGAATTATTACTTTGGCTGCAGCATATCACCAGGCTGATGATTTTTGGATAAGAAGCTGAATAAAATAAGCATTTGTAATTTAACTAACTAAATTAACTCTAAAGCTTGTAACATATATTACCTACTGCACTCTTCTTATTGTACCTAGAACAACATGGGCCACACAAATGCAGAACTCTTTCTGTTAGAGACAGTTGCTGTTTAGGAAGCTTGTTCATGTTTATGTACAGAAACCAGTTTTTTAATAATTAGAATGCTGCAGGAATCCATGGCTGTATAATTCAGAGTGTTGGGGTAATAAGTAAACTGAAAGCACGAGAACACACCTACTCCCTCTCTGAAATGTGGCAAGCCATGTGGACAGAGGATTTCTTTTGGGCTTTTCTTAGGAATAAGAAATTAAAAGAGGTCTCAGCCCAGCCCTGAGATTAAATTGATCTTACTTTTGTACCCCTGAATGCATTTACTCAGCTAAGACATGGAGCATCTTAGTGAGTTCCACTTTTGCTATTTTTTTGAGGGACATGATTAATGCCTGGCTGGTTGTCCCAGCTACAGAGGAATGAATTTCTTCTCTGCTCCAGACTGAAAACAAAGATCACTCCCAGCTAAACAACCACACAGAGATATTTGTTTATTTGGGTAGCAAAACATACCAGAAAGAAACCATCATGTACTAATACATGAGTTCATTGGGACTTCTGCAATCAGGCTGGTCTTGACTTATGTCTTTATGTGCTTTCAAATAGGCAGGAAAGATTAAGATTGATCTCAGAGGGTTGTGGTGATCCAGTGGTCAGAGTGCTGTAATTACACCTCGTACAGGGTTGACCATAATAACAGGACACTCTTTAGAGAAGACAGGACACACACAAGGACCCAAGAGATGTGATCTGAGGCACATAACTCATAATTTTCCCTTGAAGAATGAAAAGGTGGAGAGATCTTCACAGAGACATGTTGAAGCTTTTCAATTATCAGCAACTAAAGTATAAATTGATTGAAGAAAACCCTTCAGGCTGGCAGAGAAAGATGTGTTGGCAGACAGTGGAGGCTCCAAATCAGGAACTCACAGGGCTTGGTTGTCACCCCTCCTTCAATCCCATCAAGAGACAACAGTGGTGCAGGAGTGCAGTGCAGAAAGGTCTCCATGGCTCTGTAAAGTGTGATAACCTGTCCATGTTTTGGGCTTTTACAGCTCAGTGGGAACTTGCCTTTACACACATCAGCAGAGCTTTTTGATGGCTTCTACATCCTCTCCCCTTGAAGCTGGTTGGTTTTACATGTTACACAGTTTTCTATGCTGTAGTTAACTGGTTCCTGGTCAGTCACATCCCAGACTATGCAGCCTCAAAACATCATTGCAGTTCCCTGCAGAGCTGGTTACTCCAGGGGTTGGTTCATCTCCTTCAAGGTGATCTTTTTGTCCTGAATCATTGACTGTGAACTAATTGCTGGGTCCACTTTTTCATTTTATTTGGTATAAATATACCAAATATTAGAGTTTCACTTCTTGATTCATAGTCTGCCAGTTTGGGAAGTACCAACAAGTAGTCTTTCCCAAATAATGTAGGAACTCAACTAAAGCAAATTATTTTTACATGTTTGGGAAGTTTTCCCCTCTTTGTTGAAAAGCTTAATGAGGGTTAATTAAAAGCCCTCAGAGTCTTTCAATTAGTCTTTACATAAGTCTTCCTACTGACTTCAGCAAGCTCAGGGTCAGGCTTTAAGCACTGTGGGCTGTAGGGTTGGACATCTAAAGCAAATAATGAACAGAGAAATGACATGAATGAGAAATAATCCTGATTGCAGCATAAAGAATGACCTAAAATATTTGAAACCAGTAGAATTGTGTCTTGACACCTCCTGCCCATGCTGCAAATAACAGCAAGACACATAAGTAATAGCCTTTTCTATCTAATCTTGCCAGAATTGCTCAAGAAATATCTTTTGGGGGATTAACTGTTCCCGAACAGTTGCTTCAGTGTATCAGCTCAGAAAGCCTTTTTCCTTGTCGTGTCTTTCTTACCTAGGAGATTTTTCTTTAGACAAAAAGCAACCTTAACCCAGAAACTGCAGCTTTTCAGATCCTATTAGAAAACACCACGTTCTGCTTGTGCCTTTTATCATGCTATATTGAGGGAAGAAGCAATGCTGCCACACACATCTGGGAGCTAAAAGCTTGGGGCTAACACAGCAAACTTGGAAGGAGCAGTTTTAGAGAAAACAGAACAAGGGTATTGTTCTTGTTAAAAAAAGTTCCAACCAACATTTTTCAATATTCAGTAAATCACTGAAGGAGAGCTTCATAAATCCTTTAAAGCTGCTTCCTCTGGTAGGGACAGCAGTAGATAAGGAGGGAGGTTTCTGCTGCTGCAGAGCCTGATCGAAGCCAGGAGAGATCCCAAGTGATCCAAGAACACAGCTAGAACATATTTTGCCAGGATGGCTGGAAGTTTGAGCAGGTCATTGTTTCTGTAAGGTATGTCAGTATTCCCACTTATCAAAGTCTAAATCCACCCATAGTTAAATCCAGTCTTAGAATTCTTACTCCTTTAATACCCACATGAGCAAAATCCTTAATTTGTCTTGGAGCTGATATAATACACCTGATTCAAGAATTGGTTAATGAAATTATATATTCCATGTTATTCTGAAAATCATATTATCAGAAAATGCCTCCCTGGGTCTCTAATGTCCAAGTAGAGCATCTTACAAAGGGACAATAAAAAATGTTAAGGAAGTGAGACATAACACTGTGTTAGCAGAACCCCTTGAAGATTTACAGCTCTGTTTGAATAATGTATTGCCTCTTGGAATTTTTATTGCAGGCCCTGTGCTTTTTTCACCCACAGCTTTCTCTGGTGAAAGTCATCTAACATAGTGATTAATAAAGTTCCACAGCAAAAAATCCTGTCCTTTGGTGGACCAGGGTAATATCCTGGAATATCTGTGGAAATTATTTGTATCTCTGTCTGTATCTCTGTCTATGTATCTGAAGTAATTTTCCAAGGAATATTACAGCATCAAGGGTTATTCTCATGCTCAGGAAAGAGAGAAGTACAAGACGAAGGAACAAGACTACAAATCCAGTTTTCCTGTTATCAGCTCAGGCATGGAGGAGAGAGGTTATTTTTCTGCCTTCCCCATTGTGGGATCCCTGTGGATAACTGGGAGCAAGCTGAGGCTGTAAGGACCCTCCAGTCCTTTCCGGGATGGTGACAGGACTTCACCAACAGCATCTCCTACCCCTGTATGATCTGACTAAGGAACAGGCAGTAAATCCTTCTGCTCCAGCCAGGGACACCATCCCCACCAGGGGGGTGGTTTACACACTGCTACAGCCCCTTTGCCACCACAGAGCATCCCATTTTATCAACTGCTGGAAAATCCCACCAACCCTTTGTTCAGATTTGTTGTGGGCTAAACCCCCATGGGATCCCACTGGGGCAAAACAGCCTGTGGAGAACATACATGTAAACCACAGAGCCTTTCTCTGGGGCACTGTCAGTGCATGTTTGTGTTTGCAGGGCTATAAACCTGTGCCATCACTTTCATTACAGACAAATATTTTCAGTGATGCATGTCTTGTCAGAAAAAATCATGTTAAAGCTGAGGTTTGGCAGTGCAGTCCTCACCCAGTGAGGCTTATAAAAAATACTTTAAAATACAAATATTGATTTTAGCTGATTCATGACTTAGTGGATAAATATGAGCTTTTATCTGACTTGGGGATCCTTGGTAATATAGGGCTTGGATGTCCCTGCTGCTCAGGGAGATGGCCTGTCTCCAGAATTAGAGTTTCAGTTTATTAGACCAAGCAAGCTGTTTGTGGATAATGCCCCCGAGTTTGCTTCAACATTGCTTTATCATCTCGTCCAGTTGCAACAACCTATCATGTCTTTTTACATTTTTTACTTCTTCCAAAGACGAGCACATTCTTATTTCCTTCTGGAAATCATGCCAGAGACCACACTGAAATTCATGAGCAGAAATTTTCCAATTTTTTGCAATCAAAGACTTGGATTTTCTGTCCTTTCAATCACCTTGCCATCTCTGAGTTATGTACAGGGAAATAACTCATACAGCTGTAAATCAGGTTGGTACCAGGCTTTCCAGCTGAGTTATGATAGATGCAACTGAGGCAGGTTGAGTGCCTGTAATGTGTGAGCAGACTGCAAGCTGTGACATCCAGGATGGCTTCAGGCACGTTCTTTGCTCTTGGAATGCCCCACAATGACAGTGTGGGCATGGGAGTTGCACCCAGAGCATGGCCAAGGTGCCCTGAGCCATGGCAAGTTCTTCCCAGGCCAAAGGCAACAGTTCAGCTGGCACTTGGAGTCCCTGGTGCATGGTGTTGAGTGAAGCTTTCAGAAAGGAGAGGATGCTTTATAAAATATATCCAATACTATGAGCAATCCAGGGATGGAGGGTGGAGAAAAATGACCTGGAACCCCTCAGAATTTTCTGGAAATACCTATAGGCAAAGAGAAATTATATAATTCATTAGAGGAATATTTCCTTTCATTGCACATGAAGTTTGCCCAGACAGGTGGTAGGTGCTCCATCCATGGAAACATTCAAGATCAGGTTGGATGGGACATCTGTCACCTCTAGTGGAAGGTGTCCCTGCCCATGGATGACCTTTAAAAGTCCTTTCCAGCCCAGACAATTTGTGATTCTATGATCTGAAGGAAGTCACTGCCACATGAATCTCTGCCCTGCCAGTGTGTGTTAGAGGCTCTCCTGAGGAGCAGACATACAGTTTATACTAATTGGATTGAACTTTTGATTCTGTGTGTGTGCTCTCCTACAGAACTCACTGCAATGCTTTCCTTCCCTCCAGATTACACCAAAGGAAAGAAAAACTGTCAGATGTTAAAGAGATCTGCTGAGAAAAAAGAAGGAAAGTAGCAGAGTTTGAGTTCTGGTTGCTTCCCTTCATTAACAAGAAAGAAAGGGTAGAAGGTTTGCAAGAAAGGTTGGAAGAAAATAAGTTCAAGATGCACTGTGACTTTACACAGCTAGCAGCAAAAAAGGGGAGAAGTCAGTGTACAGAGGGGAGAAATCCTGACAGCTGCAAATCCAAAGTGACAAAACTGTTTGCAAATGAGGAAATATTGCAGTGGATGTGTATTAAGACAACCTCAATTTCTCTGCACTGACAGCCATTTTTGAAAACATTGTTCCCATTTAAAAAATGTACCCAGAAGAAAAAAGAAGCTTCAGCGTCATCCAACTGTGGGGCTGCAGAGGCACTGCCTGTGTGTCCAGGCATGGAGATGCTCCTCCTGCCTGCAGTGCTTCCTCACCTCCCAGGCCCACAGGCAGAGGAGGAGCAGCTCCTTGAAGCTAATTGAATTATACCCATTTTAAAATGGAAATAAAAGAGACTTTTTGTTAGCAATAATTACCTTTTCTTTTCCACATGAGAGAAAAAAATCAGCTTTTTGTCAGGCAAGTAAAACCCCATTTAGAGCTTTCTGTCCAAATCCTTTGGGGGTTCAGCTTTCCCACAAATAACCAAAGTGGGGACTTTCTATGCTGACTTAATCCATCTAAAACTTGTGATGGAGAGGGGAAGATCCTCAACACAGTGAAAACAAATCAGTCAGCAACTCCTTTAATTTTCCTTTCTTTGTACCAGATCAATGAGGTACTCCTGAATGCAGAGGAAATTCTTAGATGAACACTGGTAAAACATTATCACTTCCAGAGCTTGCCAAGAAAACGCAGGTGTTCCTGGAGCCCCAAGTAATAACAAGCCAGGGCTCCTGGGTCTGCATGACAGGTATTCATGGCAAAAGGAAGGAATCTTTCTGCGTGGGAGATAATTGCAGGTGATGTTTATTATGCCTTGGGTTGATAAAAATCAAATAGTGATTAAAGACATAGACAAAACTTCATCACTTGCTTTTTTTCCTGCCTTATAATTAGATTTTGTAGCTAGACTCTCAGCTATCAGGTGAAATTTAATATAAGAAAAGTAAAAAATGTTCTAGAATATTATGGTATAAAGGACATAACAGAACACTTCAGGGTCTCTGTCCTCACTTGCTCTTTCCACAAATCTCATATCTTCTTGTGTGGCTGCTATTTTTTTTTATTATTATTTTCTCAAGATTTTTATGAACCTTTATCAGAAAAGTGTTTTTAAAAGACAAATGGATTAACCAGTAAACATAGAATTTCTATATGAATGTGGACTAAATTCACTTTTTCCATGGAAAGAACTCCCTGGAGACAGGTCAGGAGATGTCCTTGGTAAAAACAAAGTGAAGGTATCCCTGTTCTTGCACAGCACTGCATGAACTGGATAGTTTTTCAAACTGTTCCTTCAGGTGCTGTCTGATCTTGGACACCAGTTTGGCTCTGCCTCTGTGTAGGAGCTCTACAGAAGTTCTTTTTCATTATAGGTAACTCACATGGAGTTCTCTGACTGAGGACACAGGGGAAAGCAGCCAATACTTCCCATTTCATTCTTTGGGGTTATTTTAAACATTTACTGCATTGGGAAAAGAAATTAAAGGTGATGACAAGGCAGAGTTATAGTTGATTGAAAGGCTGTGACTTTTTTAGAAGAGTTTTATCCACATGTTCTGTGCTGAGATGAGGGATGTTGCTAAGCTTTTGAACACAGACTGCTGTGGCAGCTAAATCTTGGCAAAATACGAAACTGCACCAAAACCAGACCTCAAAACTCTTCAATCTGAGCTACTTAATTAAAGGAAGACTAACCCTGGTGGATTCTTCCCATGTTTGTAGGAGCAGAGTGGCAGTGGTGGGTTTTGGCTCTACATGCTCTGCTACAGAACTGACTCTTTTTAATGTGAGACTCACAGAATGCCCTGAGTTCTGGTGAGAGTTTTCAAAATTGTTGTTGATTTGAAATCAGTCAATGAGCAAGCTTTCTTTTGGAAATTTAACTCCTGTTGTATCTTCTCTGGTAATGTTAACCTGAAGATAAATTAACCTTTTTAAAAAATTTATTTATTTGCCTTGCTGTTTTGTTTTCATTTCTCCCTTCTAGGCTTCCTGTTTCACTTCAAGATGAGCAGGAAAACAAGATCTTATTAACTATATGAGTGCTTTGCCACTGGTGTCACCATCAGAGGACTCAGACCACCTTTCATGTTCATGGCTAAGACATAGCTACAAAGGCAGTGTGGATGGCTCAGTCTTGTCTTGGGTCACGATGGGAACTGATTCAGAAGAAAAAAAAGGCTTAAAGCTCTTCATTAAGTGTTGTATTTTTTCTAAAGGAATAGAGTAACCCTTCCAAAAAACACTAATACATTAAAAGCTTCCTTCATCATTAGGCAATTTTGAAGAGGTTTTTTAAAGTCCAAGATATTATTAATCAACCAATAACAGTATCTTTTATTGACTTTAGACCTAAATGATATCTAAGCTAAATGAAATTAAACAAGATGAAATTAATCAATCTGATCCAGTCACCCCATCTCTTAGCGGACACTGATCTCCAGGCAATCAGACTAAGGCTTGACCCACAGCTTTCTGATCCATGGACCCACACAGTGTGTGCTTGCCCAGCAGAAATGGAAAAGGATCTTGCTTGATTCTTCAGTGCCCTGCACGTCCAGCTTGGCATGGTACCAGCATGTTTATTGCCTGGAACTTTCATTTGCTGAAATTATTTACAGAGCATTCTGACTTCTTGATTCAGGTGCCTCTGTGAGCTCTGGTAGTTTGGGTACATCTCCTACTGCTCCAGGCAGCTGCAACACCTGCACAGATCAGCTACAGCAACTCACCCATTCAATTGCCTTTGCCCTGGTGTATTTTATGGAACATGCTCTGCTCCAGGCCCAAGGAGAGCCATCACACATGATTTGCAATAGAATGAATGGGGTGTTTGCTCCCAGCTATAGAAAACAACTGGTGCAGCTACAAATGGGATATCTCAGGGATACAGGTTTGCTGTCAATAAAGGATCACAGGATCAGCTCTTCCAGTTTATGGTGATCTTAGAAAATTTGATAAAAGAAGGTAAGATTTCTTTTTTCTAACAGAAGTCAGTGATTCCTCTTTCTGGATTACAGTAAGGCTACATTCACAGTGACTTCCAGTGTCAATCTAAGAACCTGCTGGCTGTGCTCGATGACCATACAATTGTTTTAAATTAAATTAATTTTAAATTAATTACAGAAACCAAATATGGTTAGTATACACCTCCTTTCCCCCTCCATTTTGCCCTTCATTTGCCCAGAGAAGCTGTGGCTGCTCCATTCCTGGGAGTGTCCAAGGCCAGGTTGGACAGGACTTGGAGCAACCTGGGACAGTGGAAGGTGTCCCTGCCCATGGCAGGGGGTAGAATGAGATCATCTTTAAGACCCCTTCCCTCCCAAACCATTCTGTGATTTTTCTTGTAAAATGTTGACTTAGATTTGCAGGTTCTGACTAAAACCCTTTACTCTAATAACATTTGAAGCAAAAAAAGCTAAACTGATGGCAAGAGCATGCCAGACCTCATTAGCAGTGCTACAGGCCTGGAAATAACCTATGTATTTTAAAAAAGGCTGCTGGTTGTATAGAAGGAGTTGCATAATTCCTTCATTACCATGGTAAGCCAGTTAAATCAATAATTAAAATTAGAATTTCAAAGTCCTTTAAGCTTGCGGACCTGTAGAAAAGCTTCCAATGAAAAGAAGCTTTATAAAACCTTGTCAATATATCACAAATCCATGGGAATGACAAACCCAGAAGAGCTGTTACAGGGACATAACTTAAGCCTTTAATAGACTGCTTTGCAATGAGTCTCTTAGTCTCTTAGAGACCTATGAATTGAATGTCGCCTTCCCTGAGCTGGAATAGCATTAATAAGCTTCCCAGCACATTTAAATTAGTTAAGCAATCAGGTGGAGACTTTGCAGGTGACACACAGTGAGTTGTGCTCTGAAATCCACCATTCCAGCACAGTAAGGGAGGCAACACAAAATCAAGTGGTGCAAAAATACATATGATGATGGAAATTAAATGTATTTTTGAACCCAAACTCTTCTGCCCAGCCTGCAGCAAAGATCCAAATATCCTTCATTAATAAAGCAGATATGTTTGGTTAGATTATCCCCATATGTATAACAACCTCCTCCCCTGCAGAACTTATTAGAAAGAGCAGAAATGATACTCTGCTCAATTACATAAAACCAAACACACCAAACCCAAGCAAGTTTCAAAAGTCATTTGCTGCAGTCACTAGATAACAATTTTAATGATGGACATTTCATGCAAGGAAGCAGATAGGAAAATCCACCTAAAATTGCTATAGTAGAAGAAATGAAAAAATAAAATACCAAGCTAATTGCTAAAGGGAAGTGTACAAGAGTGCATGCTCTTGCTTGACTTTTAATATAGAAACAGGCACTGACATCTATGTATCATTTTAAAAGCCTTCTGTTCAAGCCTCTATTTTCGTCTTTGCTGAGTGAGAGGGAGCCAGCCCAGTTTAAAACAAGAGGAAATTGAAATACCACACATCTAAAAAGAGCAAGTGTGACAAAAGTGAGTTCTGCTCTGACATTTTAAAGTGCTACAGGGTAAAGTGAACAAATTCTATCTAGAGCAGTGTAGATGTGACAGGTGTCACATATCACTTATAGGACCAGTGTGAGATGTAATATCTAGCAAAGTCAGTCCTGCCTTTCATCCAGAATAACTGGGAATCAATTTGTTTTACCTGTCTTCAGACAGTCAGGAATATTTGGGGGCTTTTAATTAGTGACTCTTCCTTCTTCCTCTACATATCAAATATCCAGTGCTTTTCCCATGACAGTTTCAATCCCAAAGTGAGAGGCACGTCCTAAGTGGCATTACAAGCAGTGCACCAGAGGTCATCCCAAAGCTTAATTACTTTCCCTGAATGAGAGACTTTCCAGACACAGCACTTTCTCCCTTTGCATGCAAGTCTCTAAATCTCCTCAGGCACTTTTGAAGTATCACAGAATAGAATCACAGAATGGTTTGGGTTGACCTTAAAGACCATCTCATTCCAACCCCCCTGTCACCTTCCACTACCCCAGGTTGCTCCAAGCCCCATCCAGCCTGGTCAAGTACAAGCTTCCCTGGGCAAAGCAAAGCTCAGGGTTACTCCATCACTTCACAAGGCAGCTCTGCTTTTTTGAGGGACCACATCCTCATGTGAAGCCTGGAGAAACCAAAGGTCATCAATGTCAGTTGTGACAGCTGAGCTCCTGTGAAGGCAGTCCCAATATATGATAGAGTCCTCATCGTGTCTCCTCATGGGAGAAGCACTTGTGGGTGCTCATGAAGCCCCTTGTATACACATGTCAGTTTGAAAAAAACATGAGAGCAAATTCAGAGCAACAATAACAGCTCTTAAAATTCAGGCATCATCTGATTGAAGTGTTTTCACTTGAACAGCACCAGAACACTTTTGCATCTTGCAGCTAATGTTGGCATCCTCTAAGTAGATTTCAAATGCATGAATTACTCTTTCTCAGTTTTGCAAAGGCAATTCTCCTTCAGCTGGTGCAAGAGGCATAATAGATAGTCAGGGTGATGAGATACTGGTACAGGTTGCCCAGAGAAGTTGTGGCTCACTCATCCCTGGAAGTGTCCAAGGCCAGGTTGGGCAGAGCTTGGAGTAACCTGATCTGGTGGAGTCTCTGCCCAGTGCAGGGGAGTTGGAACAAAATATTCTTTAAGGTCCTTTCCCATACAAACCATCTATGATTCTATGAAAATCCTTTAACAGTTCCTGGACTCTGGAAATCATCCTTTCTAGAAATACCTTCAGGGCTTTGGGTCAGAAAGGGTATTGGGGTGTGCTGAATAATTCTAACCTCTGCAGATGTGTCTGCAAGAAGATGAATGGTGAAAGAGCTGATGGAAAAAATTTAATTTCCCTCTCTGAAAGTAATCATTCTACAGGCTGCATTATTATGGATATCTTAATTGAATTCTAATTTAAATCTGATGAAATTTTGTTTTTTTTTACTTTAGTTCTTCACCATCTCTCAATGAGGTTAACTTTCAGATTAGTTACTCTTATTAAGAAAGAGGAGATGATTAAAAATAGGTTTAGAACAAAAGAAAGCAGAAAAAACCCCCATGTAATTAAAAGAATTAAAATATAGTTAATTATTCTTGTTAATAATTTTTTTCTGTGAGAAATGGCTGTGAACTTAAGAGTTAACTTAATAGTGAGCTTTTTTTGAGCCCATCCTTTTACCTTTATAGGGAAACCAAATAAAGCAGGTCCATCCACACACTCTCTCACTTAAAAGAATGCTATTCAAACAGCTCCAAATGAAGATAAAGTGTTACTCAATATCTACATCACTGATGATGTTGATATGCAGTGATTCTAAAATGTAAATTATGAACCAAACCCCATGCTGGAATACATCACTTAACTTCTTGCATTTGCAGGAATAACACATAGAGACCAAGTGACTCTCCTGCTGGCACAAGGTGACTGAGCTTGCTCATCCACTAATTGGCCTCCAGGAAAGAAGCTCTCACCTGGCTCCAAAGCAGCCCTGGGAAAGGGAGAGCTGAGCCTTCCACCTCCACACACATCCACCCACAAACATCCCTGACTCAAAGGTTCCCATGATTTTCTGCTGCTCCTGGCTTGATTTGATTTCCTCAGCTGCCCCAAGAGTCCTTAAATATCCGTGCATTAGGCAGAAGTGCCAGAAGCATCAGCCATGTGCCTCCAGACCTGATGTTTCTTTAATTCCATGAAGCAAAGTAGCAGTGACAGCCCGAGCGTGAATAATTCACCAGGAGGGCTCTGGTGAGCAGCTGCTGGAGCTGTTGTGGCACTCAGAGCACAAGGGCCGTGTGGTGAAGCAGTGGAGGGTTTCTGTCCCCTCTTCCCCAAAGTGGTGACCCATGAGAAACCATCTGGCTGGCCCCAATTGGCCCCAGTGCACAGTGTAGCATTCCCTGTGTGGAGCACACAGCACATGTTGGAGAGTAAGAAGCCAGGCAAGAGTCAGAGATTCAGACTGTTAAGGGGTTGGAAGAGACCTTATGGACCATCTAGTCCCACCCCTCCTGCCATGGGCAGTGACACCTCCCTCTAGACCAGGTTTCTCAGGGCCTTTGCAGCTTGGCTTTGAACACTGCCACTGGGTGATGCTGGTTATTTGGGGCTAGGAAGAGTAGGGGCAGAAGTAAAATGATCTTTGGGCAGTAGAGGTTGCCTGCACCATGACACCTGATAACCAGGCCCCAAGAGGGAGAGAGACCTGTGGCTTCCCCCTCCACTAAGCAACCTTGCCATAATTTTGCATTTTACTGGGCTTAAGACAGACCAAAGTCGACTCATACAAGTGCTCAAAGACCTTCCCTGGACTCGATGGTCTAAGATGTGTTTTCCAACCTAAACAATTCCGTGACTCTCTCCTAAGATTCCATCCCCTGAGGGAGGGAGAGCCAGTGCCTGTGCAGTGCTTAGCTGCCAGCTGGGGTTAACCCTCAACATATGCACAGCACGTTCCTCCCTCCTGATTTGTTTAAAGCAAAGCTATTTGATGGGTCCCTCCTGCTCCCTTAGGTATGCATGATAAATAAACCCTAAAACATCCAGTAAACAACCTGTACTGCAGGGATTACCAACAGGGGAATCATTTACGTAAATTAATTGGGATTTCAGAGTTGTAAATACATACAGAGACTCAAATCAGTCACCAAGAGAACACTCCAGATTTCTCCTGAAATCTAGAAAGTGTTATTAATATTATTATTGCTGTTGTTGTTGATGATGATATTATTATTGTTATTTCATTAAATCATAGAATCACAAAGGTTAGGAAAGACCTCTAGATTGATTGTAGATTTAAGTCATTAGTTGTTGCATTTTCCCTGTAAACACTGGGTGTTTAACCTTATTGATTACAGTATTTTCTTTTCTTGAGAAATTTGTACAAAACAGAACAGTTTGACAATGGAATGGAATGGAACGGAACGGTATGGAATGGAACAGACTAGACTAGACTAGACTAGACTAGACTAGACTAGACTAGAATAGAATAGAATAGAAATAGTTGTTGAACTGTGAGGCACAATACTTGGAGCACTTCATTTAGGCCAAGTACTGGAGTATATGTCAAACTTACTGCTTTAATTTGGGTTTCCCACGCTGATATGGAAGGTGGTAGCACCCTAAGAAACTCTGGAGGAAAAAGGGGACTTCTCTTATTTAAAGAAAGGGGTCACCTTTAGGCTTTTCTTGCAGAATCATAGAGGTAGGAAATGACCTTTTAGATAATCAAGCCCAGCCATCAAACCAGTACCACCACCACATCCATCCACTGTGTCCTCAAGTGCCATATCCACACTTTTTTGAACACTTCCGGGGATGGAACTTTAAGTGGCTTTTGAGCACTGTTTCAGGAAAAGAGGCAGACACCTGCTCCTCATCCACCTGGCACTTGTGTTCTGGAGACAGGGAGCTCACAGGGCTCACAAACAGACCTGAGCTCTGCACCCTGAGCTGCTCCTTCGCTGCTGAGTGTCTCTCTGTGTGTATGTGTCTGTGTGTGTGTAGGACCTCTGCCTGGAGAGCCTAAGCTGCCTTTAATGACTCTATTAGCCCTTTAAAGCCTGGTTTAAGAAAGCAAAACAAAACTGAAGTGGAAGAGAAGGGTCTTTCCTACAGCGTGGAAAGCTCTGGCAGCGTGCAGGGTGACAGCTCCTGAGCCTGATCCCGAGTGGCTGCAGCAACAGCTGCTGGACGTGGAGACACACGGCTCTGGCAGGGCTCGGGGAACAGAGGGGAACAGAGGGGCAATCTGCTGTCACACACGTGCACAGGCACTTACCAAGCCCCAGTAACTGCGCTGCAGGGCATCTTTTGCCTCCTTATTGTGCAGGGATTAAGGCTGCTTCCATGCAAGATCTGTCCTGATTGCTCACAAACCCTCAGCATTCCCGGTTAAAACTGATTCAAAGAGACAGGAAAGGCAACGGTGAAACAGCTCCCGCTCTTCCCCTGAAAACAAACTTCATTTTAACACCTAATTTTGTGCAATACAGACTCATTCCTATTTCCCTTGCCATGCTGCAACTCGGTTTTGATCGCACAGGGTGCTCAGCCCCACAGGGAGGGAGGCTTGATGAGGAGGAAGCAAACACCGTGGAAGAGGAGAAAGCCTGGCTGAATAGTGGTACCTGCCGCACCGTGCAGCCTCTGCCACTCACCTGCTCTACGACCCTGGGCATGTGGCAGAGGTGTCTGGCCTTCGATTTCCCTGCTTTACAAGGAGATAGGAAAGCAATCATGCTCGGAACACAGGACTGCAAAACGCTAGACTAGAGCAGTAAAACTACTCCGGTTGCCTAATGACAGGTCCAGAGAAGTAGCAGAATGTATCCATTTCCTCCCATCTCTTTAAGCACAGCTAATGAAGAGAAAGGAAAGCCTCAGCCCTAGCTGAGAGCAAGCAGCAACACTGCCAGTGATGCGCAGAAATATAGGCAACACACTGGAGTGCAGGAATTTGGTTACAGGGCTGTTTGCAAATTAAAGGCTAATTCAATTAAATGAGAGCATGGGATTTCTCTTGAGGAAAGTCTAGTCACAGTCGCAAGGAGAAGGGGAGGGGCTGTGGAGCAGGGATGACATAATCACGTTTGCGAATCACCAGCAGTGTGCATGCTTTAATCCATTAATGGGGTTTTTATCTGTGATCATAAAAAGCAGGTTACATTCAGCCTGGAAGGGAGTGAGGGTTGGAGGAGACCGGGAGGGGAGAGAAAGAGAGAGAGAGAGGCAGAAAGCAAGGGAGAAAGAACACAATTCACTCGGTGAATTGCTTGCAAGCTTGGGGCTGATAATTAGGGATCTCAGGAGAGCAGTTTCTCAGCATAACATGCTCTCCTTCAAATGGACCGAATGGAGACAGTGGTTCAGTCCTGCTGATATTTTTTAAGCCCTCCTCGCAGTTTGATGGGCATTCCCAGTGCTTTTGTGCACGTCTCGGAAAGCGTTGACGTGGAAAGGAGCAGCGAGGAGGGGGAGGTTGGAGGAGAAAACTGCAGCTCCTCTCAAAATACGGAGGGCATGCAAGGGAGCGAGCAGGCTGGCGAGGACAGCGAGGCGGGTGCCCCTCGCACCATGTTCCCCGGGTGCCGGAGCGGCGCAGTTTCGGAGATGTCCCTCCTGTGACTGGACGCACCATGAGCATCTGGGAGCTGATCCTGGCTTTTGTGGTGGTGGTGCTGATGCTCGTGGCCCTGCTGGCCAACGTGCTGGTGCTGCTGTGCTTCCTGTACAGCGCCGACATCCGCAAGCAGGTCCCGGGATTGTTCATCCTCAACCTCACCTTCTGCAACCTGTTGATGACTGTTTCGAGCATGCCCCTGACCTTGGCTGGGATCATTTACAAGAGTCAACCAGGAGGAGATCAGATCTGCCACGTTGTGGGCTTCCTGGAGACTTTTCTCACCACGAATTCCATGTTGAGCATGGCAGCTTTGAGCATTGACAGGTGGATTGCTGTGGTCTTCCCTCTAAGTTATCACTCCAAAATGAGGTACAGAGATGCTGCTCTCATACTGAGCTACACGTGGTTACACTCGGTGTCGTTCCCGATAGTGGCGGCTTCTCTCTCCTGGGTGGGTTTCCATCACCTCTATGCCTCCTGCACCCTGTACAACAAGAGACCAGAGGATAGGACACAGTTTGTGATTTTCACTGGGGTCTTTCATGCCCTCAGCTTCCTCCTCTCTCTTATAATCCTGTGTTTCACATATCTAAAAGTGCTGAAGGTGGCACGGTTTCACTGTAAGCGGATTGATGTGATCACTATGCAGACCCTGGTGCTGCTTGTGGACATTCATCCCAGGTAAGGTGCCTGTGTGTTCAGCAAGTAGGACTATTCATGGCAGAAGAAGTGAGGAGGGGGTTCAGTGTTGTGTTAAAAATCTAATCTGTATCAGAGTAGGGGATGGGGAGGGGGGAAAAAACCAGTCATCCTTCTTGCTGATTTCTATTCTGCATGTTTCTTTTTCTTTGTGTTTATTTCTCTGACTGTAGAACTCATTTTCTATTAGGCTTAAGGACTTGATTTGGGAGGGAGAGCAAAGAAACAGGCAGTTTTGGCTGAGAATGCACTTCCCTTTGAGACAGTGATCAGATCACTGCCCCTTGTCCCTGAAGGTGGATTTAGTACTCAATAGGTTTGCATTTTTTGGCACTGTCAGACCAAAACATTGCTGGATCCTTGAGTGAGGAGGGTGCACATGTCCCTTCAGCTGAAGTTTGGAAGGGAAGCTGGGTGCTGCCTACAGCTCCTTTGCTCACCAGTTTCCCTGTTGCTGTGCTCTCTCTAACTTTATCATTCCTGAAGGCAGAATCCTAAGGGAATAACATCTGCAAAATGCGTGCTCTTAAATGCTTATACTTGAACCTAAGTAAGAGAGAATTCAGCAGCAATGTTAATATAACAAAAATGGGATGTTTAAGCCCATTTCAAATGAGAGACTTTAGGCAAGCCTCTCTTGCCTAGACACAAGAGGAGAAAAGCCTCTAGGGCTGGAAGGATAGGGGGCTTGAAGGCAAGCACCAAAAGGGGAGGAATGTGTGCTGGGATGCTGTGCAAAAGTCACCTCAGGGGTTATGCACAAACCGTAAATCCTGCATGAATAGGCAATGTATGGATGTGGAAGGGATGCAGGTTTGGTGACTGATATGGGGGAAGAAGTCTGCCTGGAAGAGAGGAAAGCAGAGAGCAGTTGGACAGGGCAGTCCCATGCCAGACATCCCATCTGCCAGACATCCCATCTTGCTCCCCTTTGCTCCACAAGCTGGAGGTAAACTCCAGCTCTCTCCATTTGCACCCAGCCAGGAGCAGAGCTGGAGGGCTCAGAGCACATGTGGCTGTCCTAAAAAACAGGTCATGTTTTGGGGATTCCTGAGGTTAAGACACATCAGTCTGAAAGGATCAGGGCAGGACAGCACACTGTTAGAGGAACAGAAACATTTGCTCGAAATTCTCAGTTAAGCTCTTTGAGCTGTCTTTTGACCAAGAATGCAGAGCAGAACTTCAGGCAAGTCTTGTTGCTGTTCTTGAGAAATACATGTATAAATCTTCCCTTATTCACAAAGTCAAGTTGAGGAAAAATCAGCCTTCTGTCCTACGTGCTGTCTGGTTGATAAACTGTGCCTCAACTGTCTTAGTTCCTACATGCAAGGGGAGCTGTGGTGGTTACTCCAGGACAGTGCCATCAACCCACTGGGGCTGTTTGAACAGCATTTGTTTTGCCTAATGCTTAAAGTATGTCTGGACTGCGCAGCAAAGTTTAGAAAAAGGGCAATAATCTCAACGTTATTTCTCCTCCTCTGCATTTTTTGTGGTCTAGGTTGATTTGAGGCTGCTTGTGCATTTTGTAATCACCTCACTGAGGGATGGATTCAGTGGGGCTGTGGGATATCCTTTCTTCAGAGGATACAGAGCTGTACAGGCACTGTGCTGTGAGTAGCCTATACCAACAACTCTTACCTTTCACATCAGGTTATTCTAATGCCTCTCTCTAAGAAACGAGGGTTGGAGCTTCTTCTCTAGAGTACAGGGTTGGTGGCTGATTTGACCTGTGGAGGTGCTGTTTTCACCAGTGACAGCTCCTGCTGCTGAAAGAGCCAGATCTCAGGTCACCTTCCCTCCTGTGAGAGCAGCATAGAGGCTGCAGCTCTCCTGGAGCAGTCAGCAATGCTCATAAAGCTCTGACATAACAAAGGCATCATTTGCATTATAGAAGTGTGTACATACAGGCAGTTTCAGTGTGTACCTGACACCACAGACATGGATGTTGGGAGAATTCACATGAGAGAACAAAGTTTGCAGTCCCTCCTCAGACGCCTCCAACTCTTTCCAGGGTCTAGTTTCAGTGCTGAGAAATGTGTAGAGACATTTTTCTGCTTCCTATGACTCAGAATCCACCCGCAAGGGGGTCCAGTGACAGGCGTTATGACAGACGGCTTTATTACCTGTGACTTAGAAAGACACCAGTGATCTCCTGAAGATCATTCAAGTCGAGTACAAAGGAAACCTCTGAATACCACACAAGTTTGTGTGAATGTTTAGGGCACATGTCCTTTCAAGTTAGCTTAGGCATTTCTAGTGGATCCTGCTTTTTCTTGGCTTTGTTCTTAAGACCAAAATATCTGAGGTATTGGGAGAGATTTGGGCAAAACTTCACTTAAGTGCTTAACCCATGTATTTCTTCACTCAAATTATCTACACTATCTTTTTAGTGTATCCAGCTCTACACATCTTAAGGGCCGGCGTCTCATAAATTCTGTATAAAATACCAAACATTCAAGGGGATCTAGCTTAGATTTTCTTGGATATTAAAATCTTTAAATGAAAGCTTAGTCAATAATCCCATTCTGTAACTGGTGTCACTACTGGAACCTGCGTGTGTTCTTATCTTAGAGCATGAAAGTGTGTACAAGAGCTAAATACTCATCTGTACATTGTTTAAATGAAGGACTGAGATAAAATACCTTCCTCTCTGATGTGGTATTTATTGGCTACATCTGGAAAGGATGAACAAAAGAAATTAGTTTAAGTCTATCAGGACAGTCATGTAGAGTCAGAGACAGCTTTGAATGTGCCAGTAAGGAAAAGATGTAACTGGGGAAACTGTTAGAGAAAAAAATACACGCCCTCTCCAGCTTTAGAACACCCTCATTAAAACTACTTTGAAGAGTCACTTTCTCATACTGCCAAGTGCTCAGGATACTATGAATTTAAAAACACAGGTCTTAAGTGAAGGTGATGAACCTCCGAGGTGATCTGTCTGCACCTAAAAATACTCCAAGATCCCCATCTCTTGCAGGTTCCCTTGAAAAGTTGGATTTTCTTTTCTTTCTCAGCTGTCATTTCTAGCTGCAAATAACTCAGTCACAGAACATGTAACACTTTTAGATGTGACATGTTCTTTGAGAGGAAGATGATTTGTCATTTCAAGGAGAACAAAAACTTTTCCTCCAGTATTTATTTCATCATGTCATGATAGCTGTTCTGGGGACTGGCAATGTAAGACAAATATAGAATGGAACAAAGGCAACACATTTTCTTTAACATAATCAAATGAGAACATTAGAACTCATTGCCACAGAGATCACCAATGCACACTGAGATCCTCAGGGCACAACATGTGTTTAGATGATGATGAAACATTTGCAAATACAGCAAATAATCAGTGAGTTAATACAGTGAGAATAAGGCCATAAGCCTCAGCTACTAAATGAGAGTGTGGAGCCTGAGAGTGAGTCATCAACTACAAATTTACGATAAAAAAAGGGAGACCAATGCCAAGCAGTTTTTAAAAATTATATATAGATACATGCAGGAAATGGTCCAGCCTGTTCAGTTTGCCTGAATTGCGTCACCATGAGATCTGTGCCATGAGTCAAAATGTGGCAGCGCTGCCATGTGCATAGAGGGGGGTTCAGGGTGGAAGTCTGGCTTTGGTTTTGCCCTTTCCTAATGGATTTATTCAGGTACAGATGATCCTGGCACTGTGGGACATACAATGCATCCAGCCTTCCTGCCTGAAGTTGACAGCAACTCATTCCCCTTCCCTAGAAAAGCACAGCAAGCTCAGAAGTCACTCAAGCAGGTGGAGGAAGAGGACAAGATTTCACCTTGATCACTCTTTTGACAAGCAAATGTGCTGATTTCAAAGGAGATATTTTTGCAGTGAAAGCAAGACCTCAGCCTCGTGCTCCCATCACCTTGCTGGCACACCAAGGGAATTAGCAGCTCTCTGGTGGACTAGTGAGACCACCAATGGGTAGCGCAAAGGAGAAGTTCTAGTCTTAGGAAGAAACACAGGGTGGGCCTAATTTGTATCTGTTCAGTTGGAAATGGTGCTGGTTTGAGGTGAGAAGTGAGGATATCACAGTGGTGTGGATTTATTATTCAATTCCCAGCTCTGCAGCAGGTCCAGCAGGGCAGCAGTGCAGGGCTGCACAGGCTGATGGAATATTTATGGCCACACAGTTCACAGCTGTGGGATATAGTGATTGCTCCAATGTTGGGCTGAAAGTTTTTTCCCCACTATGATTTTGTTGTGTTTTATTACTTATCTTGCTGGGAAGTTTCTTCTCCCTAATGTAGTGGTGTTGGAATTGCTGTTTCTAGGGAAAGTAGCATGTTGTCTAGCCCACATTGGTTATTTTCCAAATCATTCAATATCTTGAGGAAAACTCTGGCATAAAAATAGAGCTTACAGTAGTGCAAAAAGGATCTGCAAACTGAATTCAAGGCTGAATTCCACCAATTTGACTATAGATCAATTGGTACAATGAGACGGTGTGCATATAAATAAATTATACAATCACTACTCTTTAGTAACTGTTTTTGGAGGGTAAGACAGTCAGACAATGCATTAATACATGGTATTGTCCTACATAAATGTAGTGCACCTGCTATTGGCTTATGTGATTATAACAGGTACTATAAAAATTGTTTTCCATCATTCCACAAGCCATTAAAAACTGTTACCTGATATTATGATTCATGTTCTTTGTGTTGAATGTCACACAGCGTGAGAGAGCGTTGTCTGGAGGAACAAAAGCGGCGCAGGCAGCGAGCAACAAAGAAAATCAGTACCTTCATTGGTACCTTCATCCTTTGTTTTGCACCTTATGTCATTACAAGGTAAGTGTGAACCTACATCCTGGAAAAGACTCCAGAGATGCAACTGTAAGTCAGAGAAGTGGGGCACTCTGAGCCACAAAATCACTCTGCCTGCTCTGGAAATTTTCTGCACCGTTTCTACTCCTGTAACACAGGTTGCATTTACTGAGCTAAAAAATGATGCAAAATGTCATAGTGCTCATCCAGTTCAATCCTGATGCAGGATTCTGATCAGACTCTGCTCAGACAGCCCAGTCAGCGTGCTGGTTACATGGGAGGAGTTTGGGAAGTCAATCCATGGGGTTTTGCAGACCTTTTTGGGGGTCAAGTAGTCACCTACTGCACAGATTTCCTCCCTGGTTCAGGGGAAGACACTTGCCTGAATAGGTCAGACTGTAAAAATTTGGTCAACAAGATCCAGCTGAGGTGAGAACACGGTCTCCAGAGCTAAACCATACCTTTGTTTGACTGGATAGAGTTTATTAGTTATAAACACCAAATATCAAAGCTGTGCTGGCTCGTAGCTAAGGAAATTGCTTGTGATTTATGGTCAGATGTCTATCTATCTACTGGCTTATCTTGGGAAATGGCTCCTGTGGGAAACAATGAATTACTCTTATGAAATATAAAGTATTAGAAAGTGAGTATATCCAGAAAAGTGTTCTCTAGCTGTTGAGGGAAATATATAGCTTGCATTCCTTTTTACAAGACTCTGGAAAAACTGAGATGCTGCTATGCAGAATAGAGGAAGAAAATAATATTTTTAAAGTGCCTCCTATTCTTATTTTATTAAGTAGAAATTAGTGGGGCTGACTTCAGTCAAACTCTGATCCACCAGAAAAAAAATCACTGAAAAAGCTGGATTAAGAGTAAGTGTAAGTGGGCATGTAACAAACCCTTAGTTTTTCCACTTCAGTATAATATACTGAATTTCTAGAATTAGAAAATAAAAGAATTTACTGGAATTACCTTCACTTTCAGTTAATGGTCACAAGACACCACTCCAAGCCACACACTTAAAGGGTGAGAAAGGATTTGTAATTAGTTCTCAAGCTAGAGGGTATTAATATATATATCTTATTGCAAATGGTTAATTTTCATTTTATATTGGGTCTCTGATCTTAATGAAAATTGTTGCAGTCACACTATAGCTGGGGCTCCATCCTGACTGAGGCTGAGAGCTCCGAGCAGGACTGCCATGAGTATTTTTGTGCTCCTTCATAGGCATCTCAGCCCAGTGTTGACACCACCTCCCCACCTCCTGTTCACCTTGTGGCATCCCAGTTCGTGCCCAGTAGCCTAAAGGTATAGAGGAGGGGTGAGAAAAATTCTGAGCCTCATCCCTTTGGTCCATACAAGATCCATACAAGAGAGTGATGATGAGAAGAGTCAAATGTAGGGTTCTGAAGCCATGAAGGTGCACCCTGGGAGCTGTCCAGGCACCTCAGGAGGGTTGGAATCTCTCACTTTCCCAGTCTTTTCAGTTCTGACATGTCTAAGGGGAACACTGCACAGCATGTCAGGGGGAATTCCCTCTTCAGCTGCTTGAGGGACCTTGCTGGACACTTGCACAGACGGATGTTCAGGGACACACAGCACTGTGCTCCTCTTGCCTCACACATATGGCTGAGGGTGGTTGAAGCCAAGGGGGTTAGGAGGCTTTTGAGTTTAGTTTTGCAAGCAGGTAGTGTTTTCTGAGCTATGTCCAGTGCTCTGCATTCACAAGAGAGAGGTGATCAATCCCAGCCCAGACGAGGGAGTGCATCGCTCAGCCTCTCGTTTGGTCAGTCAGCTCAAATCAGCAATACACTTAAATTAAACATGCTTTCAAGTACTCCCTGAGTTGGAGGCTGAAAGCAGCACATCACAAGGCTCTACAATAACATCTTTCTGTTTCAGTACTAAAAACAAATAGGTGTCACTAGAAGATCCATGAACCAGTGGAGGAGTTGTGCTTATAACCCCAGACAGATAAATGCTACTCAGGGCAACCCAGGGTTTTTCAGATCACACTAAGGTAAAAATTAGGTTAGGCCCTTCTTTTATGAAGAAAACACACCCCTATTTAGTTCAGTGGATAATCTTAAGTAGTGTATCAGTAGAATCTGATTCTTCTTGATTCAGTGTTTCCACTCCATCAGTATGACATGTATCACCCCATGTTATATATTTCTAGGCATAGCTTCTTTCTTGGTCCTTCTATTGGTACACATCTCTTCTTTTGCTATATTTCCCATTATGCAATTAAATAACATTATTCTGAACCTCTTTTCTCCAAGGATCCTTTTCATAAGAAAAATGAAGATAAGTCTGACTAGTTTCTAATATCCATTTCCAACTCCAGGCATTTCATACTGAAATACAGAACTTGGCTCATGTAAGTTAATAAGTGCTGTCAGCGTGTGAGGAAATTGGCCTTAAATTAAAAATCCTGAAGTAATATCAGACAGAAGTTCATAGACCCAGGCCCTCAGGTAACAGAGGAGGATGGTGGAACAGGCAGAAGAAGATTAAAATTTTCTTGTATCATCTCTGGGGGCGAAGGGGTAAACAAACTGTAAACTGGTTCCTTGCCCTCTGCATATGCATCTCCTGCTTGGGAGACAAAAAATTCAGAATTCCTCTGCAACTTCTCATCTTGCCTAGCTGTGCATATAAATACATGACTTTTCTGTGCAATCATAGGTTGATGTAGTTGCAGTGGCCTTCTAGTCCCCATCCAGCTGATGTGAGGTAGAGATATTTAGCTCTCATGTGGAAAAACCTTTCAGCACGAGCCAGACAATCCTGTTTGCTGCCCTTATCCCCTGTGCTGCTGACAAATGGTTCCTGCAGCTCTGGGGAGCAGCAACGACTAAAAGCAATGGCTTGTGAGATTTGCAGGTCTAACTACAAGGCCAAAACTTGCAGTGCTTCCTTACAGAACCTGTTTGGTTGTCATGTATGCAGAACTTAAAGTGCTGACTAAAGATAAATCAGCCAAGGATCACTGCAATGCCATTTTTGTACAGAGAAGCAATTATTAAAATAGGGCTTTTTCATTAGCAAGTCAGCATCCAAAATATTCAGTCCACCAAACAATAAAGTGAAAATAAAGTCAAATGAACATCAAGATAAAACTGATCATAGAATCATAGAATGTTTTGGGTTGGAAGGGACCTTAAAGACCATCCAGTGCCACCCCCTGCCACAGGCAGGGACACCTTCCACCAGCCCAGGTTGCTCCAAGCCCTGTCCAACCTGGCCTTGGACACTTCCAGGGATGATCAGTTTATTCAAATTACTAACACAAAAGAAATGATCAATATATAATTCTGATACTACAGAACATGTATGGGGAAAAGAAGAGTCAGAATGAGACACAAACAGAAGCGTTACCCTAAAGAGCTGATTCAATTCTTGGGCAAGGCATTGAATTTCTTCTTGTAAGAGCTACATCATCTACCAGCTCCAGCCTGCAGTGCCACTTTCTTTCACTCCTGGACAGCAAGACATTTTAACTTGTTTGAGGCTCTGGTCTATTCAGTCTCCATAACTCAGTGGAAGGTTTAAGCAGTGAACACCAGCTTTGTTGCCATTTGATCTGGGTATAGACATATTCAGTAAATATATTTTAGTGTAGTGATAACTGCACATGGAAATGAAGGATGTGCAGAGTGTACTGTGTGCATACAGATCAAGGTCATGCTCTTCAGTGTTACATTCTTGTTTGTATTCTGAAAGTCAAATAAAATAATTGGCTAATCACCTGACAAAACAGACTCTACAGAATTAGAAGTTTGTAAAATATGAGCAGGATACCATAGGAAAAGAGCTTTGAAATAAAAGAAGGTTTTGAAGACCAGACAGTAGAAGAGTGGCTTATGAAAACAAGATAGGGAGTTATGTAGTTGATACTGTAAAATTTAATTTACGGGTAGCACTGAAAAATTAATGCTCCTTCACTGAAAATGTCTTCTTTTTGGCTGAAACATTTCATGAAAATGGAAGCTATGCATCTAATTTCCCTCATAAATGAGAAACAAAAGCTTTCAAAGGCAATAAAGTTTGCGATGTGCCTTGAAAGGCTGACATTTAATTGTTTGTACATGAAATGGAAATGCATAGCTTGGGGTTTGGCTGCATTTCTGTGTTTGCTGCTTGATTACTGCAAATGTAATTTACTCTCAAAATAATACATGAGGATTGGAAAACGTGTAAATGTCAAGGAAACTTACAGAACTCAATCAATCAAAGAAAATATTTAAAAAAATTTTAATAGAAGTGTAGGCTTTTCATTTGATCAGTCAATGAAGGTAGAATTAGCAAGTTTAGGCTTGCAGCCCTGAAGTGTCTATTTGGTATGCTTTAAATGGAGGTTGTTAATGTCTTGCAGAACTGATTGACGGAGCCTCAGACACAAATTTGTCATATTTTGGTTATTCAAGGCATCCACTGCATTTAATTAAACATAATCAAATCACATCTGTAAAGCACTCAGTAAAAATAAATCATCCAGAAGAAATTCAACATGATGAAATTCAAAATGTGAAGCAGGCATCAAATAAATGGAGTGGAGAACAACAAGAAGGATGGATCATGGTAGATTACAAAATGAATATGACTAAGAAGTTGCTTAATTTCCAAATTGTCAATTCTCATTTTAGGACACATTAATGTGGATGTCAGAAACTCCATTTTATTAAGAGAGAATCCAGCAGATGAGCCCACCTGGCTGCTGGAATTGATGATAATTATGTCTCAGTTCCAATTCTACCTTGTAAAAAAAAGTAATGACCATGAGTTAGAAGGAGAGGTTGAAAAGATAACATTTGTTTAGCTGAGATGAAAGGAGGGAGCAGTGGGACAGATGGAGGTTCTGTGGGACCTCAGACCTGCTGGGCCAACAGCACCAGTGCAGTGACACCAGCAGTTCCTAAGGATTTTCATGGAGCACAACCTGGTCACCTGAAATGTCTCACACATGTGAGAGCCCAGAGGGGATTTTGGTGTTCACCATCCCAAAAAGCGTCACTGTACCTGGGCTCCAGTGGAAGTCACCCACAAAGTGCTGCACAAAGCACACAAAACAAAGCTCAGTATTAGACTTTCCAGTGCCATGACAGCAGCCAAAGCCCCAGCACTGGCTGCAGACCCACAGTGCTGAGCCCAGCACACACATCTAGGAAGAGGCAGAGCTTTTGCCATGGATCTTTGCAGCCTGGGCAAACTAGAACAGAGAGAGGCAGAAGCTCATAGTCAGTGCTGTAACAAATTAAGGCTCCTTAGTCCCACTTTCATGCTCAAATGACTGGACTGTGCCATCTGGCACCATTATTTTAAACAACACAACGTAGTGAAAGTTTATGGAATGACTATAAAATGACTGAGGGAAAAAAATCCTCTTCTCTAAACTGCTTAAAGTGCCAACATTATTGTCACTGCTGCTGCAGGAACCACACTTCAGAATGTTCCTTGGAAGTGGTGCTTTGTCTGAAGAAACATGAGTAACCCAAGTATTTGCCAGACAGTTTTAAGAACATCTGCTGCTGAGGATAGTTTCAGCATAGATCTTATTTGCCATAGCCTGGTGGGGCTCTCTAGCAGCACATGTGGCTGTTTGTCCTCTATGAAAATCAATAGTTTCTAACAGCTCTAGAGGCATATTGAGTGGAACTGTTCTATGGTGTTGCTCAGACATGGGGAGTTATCAATATTTCACTGTCAGAAATAATCTCCCTGGGCACAGAGTGATCTATCTGCTAGTGTAGGTATGAGGAGTATATGAAGCTCTAATGATTTAGAAGTTTTGTCTTGCTCAATTTGTTGCAGATGCATATGCTTGGCCTTTAGACTGGCCAGTTTTTAAATTCAAGATATAACATGTCATCTCTTGATGATAAATTTTCCTTCCTTGTGTGCTTCTATAACTCAGGCAAAATGTTTAAAAGCTTTGAACTCTCTCTAGGAGTTGGATGGAAAGCTAGATAGCACTGGGGAGGTGGCTTCTCAGGTAGTCTAGAGGGGAGCTGGAACCACAAGTTCAACCTAGGTACTGGATTTTTAGATTAATAATGGTAGAGAAATATGACTCCCATGAGACCAAGCCATGGCACTTTGGCAAACAGACCTCAGGTTTACGTTTGCCGTCTTAAAAATTCATAAGAGGAGGACAACATTCACATTTTCATGAGTATGACTTACTTTTGTTTTGTTGCAATTGCTCGGGAATAACTTGAGGGTTTGAGGTGTGGGGGAGTGTTAATGCATTTCAGTTGTGCTGTTGCTCCGTGTTTTTGATGCGAATGCTCACTCTTTCAACCTTCCTCTTTCCACAGACTTGTTGAATTATCCTCCGTGGTCCACATCAATTCCCACTGGGGGATCATTTCCAAGTGCTTAGCTTACAGCAAAGCTGTTTCAGACCCTTTTGTGTACTCTTTGCTACGGCACCAGTACAAGAAGACGTGGAAGGACATCATAAACAAGATCCTCAAGAGGAGCTCCATCAACTCCTCTGCCCTCACGAGCGAATCGCACAACCGGAATATATCGCAGCTGAACGAGTGAGGAGCCTGGTATGGGACCTAAAAGACATATAAAATTATAGATGTGGATCAAAAGTCCCTGACCTATCCCTAGTAGCTCTCCTCAGCTGCCCAGGTTTTGGGAGGCAGTCATGGACAGGGTCAATCCCAGCCCATACTCCTCCAGTAGCCCACGTAATATCCAAGGGAGTCAGGCTGCTTTGGACCTCCTGCCTCCAGTGGAAGAGCACTATTGATCTGTGGGCCTGTAGGCTTCACAGATACAAATCTCCCATTGATTTCCATCAGCAGGTGCATCTGTAGATAAAAGGCTAGTCCTCAGCAGAAGGAATGACAGTTACGGGAGCAAAGCGGTGCCACCATAAGATTATTCTGGAAAGCTGCACAGGGGTGTCTGTGCTGTGTTTGTCACTGGCTGCAGGTAAAGCTCCTTCTGATGCAGCTTCCAACATGGCTTTACAAAACCCAGCCCAGCCTAGTTGCTTGAGAAGGTTGTGTACAGAAAAAATCTTAGTGGGAAAAGCTTAAAAAAATCTTAATCTAAATATTCATCCAGTGCTCAAAACAGCTTTCAGTCTCATCATATATATAATTTTTTTTTGAACAGTCTTGTAGAATTGAAGGAAAACCCACTATGCTACAGGGTGGATTCTTAATTTTAAAGTAATTTACACAGAATCCCACTAGTTTTCTCCCCATTGGATTTCAAAAAAATACAGAAGGTAGACAGAGTGGAAAGGCCAGGATTCTTCCTGCCTACTTCCATCTATTGGAGCTACAAAGAACTGAATTTTGCCCAAAGCTGCAGAACTGGGCCTTGTGCCTAGGAGAAAAAAAAATCTGTTTTTGTGAGGAGTCATTAATCATGGGGTTTTTTCCTACTTAAAAGAAAGATGAGCCTACATCTGAGTTTAAACTATAACTTCCAAAGCAGTGGAGCAAAAATAATGGCCATCCACTTCACCATGAAAGTGGAGCCAATAATCTGGATCCACAACTGAACGTGCAAATCTCAGGAGGTGTCAGTACAAATCTTTATAGCTCCAGACTGCAGTTATGCATAGGAACACTATTAACATTTGCCTTGCCTTCAGATGCATGCTCAGATTTAGAGTAGTCTTGGTTAATTAGGCTTCATGCATGCAATGGCAGCTTAAATAACAGCTGCCACAGCTGGCTGTGTTACCACCCACCCTTGCTCATATTCCCACTGTCAATCCCATACTGAGAAAACACAGCCAGGATCATGTTGAGAAAATAAGAGCCCAAGCAGTAAAAATGGGGGATTGCTTTTTAGTTACCACCTACTGTCGTGCAAGAAAAGGGCTTCATATGTTGCAAAAAATACCCGCTGTTGAATCTTCTGGCCTCTGATTGAAAGCACAGACAGGGAACTCAGTGAGGGGCTCACCCCAAAGTCAAAGAATGTGGGGTAACACCTCAGTTTTCAGTCTGGAGAGCCTTGACTGAGCCCTTGCCTTTGTTACAGCTGCAAGTAACCATGTTAATCTATAAATTTACATAATCATCTGCTCTATAAACAGAAGAATTTATATGATGAAGATAATAAGCAAGCATGTAAATAAAAAATTTCAGCTTAATTATTCATTTCAGTTATTAAAAATACTATAATTACAATAAAATCTACACACTATTGTAGCCACAGAATTTAAGTTCTTACATTGCATTCAAATTAGCCCTTATCCAGATTAAATAGTCTACCTCATCTTAATCATGTTGCTTCTTAGGCTTAACATAATTTTCTCAGGTGCAGTAGATAAAGACACCCAGTTCAATACTTGTTTCTGAAGAAATTCAAGTCATTTTGATGACTGGATTGTATCAGAACACAAGATGTTAGGAAGTTGATTATTACTGAATTTAAAAAAGATAAAAAGCTCTATATAAAATCATTGTATGTTTTACTAAGACCACTTACACTAAATTGCACCAGGATGATTGTTAAAGTCTACAGCTTTCTTTAAGTTGTATGTGGGGCTGCTGCCAAAGTCAATGGGAGGTTTGTGTGTTGATACAGTTAGTCCTAGAAGGATTTAAAACTTCAGATTCAAAGAGAGAATGATAATTTCCCAGGGGGGAAAAAAAAAATCTACATTTAGGATGTCTACTAAAAGGCAGAGAAGAATAGAGCATTGAATTTGTCTCATTTTGCTTGTGTATCCCAGTCAGTCACTGGTTGATTTAAGTGTCACCATGAGCAATAAATCTCTCCCGTTGTATGTGTTTAAAAATTTGTCTTTCTTTCATGGTGCCTTTCTTCTATAATTAATCTTACACCAGAGAATAGATATAATTTCCCCCTCCTGACATCAGCTCTCTGACACATTGTCATATTTCTACCATCTGAAGCAAGCGAGAGTTGTAAATGCTGGTGCTTGACAAACTGCCTCAGTACACAAAATAAAAGTAATGCCCTACCATTTCTTGATGACACTTTATAAGGCACTAGAAATACGATACTGTGGCTCGTTAAGTGCCAGATATTCAGCTGAATTCTTATAGGCAACTGGCAAAATTTTCTAAAATGTATGTCTAAAGTGATGAATGTAGATGTGAGTAACTGTCTGCTGAGTTTTATATGTACTATACAACACTGACTGGAGTGAGTTAGAATAATGATGGTAAATGTAATGCACAGGATTTATTATCTCTGCTCACAAAGCAGAGCTGTTCTCTTGTCTGACACACATGTGTGTGTGTGTGCAGGGTAGGGGTGGGGGGGAATTTCCATTTGTTATTTAAATATTTTTGGAAAAGTTTGTAAAGTATGGCTGCAATGTGTGCCCAAAATCTGGAGCTGCATGTGCAAAAACTGGGCAGCTGCTTAGGCAATCTGCAGTTTTCTGTTTGTTGCTATCTGTGACCCATATGCAATATCTGTTCCTCACAAGCATGTGAAAATTAACATTTTCTTCATATCTTGTAAATTTGGCAGGCAGAACACTGGCAGATGAGTAAGAGAATTTAGTCCACTATGTCGTTCTGTGGATTCTGAGCTTTCCCTTTTATTCATTTTACAGTTATTTATATGATTTCAGAGCCCTAAGTGTGAACTCCGATCATCGTTTCTGTTCTGGTTTTGAGCCACTTTGAATATGAAGATCTGCATAATTGCATTTGGCAAAAAAACTATGAAAGATTTGTAAGAGTTTATTGAATAATTAATAAGTACCAAGTCCTCTCCTGACATAAATCAACGTAATCGTTGGGTGCTCCACCTGAGGATTTAGTTCCTTTAGATGAATATAACCAAGTTTTATAGATCTCAGTTCTCAATGTGTAGGGCCCTGTTTTCATGGTATTTATATGATGTAAACAGGATTGAGGGAGTTTCTCAGGTGTAGATGCAATGTCAGGCAACCACACAACTCTGAGTTCTACCCCTGTTCTTACTCTTTGAGCAGACAACCCTAACAACCTCTTTTCAGTAGCCCTAAATCAGATTTTTGAGAACACTCCTTATTTCTGGAAAAAAAAATATATATAGTTACTAAAATTGTTCCAATCCCAGACCAGCTGAGGTTGAAAGGGACCTCTGGAGATCACCTTGCCCAGCTCCCAAGAGGCACATCACTGCCTCTGACTGTGGTTTCCCCTCTCAGTTTTGCAATACATCCAGGAAATTTTCTTAGTCTACTTCTGGTCAACAGTAAAATCTTCCTGGAAAGGATTCTTTTTTTAAAATAATTTTTGAAAGAAATGTTAAGCTTAACAGCTGTGTCAGAACATCTTTAAAAGGGTACAAAGAGGAGGGAGAAATAGATGTGAGTGTGAGGCTGAGGGTCAGAAAGGTTGGGAATTAAAAGCTGGCTTTGCTGCTGCTGCAATGCCATGTGTTCCGTTGGCTGCTCTGGGTTTTCCCAGTGCCCCTTCTCCACCCAGAGAGCTCTCCTAGTCTCTCAGACATTTACTCATGCCAGAGAGAAAGGTGAACATCCTGTCTGAGCTCAGTAGCTGCCATAAACTGGGCTGACCCTGCATGAGCAGCTCCACCTCCACAGGAGGATCCTTGGTGGCTTGGGGAGACTCTGGTGGTTTTCAGATGGGCTGTATGGAAACCACTCACACCGTTTGCATGACCAGAGACAGTCCAGGAGGTTTAGGTTGAGTGCAGAAAGTACTTTTCTGGACCCACATGCCTGAAGTTTCATAGTTCCCTTGCCTCTCTTAATCCAAAATGAGGAAGGCTCTGAAGGCTCTTTCCCTATGCATTTTTACACAGATAGTGAATACCCTTTGGAATAACCCTTTGGAAATTGCTTGCTTATCACTACTATTAGAGATGTCTTCTCCCCACATTCAGTGTTTTTGTGATTGCAGAAAGCTCAAAAGCAAAGACATGTTACTTTACCCTAAAATGACTAAATACTCCAGCACAGAAAGCTCAGTTAGATCCTGATCCCACAGTCACCCTGTGTTTGCTTTGCTGGGGAGTGAGGGCTGAGCACAGACTTATGTGTTGATAGAATCAGGGATTGTATCTTTGTAACCTCCCCAAACCTGAATAAATGAGAACAATAAGATTGTAGCCTTAAATCTATTTTTCCTTTAAATTTGCTTTTTACTCTTTCAGCATTCAATATATCAAATATCTTTGATGAGTGAAGTTTCTTTAAGAAAACTATCCTGCTCCAAAAGGCAGCTGTCCCTGTTGGGGGGTATAAAAGTTTACATGGAGAAAAGAGTTGCTGCAGTCTTTGTAAAATGTCTACTTCTTACCTGTAGTTCTGGTGTGTATCATGTAAATATGTATTTAGGATTGTTGGTTTCTAAGCAAATAATGCTGATGTAATGAACTCGAGAGGTTGCTCTAGTTTACCATAAATGTCTATATTTATAAGAAGGATGATTTGTTCTACAGATTATTGTAAGTGCACTTCAGAAATGTGTGTGCCAAGAAGCAGGTGCATCAGGTGTGTGACAGTAGGAATGGGTGGCAATCGTGTAGTAAAATACCATTTCATTTGAAGAACTCGTATTGCACATGGTTCCAATGTACCCAAAGGCACGAGTCCACATGGCTGTTTGATAATCTGCAAAGATATGTGAGGGAAAGGATCTCCATTTGGAGTTATTACTGAAGCCTAGAATGGTTTGGGTTGAAAAGGACCTTAAAGATCATCTCTTTTCCACCCCAGCCATGGGCAGGGACACCTCCCACCAGCCCAGGGTGCTCCAAGCCCTGTCCAACCTGGCCTTGGACACTCCCAGGGATGGGACAGTCACAGCTTCTCTGGGCACCCGTGCCAGGGCCTGCCCAACCTCATAGGGAGGAATTTGTTTCCTAATATCGAATCTAAACCACATCTTTCTGAGTTTAAAGCCATTCCCCCTTGTCCTGTCCCTCTATGCTCCTGTAAAACGTCCCTCTCCATCTTTCTTGTTCTAGTCACTGTAGTTTTACAATGAGAGCTTTAAAGCAAACCTTTCTTAAAACTCATACAAAGAGCGAAAAATTGAAAGCCTCCATTCTCTTGGGTTTTGGATCCAGCAAGGAAACAGAAAAGCAGTGCTTTTGAATGAAATGCCAGAGCATCCTAGTGAGATATTAGTGGGAATGCAGCAGGGTCTGGATTCAAAGCTGGGTGCAGTTTTCCTTTTACTGCCTGTTCAGTCCTATTGCACTTGCACTACTTTGAGTTCTTGGACAAAAAATTTATAAAGCCCTGTTGAGTATCAAAGAGTTTTATATTCCCTTCTGACCACAAAATCCTTATGTAAAGACAGGCAAATTCTTCTTTTTTGCTGGAGATCACCGAGAGAAAGAGGGAAAAAAACCAAACAAAACCCCCTCATTAACTGAATGATTTTTGTTAGGAAAAAAAAATCAGTAAAATAGTCACTGCCCTTAGGGTCACACAGCAAACACATGACAAGGCTGGGGACAAGCTCTCAGTGCTCTGCCACCCAGCCCAGCCTCATTCAAGTAAAACAAACTACCTGCATCAGCCAGAGCACAGAATGGATCTTTTTATAGCAGAAACCACAGGGCTTCCCAGACAGACATTTGAAAACTATTACCACAGATTGCCTTGGAAAATAGAAATAGATAACTAAGAGGTGCCTTGATTTACCTTGATTTGTACACAGGGCATTTTTCTAAATATCATAATTTATTTCACAGTGTTTTTATTTTCTTAAGATTATTTTAGGATAAAACCTCATGTGTTTGGCAATCACTAATCATCCCTTTCTGAATTCTTGCAGGAATGTAAAGTACTACCAGTCCTTCCAGATAGTTAAATAGAAGCATTTGCCCCTAGGTTAGATCATTGGATTCTTATTTGCTTTAAAAAACAAATGTTAGGAGCTGGTTTTACAACTCCTTGTTGCAAGGACAGTGGGATTGCTTTTGTAAGGACCATTCATATCATGAGAGATATCAAAGGTCCAGATTGTGTATTTGAAGTATTTTGTTTTGTTTTGCAAATATTGAAAATAGTTGGCTTCCTATTTCTAAAAAGCACCTAATCAGTCTGAAGAAAGATAGTTATGAAATAACATTAATAATAGCTGCTGTAGATAGGGCATGTTTTGATTGTACTACTATAAATATACCATTATAATTTATTGCATCTGACTTTTTTTTGTTTGTACAGCAATGGGATGTAATTGCAGGGGCTATTTATTTAGGGGGAAATGGGAATATAAATTAAACCGTTCAAAATTGCATGGATAAAGGGATGCACAGACCAATTTGTAATAACAACATGCTCAAGAGTGCCATGAGTTGCATGGATTTTAGGGTAAGCAAACTGTAATAGTCTCCTAAGAGATATTTCAGAGAGGCAGATTCATACATGTAGAGGCACACACATAAAATTCTCTGTGTCTACAGTTTAAAGGAAGACAATAAAATAAATATTAATCCTGATTTCAGATCTTGAATGATGGGGCCTGTGCTGTTTATTCTGTTTACAATGGCTTGTGCTTTGTGAATACATATCAAATGTTGTAATATATTTTTATTACATAGAGTTAATGGTTAATACAGAGTGACAGATATAAATAAATATATACTATATATGTATATTGTGCTTTCGTTAATTCTACTGTTAATGAAATTATGATAAATGATTATGATAAGTTATTATGGTAAATGACTTGGTGTGAGATATTTTTTCATATAAAATTAATGTTTTAAAAAGTCTGTTTCACTTCCTTGTTGCAAAAGTCAGGCCTGGTGTGTCATTGCAATGATGTGACCTGGTCAGTCCTCCAAACTCTTGGACCCCAAATGTGTTTTCCTGCTGATTTACAGGGTTTAATCATTAATACTGGAATCCTTAAAAAGGAATGGTTTGGATTAGAAAGGACCTTAAAGACCATGTTGTTCCCCTCCTCTGCCATGGGCAGTGACACTTTCCACCAGCCCAGGTTGCTCCAAGTCCCATCCAACCTGGCCTTGGACACTCCCAGGGATGGGGCAGCCACAGCTTCTCTGCCCAACCAGTGCCAGGGCCTGCCCACCCTCACAGGGAAGATTTTTTTCCCAGTATCCCACCTATCCCTGCCCTCTGGCAATGGGAAACAATTCCCCCTTGTCCTGTCCCTCCATCCCTTGTCTCAAGTCCCTCTCCAGCTCTTCTGGAGCCCCTTTAGGCACTGGAAGGGACTCTCAGGTCTCTCTAGAGCCTTCCCTTCTCCAAGTGGACACCTCCAGCTCTCCCAGCCTGGCTCCAGAGCAGAGGGGCTCCAGCCCTTGGAGCATCTCCATGACCTCCTCTGGCCTTGCTCCAGTAGGTCCATGTCCTTCCTGTGCTGGGGACCCTGGATATGGAGGCAGCACTGCAGGTGGAGTCTCACCAGAGTGGAGCAGAGGGGCAGAATTCCCCCTCCCCTGCTGCTCACAGGGCTTTGGATACAGCCTAGGACAGGGGGGTTTCTGGGCTGTGAGCACACACAGCCAGGTCATGTCAAGCTTCTTGTCCACAAGCTCCCTTCTCCTCAGGGCTCCTCTTGATCCTTTCTCTGCCCAGCCTGTACTTAGGCTTGGGATTGCCTCAACTCTTGGTGTAGGACCTTGCACTTGGCCTTGTGGAACTTCATGAAGTTCCTGCAGCCCACTATGAAGCCTATCCAGGTTCCTCTGGATGACATCCCAACCCTCCAGCCTCCTATGACTGCCCCACACAGCTCAGTGTCCTTGGCAAACATCACAACTCCCACTCTGAGGTGTGGGCAAGCACTCATTGGAATCAGCCTCAATATCTCCAAGTGTTCTCCCTGAGATCTCTAGATAGAGATTTGATTTGAAGATTAAGTTCCAGTACAGTGCACAGATAAGGTCTCTTAAGGGCTCTTCTGCTTCCCATACAGGTGTTAAATCTCTACTGTAGCGGAAGAGATCCCAGAAGAGCTCAAAATTCTCAGACATCAAATAACTTGTGATTTAAGCAACACGATTACTTTTTGCTGTCTTTTATTCCCATTTCCCCTGTTATTTTTAAATAGCTCAGCATATAACTACCTTCCCCACCTTTCTCAGTGCATGCTCCTTGCCAGGCACACACACAGATTAACATGTGTCTCTGCAGATTAACACCCTGCTCTCAGAGAGCCTGGCAGGGCTGCACGAGGTAAATCACTTATTCATGCTCAGCCTGTAGCCACGTTCCATTTGTGCTGAGAGCAAGGCACAAATCAGGCTGCAAATGCAAAGCTTTCACTGTTGTCTTTGAAAGAAGAAGCTGGAGACATGCTGGCTCTGCAAACCCTCAGTACTACAGTAATGTTCTCACATGGGGGAAAGGCATTTCCCAGACTCCCAGATCCATCCTGGGCTCCAGGCTCAAACAAACAGTCAAAGGAAACCTGCTAACACCATGAGAGGGATTCTGCGAGGCTGTTCCCGCTGAATCTGTGGGAGGTTTTATTTTGTTCTGGTCTCCATTACAACTTTTTTTCCTCCCTTAGGAAGGACCTAAATATTGTCTTTCACAGTACAAAGGCAAATGCAAAGGAATATTAATTCCTGGAAAGTTCTGCCTGGAGATTTAGCAAAGACAGAATAACAATCCTGAAAAATGCAAGGAAGTGCAATTTCAAAGGACTTGCCATCCACATGGTTGTATAACCTTTTCCTTTTGTCAGCATCATGCTAGAACCAAGTTAAAAGCCTCATGCCAACGTCTGCCACCCTGACTTTGGAAGAAAACAAGCTGCAATGCCAGCAACACAGTGGACATGCTCCCAGCATGGCAAGGCACCTCAAATAACAGGATTATTTATCTAATCCTTTGTACTTAGTAGCATGTACTATGTAGAAAAGGGCCCAGCCAGAGCTGTAGCAGTCCAATACAAAAAAAGAGCTGCATGTGTGTCCCTAAAGGTGCAGCCCATTCCTGAGGCATTCTGGCCTCCACACTGAAGCAGCAGATGAGAAGGAAAATCTCAGCACATCACCAGAGCACCAAGAGGTCTCTGAAGAGGAAAGACTGTGAGCCATTTAGTGGTTTCTGGGCCATCAGATAACAACAAACTGACTCAAACTGATACTATATCCCCTTCTGTGATTGTAGGGACTGTTTTCCAATGGGTGTGCCCAGAAATGCCATGCAAAGACTGCAGAAATATCCATATCGATCAGAGCCCCTCTGCTCTGGAGCCAGGCTGGGAAACTTGGGGGGCTTCATCTGGAGAAGAGAAGGCTCCAGGGAGACCTGAGAGCCCCTTCCAGTGCCTAAAGGCGCTCCAGGAGAGCTGGAGAGGGACTTGAGACAAGGGATGGAGGGGCAGGACAAGGGGGAATGACTTCCCATTGCCAGAGGGCAGGGATAGGTGGGATACTGGAAAGAGATTGTTCCCTGGGAGGGTGGGCAGGCCCTGGCACTGGTGCCCAGAGAAGCTGTGGCTGCCCCATCTCTGGAAGTGTCCAAGGCCAGGTTGGACAGGGCTTGGAGCACCCTGGGCTGGTGGGAGGTGTCCCTGCCCATGGCAGGGAGAGAAATGAAATGAGCTTTGAGGTCCCGTTCAGCCCAAACCATTCTGTGATTCTGTAAGATCAGAATCATTAACAAAAATTATTTATGTGTCTGTCTCAGAGTATTCCCAGTGTATTTATTTTCAGAAAGGCTCTAATGAAAGATAAAACTGAAGGAGCACGAATGTCTGGTAGTAAATAAGTGGCTGTTCATGTTTAGTAGTGCATCAACAGAAAGAAAAAGCATTCCAGAGGAAGAGAAGATAAAACATCTACTCTTCAATATAGGAGAAGTGCTTTTGGAAGAAGACAGAGTTTGGAGATGCTTTTTCTGCTAAGCAAGAGAAAGAGCAAGAGGCAGCTCCTGCCCTGTCCATACTCTCTCTGGGCCTTGTGTAGCACTAGAGACCATCACTCTTTTTTCCTTAATTAAACAAATTCAGGTAATTGCAGGACAGTATTTTCCAAGCAATTACTTTGTTAATCTTCAATTCCCATATTTGAATATGCATATGTTGAACCATTATATTTGATAATTAGGATCAATTATCTTTGATTGTAGCTTTGAACATGCACAGAGGCTTTGGCTGAAAGAGACACCAGGAGAAAACACTGCATGTTATTGTGAGCTTAAGCAGACTAAACTTTCCAGCTGAGGTTGGTCACAGCTAATGCTATTTGCTGCTTGCCTTTGGGATTTGCTGAAGAGTTTTATAACTTTAAATTACAAATATTTCTTTTCAACACTTCCTGCAAGTGCTTTAGAGAATCTATTTCCAAGATGACAAATCTAAAATGTACCATTTCTCCACATTGACCACCCATGATCACAGAATCACAGTCTGGTTTGGGTTGGAACGGACTGTAAAGACCACCCAGTTCCCATGGCAGAGACACCTTCCACTATTCCAGGTTGCTCCAAGGCCCATCCAACCTGGCCTTGGACACTTCCAGGGAATGAAATTATTTCAAGATCTCACTGATGTCTTGGGATAAACATCTCATTCTGCTGATGTTTGAGGAAAGGACTCACTGGGGCAGGACCCTGCAAAAATGTTTGTATTATTATCCTTCTTATTTCTTCCCATTGCAGACACTCTATTTCTCACAGGCAAACTGACAAAATCAAATTGTTCACTCAAGAGAAGGTTTCTGTGGAATCTACACAGCTTTGTATTGCTCATAAATCAAATTGTTCACTCAAGAGAGGGTTTCTGGGGAATCCACACAGCTTTATATTGCTTGTAAAAATAGATGTTCAAATCAACATGAGAAAGGGCAAAGTGTGTTAAATACATTTTCTTATTATTATTCAGTATAAGAGTGCCCAATAACCATAAACATATCAGATGACTTTGGGGAATCCAGTGCCTTGATAATTTAGGAAGGAGATTTTCCTTCTAACTTTAGAAAACACTTTTCAATAAAACGATGCAATCTGGTCTACTAATCATGCCCTTGCATGAGAGTCTTCACTGCCATTTGGAACAGTTTACATTCTAAGCTGCTATTCAGCAGAGAGCTTTGCTTCTCTGGCTTTGCTTCTCTTCCATGGAGATTTTCATGCCAGCTGATATGGTGATCCATCTTGCCTAGTGCCTTGGACTGCTTTTCCAGCCAGTTGAGACAGGCATTTGCAGAGGAGAATTCATAAACCCCATGTTGCACCCAGTAAGATGCCTGAGGAAGGTGACATGGCCTGCCATCGACATGTCGAGCCTTTCTTCCAACAAATTTGCTGAAACTGTTTTATCTGAAATTTGTCTATAATCACTGAATCACACAACCCCTCCTATAAAAGCCCTGCACAGTTTGGTTTTTTTTTAACTTCTATTGTAACTCTTCCTAATACCAAACAGCTAAAATTCTTACAGGCTCATAAGAGTATTTAAAGTGCTACAGCATCTGACAGCAGGAATTCCTTAAGGGGTAACTTGAAGGGACCTGATGGACAGGATTAAAGACTTTCCCACTCCCCAAATGAGGGAGCCAGGGAACACAGGAGATAAAAATCCCCCTTGACAGCAGCCAAGAACTGCTCTGCAGTTTCAGGGTTCACATCCTTCAGCCTATGCCAGCTGCCAGGACATGGTCCTGAACTGCTGAGGTGTGTTTTTAGAACCAATATCCTTTTCATTTCCCTGAATGCCATTGTGAGAGCTCCCATATTGCTCTTAGGTGGACAATCCTACCTAAACAGAATAAATGTGTCATTAGAATCATGGAATGGTTTGGGTTGGAGGGGACCTTAAAAATCTTCTTGCAATGTTTCTTGGCTAACTAAAGGGAGCTAATTAATTTTGAACTTATAGAGCCTAAACACCAGGATTTAGCACAAGAGACACTGTGAACATTGGAGGACTCTAATATTGTTCTGGATAAACAGAAACTTGAATCTTGGATGGTAAAAAAAATCCTTCCTTGTGGAGGGCACTGCCTGAAAATGTACTGAGAAGGAATCTCTCCTCTGGGATGCACAACTGCTGTTCAGGTATTTTCCCAGGGGAATGGTATAGACATTGTAAACCCTTTGACTTCTTTCCCCACGAGCCTTACTCCAGACTCCAGTGAAAGGGACACTTTCCACCAGCCCAGGGTGCTCCAAGTCTCATCCAACCTGGCCTTGGACACTTCCAGAGATGGGGCAGCCACAGCTTCTCTGCCCAACCTGTGCCAGGGCCTGCCCACCCTCACAGGGAAGGATTTCTCCCCAGTATCCCATCTAACTCTGCCCTCTGGCAGTTTAAGGCATTTCCCCCTTGTCCTGTCATTATCTGCCCATATAAAAAGTCCCTCTCTCTCCTTTTTATAAATGCTCCTTAGGTACAGAATAAACCAGAAACAAACAGCAAACTTGACAGGACTCTGAGATCCGACTTGATCCAAGTTGAGCTTCTTCTGAGCTAGGACAGCTCAGCAAGAGCCAGGGTGCCACTTTCCTACACCAATACACTTTCTCAGGATTGCAAATTCTTGTTTTACCACTATGAGAAAAAACCCCAAGAGTTAGTCTTTTCAATACATACAAAGTCATGATATGCTAGTTTTTAAAAGGCTGCTTTTTCCTTCCATTTTTCTGATATAAAGATTCTTTCAGCACTTCATCATCTGTCCTCATTTAATCTGCTTCAAAATTATCCTCGCAGCATAAAAAGTTGCCGTTGATCTCATTAAGTGGCTTCAAATAATTGCAGGTTTTAAGAAAGCTAAAGACAAAACCCAACTGAAATTAAGCTTGTGAAGAAAAAGAACATGAAAAAACCCGAGTAGGAGTATGGTAATTACATGCTTACGACTGTGACATTAGGCAAAAGAAAACAGAGCAGCAGATGGTATCTGAATCTAAAGGAAAATGTAAATGATGCTGAACTCAGGCCATTCCCTAAATGATGGTGTGTTTTGTAGCCGGTAGTTCCACCCCAAAAGTGCTGCCTGGTAATTCGAGGACATACATCCAATATAGGAGGGACATATCAGCATTCCTTATTAGATGAGAACTCCCTTTATCACTTTCTGTGCACTGCAAGGCCTTGCCTGGCCATCTATACAATTTTGCCTGTCAATAAGCTCACATTAGTGTTGATATTTGTCACTGGTACTCCCAACAAAACATCACCTTCCTCTGTGACCTTGGTAGGTCTAGCACAGCTCTTTGCAGTGCAGCCTGAGTCAGCTGTAGCAGGTCTCTAGTTCAGTGGGGAAAATAAACATTAAAAGCCAACAAAGATTCTCAGCAGCATTTAAGGACACACTCCCAGGAATGCTGCTCAGCACCATGTGAAAAATCGGATTTCTCTCATTTCCATGTGCCTGCAGTGAAAGGCCAAGAGGACATGGGAAGGAGGTCTGGCCAGCCAAGTGCTAACTTACAAAAGAGGTTTTTTTAAAGAAGGGTTGTCCAGAGGTTTCATCAGGGAAAATTTGTGAGTCAGGCCTGATAAACCTCTGGCTGGAGCAGCAGCCAGCTGCCTGAAAGCCTCCTCCCAGCTATGAGTTATTGGGGAGGTGTAAACACATTTCATAAGTTTTATTGGGCTTTGTTTTGGTCATGCAGTTAAAATTCTGGAACCAGCAATGTATGACCACTCTGCAGAGCCAGGCACTATTTTGTCTAAAGATATTTTTACTCATGCTTTGTTCCTTCTTTGCAATGCAAAAGAAAGAAGAGGAAGGGAATATATATCTATGCATTTTTCATATTTATGTACTTCTATATTTAAATCATCTATAAATATGTATGCATTTTACAAATGTAGTCCTCCAAAGGAATACTATGAAGGCAATAAAATCTATGATCTGTTAAAAATTAGTCAATTATTTAATAAAAAATATTAATATTTTGTAATTATAATTTTCACATGTTCTGTGTCAAGAGGACTCAAAGAACATTTCTACCTACCAGCAAACAGTGAATATACATAGGTAGTGAAACCATCTCAGAGGAACTTGTAGTTCCTTTAGGTTGTTTTCTCCTCTATTCTTTGGCCAACAGTAGACTTTTTCCAGGGACTGAGGCATATTCTTATTTATGGTAGAAACAAGCAGGTCAAGTTGAGCTGATTAGGTGACAAAGATACTATCAGTGATTTCTAATTTTGATTTTTCTTCCTCCATATCCCAAATCTCATGTGAGTTTCAGAATCGCCATCGATTTCAAAGGAAGCCAAGAAATCAGTGTGGTCCCAACATGAGGAGACTGAGGGGAGACCTCATTGCCAGTTCCAGCTTCCTCGGGAGAGGCAGAGGAGGGGCAAGCACTGTTCTCTGCTCTGTGGGACCAGGGACAGCACCCAGGGAATGGCTGGAGCTGTGCCAGGGCAGGGACAGCACCCAGGGAATGGCTGGAGCTGTGCCAGGGCAGGGACAGCACCCAGGGAATGGCTGGAGCTGTGCCAGGGCAGTGTCAGGTTGGATCTCAGGAAAAGGCTCTTCCCCCAGAGGGTGGTGGGCATTGACCAGGCTCCCCAGGGCAGTGGGCACAGCCCCAAGGCTGCTGGAGCTCCAGGAGCATTTGGATGATGCCCTGGGGCACAGGGTGTCACTCTTGGGGATGGGTCTGTGCAGGGCTGGGTGTTGGACTGGATGACCCTTATGGGTCCTTTCCAACTCAGCATATTCTGTGATTCTGTGATTACTTCCCAGCCTCATTCCCCTTACTCACCTGCACCACCCCTGGGCTTCCATTCCATGTCCAGAACCAGCAACACCCTTCTCTGTTTTTCATTATGGTCAAGAGCTTCATTACACCCTCCCAGGTTGCCTCACACTGTATTTTCTCTTTCCTCTGTCCATCCAACTTCCCACCAGCTCATGCCATGGCCTGCAGAGGGGCCAACAAGTTACTGCCTGTTATTCTATATATTTTGCTTCTTTTAATGGATGCAGGTGCATACACTGCTGAAATGCTTTTCCCCAGGAGCCCACAGTTCTTAATCATCCTATTAAAGTGATTCTGTATTTGCCATCATTTTCACATTAAGATTATCTACTTTAACTGCACACACAGAGATGTTCAAATTATTTGTTGTGAACAGCTGATTGAATTTAGATCTGTTTGCTTACAAATTGCCTCCTACCTGCTCACAGGGTTAGAGAGCTGCTGAGTCACTGAAGTTATTCAAGGTATTTCAGATATTTTGTGCTGGAGGGGCACGAAAACTATTGCTTACAGTGAGCTGATCTGACACATGGTGTCTGCAATGTGAGCACCTCACCTGGTGGCATGTCTGGTTTTCAGTAGGATATCAGAGATTTCTCATCATCAATGCAGTGTGCACAGTCTTCCTGCAGCCACTGCCCAACAGAAACAGCATCAGTGCTCACCAGGCAGCTCAGGATAGAGCACTGAGACATGAAGCCATCAAAATGAGTATCTGTATCCTGGAGGTGGCCACAGGACCAGAGCAGTGCCCATCCCACTGTGCTGGGCACTGCTGAGGTCAAACCTCAACTCCTGGGGTCAGTTTTCGACTACTCACTGCAAGAAAGACATTGAGGGGCTGGAATATGTCTAGGGGATGAAGATGGGGAAGGGGCTGGAGCAACAGGAGCAGCTGAGGGAACTGGGTGGGGCTCAGACTGGAGAAAAGGAGGCTCACGGGGGACCTTCTGGCTCTCTGCAACATCCTGACAGGAAGGGGGAGCCGGTGTGGGTGTGGGTGTGTGTGTGGGGGGTGGGTGTGTCAGGCTCTGCTCCAGGGAACAATCAATAGGATAAGAGGAAATGGCCATAAGATGTGACAGGAGAGGTTTAGTTTGAATATTGGGAAAATTTCTTCACTAAAAGGGTGTCCAGCCCTGGCACAGCTGCCCAGAGCAGTGGTGGAATCCCCATCCCTGGAGGGATTTAAAAGATGTGTAAATGTGACACTTGGGGATATGATTCAGGGGTGGCCTTGGCAGTGCTAAATTAACAGTTGAACTCGAAGATCTTAGAGGTCTTTTCTGACCTAAATAATTCTATGACTTGAAGGGCTCTATAAATCCAAGAGGACATCTCCTATTTTGGAATACTGCCCAGGAATTTCTGCTCAAGAAATACAGTACTATCCTAGAATTAGTCTCAGCTTTTTCCACAGGAATTTATATCCAACATACAGATCTAAATTAGCTCGTTAAAACTAGTTTAGGTTGCAGAAGTTTGAAAACTGTGTCTTTGGTTTTGGAAGGATGTATTAGTGAACTGACCAGCACCAATTTCTTCTGTGCCTGCTGCTGCCACCATCCCTTCCCCTCCCCTCCCCTCCCCTCCCCTCCCCTCCCCTCCCCTCCCCTCCCCTCCCCTCCTCTCCCCTCCCCTCCCCTCCCACTTTGCATTCACAAGGAAAAAATATTGCAGACCCAAGTGGGTAATGCTACTCAGTCTCTTTGCACATGAAGTACTGGTTGGAAAACAAGGATACAGTCTCCTTTCTCACCTCTCCTCCCTCTGGGATGCTTTGTGTGAATGTACCGCCAGTGTGCTCCTTTCAGGCTCTCTCTTGTTATTTTCTTGCCTCTTACACACACAGTTTGTCTCACAGTTGTCTACACCACAATAAACAAGGAATCAGCTGCTGATAGATGGCTAGATCAGGAAGGGAGGCAGTTACAGCTAAATTTCAGGGAGTTTTCTGTGCAGTCCATAATAACTGTACAATTCTGGACATGCCAGTTGCCCACATCAGTCCCCAGATCTGCTTACTCTGACACCTACCCTTTACTGGGACTGTTGCTGTTCTCCATTTCTCCCTTTTGCCAACAGAACAACATTACAAAGCCTTTTTTTTCACCAAAAAAATGGGTGATTTTCAGCAGTGTCTTGGACTACTGGTTTGTCTCTGGGTGTCTATATTATTGATAGAGATATTCTGCATACAGCTCTGAGGGGGAAGAAGGAACAAAGACAACGGGGTATCATTTGTGCTGCGATTCAAGTGATCTCCTAAGTACAGAAAACATTCATATAAGCCCAATGATAATGTTAAGCCCAAACCCCCTTTAAGAAAAGCAGTCTTAGAAAGGAGTAAGTGAAACCCAAAACATCATCATGGTACCAGTACCAGTCCAATGTCTTCAAAATTTCTAGTCTGGCTCGTGCAAAGTCACGAGTTCAGCTTAAAAAGAATTAAATTAAGAGAAACATATAGTTGAGGCAATGGGTATTTGGCCATGATTTCTTCACATCCTTGCAAACTTCTGATCTTGGGCTTTCTTTTAAAACTTTGAAGGCTTAAAACAACAACCAAAAGCCGAGATCCTTCCAGGAAAAGCTGTATAAATACAAATGTTGGCAGCGGTTTCCCAGAGCTCAAATGACATTTTTATGAGTATTTTGTTTACAGCAGCACCCACAATGTGCTGGACCTTATATAAACATTCAAGTGTGGATGGGTCATGAACTTTGATGTAGAAATCATCATACTTTCCCAGGAGGAATCAGATAGAGATTAACTCTTTGCAAGCCATTGCCCTGGGCTTTGAGATATTGCTAAGGAAGTTTAGGAAATGTAGTGACAAAGGGGGAATGTTCTCTTGGTATTAGTGGGCTCTGCATGGCTTTAACAGACAAGAGTGTGTTCTTATTTCCTCTCTAAAGTCTCTTTCAACCTGCCATATAAAACCATGGCCAAATTCCTAAATATTTCAAGGTAGCATCTTCAGATATAGAAGTTACAGGAGAGTTTGGTGTTTTCTTCAGCAGGGTGGGGGCTTTGTTCTTTTTCATCTCCTCTTTTTCTTTTTTCTTTAATGTTATAATGACTGTTTTCTATAATGAGTTCTTAGGCTCACTGAAGTTCAACAAGGTATAATCAGGAAAGCTGATAAATAGTAGAGACTCCTACACTCTGCTCTGATTGTTACTCTAATAAAGCTCCAGTTTGGCTTTCCTAACGTGAGACAATTGGCAGCTCTGCAGTGGGGATGTCCCCTGGGGGCTGCCTGTGCTCCCAATTGCTTCTTGTCCACTGAGAGTGAACATATGAGGGGTGCACAACATGCCCACACCAGGCACAGAAACACACACCAGTGGGGGTGAGGATCACAGAGGGAGCAGAACCCTGAGCTCAGCCAGAGCTGTGGCCAAGCCAAATCTATGATCATCCTTCACCTGTGAGAGGGAGGTCTGAAAAAACTAAAAGAAATAGTAATGTGATCTTCACACCTTCACACTGAGGCCATGTAATCACATCCAGACTCTTGGGGTAAGAACCAGATCTCAAATTTCAATCCCCCTGGTCTATTCAAGTGAGATTATGCTGCCACAGATCCTTATTAACCCAGGTATTGAATTTCTGTCACATCTAAACCACAAAAAGTAATTCCATTTTTCATATTTTACTTGCTGACAATAAGGCAAGATGACTTTTTTTAAAAATCTTTAAATGACAATTTACTCTGAGTGCTCTTTTTTGTTTCTATTGGGATAGCACAGAGTTAATAAGAATGATTGTGCTGTTGACATAAGTGATATATTGAATTCTAGAAAGCAGCTGCTGCAAATTAGGGGAGAGTTAATGACTAGATAATTAGACTATCAGGTGGTTGATGTTAGTTCATGTAATGACAGCTGGGAATTGTTACTCTTTTCTCTAAACATCACCAGTATTTCAGAATGTGCAGATCAGATTTGGAATGGCAATTAATTCAGAGGAAAAGAGAAAGTTTTCTGTTCATATTGTGAATTGATATTATTGATAAATATTATTGATGTTATTTCAAACATGCAGGGGAGCTTTTCTTGTTTATTTTGCTTGCAACAAGCAAAGGGTTGTTTAGGGTTCTTTTTGCTTGTTTAATTTTCATCTCATTCTCATGGAACAGACCACTCTGTATTTCTGTATGTATTCTCTATATATATTTTTGTGTCCATCTTCTTTATCATCAATTCAATATGGGATTCATAGGTGAGACAACTTTAAATACATCTATACCTTCTTCATAAACTGTTACAGACCTTGTAAAATCTAAATGCAATGAGTCACTACAGAGCTATCATATAATCTTTTTTTTTTCAACATTTACTGTTCATCAGACTTTCAGTTTTTCCTTTTCCTATATCCCAATCAGGAAAATAGACCTTCCTAAATTGCCCAGACCTTTCCTTAGAAAAGTAAGAAGGTAGAAAAGTGAAGCAAAGCAGCTTGAGCAGAAAATTGTGGGATATCAGTAATCTGACCTGTGCAAAACACCAGACACAGGTGAGGGGAAGATGAACTGAACATCTCTGAGCCTGACACTGTGTCAGCTGAAAAAAGACACTCATATGCCTGAAAATGCAGATTAAGTATTAAAAACATGCACTTATAAAGCAGCTTTGTGTTCACTGCCTGAAGTTTTTTACAAGCTTTCCAAAATCATACTCTCAATATTGATAAATATATTAATTTATGTAGTTTTAAGATGAACTGTGATACCAAAAATTGTCAAGTCAGTTATAGCCCCTCTGAAATTTGTGAAAGGCATAAAAATATCCTGTATCTGCCCAATGAACAAGGAACAGATCATGAGCTTGAGAACATTGGTTCAAATTTTCATGTGAAACAGAAATTTCCAACAAATAAAATTGAGTCCCTTGTCAGATTAAGAGGACAGAGAAGCCACAACAACCGACCAACAAGTTGTCCTGCAAACCTGAAAGTGGACTTGGTGGGTTTGTAAGTCTCACCTAGCTATAAAATGACTATTCATGTTGCCAAATGGTGATGATATCAGTGGAAGTTGGCAGACCACCGTTATTTAGGGATTTATTGTTCAGGCACAAGATTGCAAAGTATCACCATGATGGCCTCACTGAACATGAATTTTGCTGCTTAAAAACCTTATTACAGTGAAATACAAAAGTCATCTGAAGTTTAATTACCGTCAAAAAGAAATTAAAGACTGGGAAGCACTTCAGATTAAGTGCATAGAAATTATTTAAACTTGGAATATTAAAGAAATATCAGAATAAACCCCTAAAACTTCTATGAGTTAAACACCTGAAGCCAAAAAGGGATTCATGGCTGTTTATTAAGGACTGGAAAGAGCCAAGAAAACTGTTTGTCACTGTGACAGCAAAGAGCAGCACAGGCAAAATTGTCCTAAAACTATCCGTGAAATCCACTGACCCTCTCTCCAGGTATGCAACTGCTCCAGTAAGAGAGGAAAAAGACTTTGAAAAGTTGTGTCCTCTTAGTGGAACAGCTTCTCTGGCTGCAGAGCTGGTAGGTGTGCACTAAGCTGTTTGTCCTGCAGGTTTCTGTGCTGGAATAGCAGCAGCTGCAGCAGGAGTGATGGGACCACAATTTACACAAATTGTAGGTACTTTTGCACTTCCTCCCTCAGGTTTGTGGCTGCTACCTAAATTCAAATGAATTTTGGTTACAAAGGTAAAAGACAAGGAGCCTCCAAACACGGGCATTTTCAGACCCATAGCAAACATATCACATGCCAGATTTTAAAGGTTAACTCGTGGAAGTCCTTGGTGTGAAACCACTTGTACTCTGTTTCAACTCATCTCTTTTTTGTGTGTTTCTCTAAAAGGTCAACCACCTACTACAGAGTGATCAAAGAGACAAGTAAATCTGACTGGATCACTCACTCACTGCCTGCTGAAATCCACATGTTGGGGAGACATCCCAAATTTAGTGAAAATAATGAGCTGAAGTGGGAGGAAAAAAACACAGCTATAGACGGATAAAGGAAGGGAAAGTAATTGGTGACAGAAGCTGGAAATATGTGACAGGCTTAAAATATCCAATGAAAAAATATGTATTTCTTAACCAGCACAGACAATTACTTCATTCACATTCATTTTAAAGTGTTTTACCCACCCAGAGCTCAACCTCCTGGTAAAAGCCACACTCAGACACTCCTAACTCCCTACTGGTGCCAGCAGATTAAATTTGGATTAGAGATTACCAAAATATACTATATTTATACCAAATATGTGTAAACAGATATAGTATGAGTAGATTCCCAAGATGATTCACCACCCCTGGCAGTGTCCAAGGCCAGGTTGGACAGGCCTCTGATCAACCTGGTCTAGTGAAAGGTGTTGAAGGGTTAGAATGAGGTGAATTTCAAGGTCCCTTCCAACCCAAACCAGAATGTGATTTGCAGTTACCAAGAGCTGTCTTTGAGAGGTTACTGCACTTGTTACAAGGATGGGTGAGAAAAACTGAGATACAGGGTGATAAAAGTTATGACAATTAGAGAAATAAAAAATTAAGAGCTGGATAACATGACATGGATAGTTAAGGAGAAGCCAGCCAGTTCCCACTGTGTTTTATGATTGCCAGGGCTCTGCATGGGAGCAGATGACTGATGGCTGGTATTATCAAGCAGAGTGAAATATCTCCTGCATTTATTTAACCTTTACTGTGTGGGTGAGATGGAAGGGATTGTATTTTTCTCTTTTCTATCAGGGATGATCAAAGCTTAGCAAAGTTCTATTAGAAGAGGCTGTTAAAATGGATCTGTAATTATAAAAGGGTTGAACCCATCTTCAGGTTTTATTTCTTGAAATTTCTGCTGGGTTGCCTGTTTTTCTACAACACTAAAAGGAAAGGAGATTAAAAGCACAGAAGTGAGAAAAAAATTACCAGTTCTAAAGAGGTGGAAAATGTAGATAAATAGAAAGCGCTGGTATCAGATTTACTGGTTTCTGCTTTGGATCTGTCTAAAGGTTAAACAACAGTGCTATGTATTTCAAATGAAACTCTCAAGTGTATAACTATAGTAGTAAATAGGACACACCTCAGTTTGGTGTTATTATTATTCTATCCAGGGCAGGCATAGACATCTCATCTCAGCACGAGATATTCATACAACTGAAATTCCTGGTAAAATTCCTTTGAGCTTGAGTGTTTTCCCGTGTAAAGGTGCTGGACAACCAAAAAATAATTGCACAGACAAGTACACTTGACAGCTGTTAGGCCATTTATTTAGTAATGCCTGGACTAAAATGGAGTAAGGTCACCTGCATTAGTCATAGTTCTGCTGTGTCTTAATATGTGTCAGCACTAGTGATGGCCAGTAAGGAGCACCAAAGCCACCGTCTTTAGCACCTGATGTTGCTGAGGTCTTCAGCAATGAAATCCATCTGATTTTAACTATTAGATGTCCAGGAATTCCCCAACAAATCCACATCTGGCTACCAAATGAAAAAAAACTTCTCGTTGATAAAACCTCATTTCTGAGAACAAAGCACAGGAACCTCTCAGTTTGGGAAGTTAAACTCAACACCATTATCTCAAGGCAGAAAGCTCTGACCTGCCAGGACTAAAGTACTGGTTTCCATCTTCAATCTGATTATCAGAGTGATTTAAATTTGGCTGGTTTGTTCCTCATTTGTCTGTGCATGTCAACCACCCCCAGCAAGATACCTGGGCAGAGAGAAGCCATCTGAGAAACTCCATCAGTTCACAGCACAAAAAATTGTGCATGAGCTTCATCTATTGTGGTGGCAAAAAAACCTACACATGCCAATGAACAAGCCAAATTAAACTGCTAACAAATTGTCTGCTGTCATTAATCCATATTCCAAAATTATTTCACACTGCTACCTGCACAAGGACATCACTAATCCCTTCTCATCTGTCAAAAAAACCACTCTTCTTGACAAATTGCTGTTATATTTGCTATACAAAAAGATATGGGATATAGAATGTTGTAAGGCTGGTAAAAAGGGTGAAATAAGTAAAATATAATTCCAAACGATGGAATGATTGGATTGGGTGTTTACTTCTATTACTTAATTTAAATGATGCTGACTTGGAGCTGTTCCATAATTTAAGTCATAGAGAATTACATTTGCATTCTTGTGTTTTCTTTGAGCCTTTGCTGCCAAATCCATTGCTGTTATTTAATGGTATCTGCACAAAAAGCATGGGTTGGAATGATCCAAGAAATCTAAGAATATGACTATTTGGCATGCAAGAGTTCATGATTACGTTTTATCCATACTGCAGCCTTTTGCCTTTTATGTGTTTCCAACATTCCTCGACAAGAAAACAAAAGGTTTAAATACAGATGGCACGTGATATTTTTACAGGAAATTTTCTACTGGCACTTTATTTTTGACTCAGTTTTGAATGAAACTTTGGGGAATGTCTTTTCCAAGAATCATACCAAATAGGCAAGGATTGTAACAGCAATTAAAATGTCTAAAACAGAATAGTACTTGGAAGTGTATGCTGCAGTCTTTCTACCAAGCATGTTGAGATGTTTACTTAGCCCCAGACTTCTGGCTGGCTAAAATCATGCAGGTGACCTTTTTCTTGTTATAATTAAGTTCATAATATTGAAGATAATGGAGAAAAGTTGCATTTTCATCAACTGACACTTCGTTCAGTATTTAGTTCATTCTTTCCTAGATCTGCTCTGCATCTTTCCTGAACCTCCATCATCTCCTGCTGTACAATTTTGTTACTTAAAAGCCAGTAAAAAAAGCACAAATCCTGCTCCCAAAGAGGCAGCAGCTGCAAAAGCAGGATGGGCAGATCATGCAGAGGAACACAAAATCCCTTGCATGTCACAGAAAACAGTGGCAAGAGATGTGCAGGAGCACAAAAGGCACTTGAAGTCAAGCCAAAAATCAATAAAAAGGTGGTATCAATAGATTTATTAATTAAGCACCTATCAGTGGCTAAGCCTCCTCTCTCACACACATGATACAACTGGATGTGTCTTCAGGAAGGGCTTTGTTCAAGTCCTTCTCCCATGTTAGAGAAGGGCTGCACAGCACAACACCAAAGTGGTCTTTATCCCATAAGCTTTCCATTAAGTTTGCTTCAGCCTTCCAAAGCCAGGGGAGAAAACACTCCTGGCATTAAACTCTGGAATCACAGAACATCCTTAAATATAAACCACCCAAGAAGGAAAGCAAAGGTGTGTTATTCATTGCTGGGTATTTTTCTGAAATATTATGGTGCTTGTCAAAGGAAAAGGGAGCTGAAATTATGACCCAAGTTTTAATCACATTAAACATAAGTTGTCCCCTCTCAGCTTTCCTCCAATGTGATAATAAAACATAAAGAGTGTCAAACTTTGCTTTGAATTGCAAAAATATACCAATTTTATACTTCAGATACATCATTTTTCAATCAGAACAAGACTTCTCCTTTACAAGTTTCTCTCCTTTTTTTGTTTTTTTTTAAATCCTTCTTCCTCCTCTTTTTAAAGAAAACAGATTTACAAAGGATTAGATAACCCAACAAGCAAAACATTTCCCTCCAGGTTAACTCAAAACACCTTCCTACATTCCTCCTTGCCTCTCCCTTCAACCCGGGGCTTGTTTTGGTTCGGTTTGAATTTCACTCCTGATTTTTCCACCCAAATGGGAACCCCCTCCATCCATCCAGCTCCACTAACAAAGGCCTCGTGCAGAGAAATAGGCATGAAGAGATGGGCTAAGTAACTCTCACTACGACTACAGCCAGGCTGGCAGAAGCAGAACTCGTGGGCGCCGAGAGCTGCCGCGCTGGCACCTATCGCCGCCGCTGCCACCGCCGCGCCCGCTGCCTGTGCCGGCGCGCAGACAGGCTCAGGGGCTGCTTCCCAAACTTCCTCATGATCTCCTTGATCCTTGCCAGGTTGGTTTTGGAGATGGTGAAGTCACACTGCGTGGCTCCCATGTCGTAGCCGACCTCGCAGGTCTTGGTGGCGGCGGTGTAGCCGTCGGCCTTCACTCCCACCATGTACTCGCCCGGGTTGAGCAGGCGCCAGTAATCCCCGTCAGCTCCTGGCAGGGAAAGGAGGAAGGTGTCACTTATAGACTCACAGAATTGTTAAGGTTGGAAAAGACCTCTGAGGTCATCAAGTGCAACCATCAGGTCAGCACCATGTTCATCGCTAAACTATGTTCTCATGCGCCACATCCACATGTTTTTTAATAGAATCATGGAATATGCTGAGTCAGAGGGGAACTACAAGGATCATCAAATCCAGCCCCTGGTCCTGAACCTGATCATCCCAAGAGTCACACCTTGGGCCTGAGAGGATCATCCAAACACTCCTGGAGCTCTGGCAGCCTTGGTACTCTGCCCACTGCCCTGGGGAGCCTGTTCAGTGCCTTCCACCCTCTGGATGAAGAACCTCTTTCTAATATCCAAACTAAACCTCCCTGACAAAACTTCATGCCACTCTCTCAGCTGGAAAAAACCTCTGAGATCATCACCTTTAATCATCAACCCAGTACCATCACCATCATATTCACCACTAAACTATGTTCTCAAGTGCCACACCCACATGTTTTCTGAACACTTCCAGGGGTGGCGACTCTGCCACCTCCTTGTTCAGCCTGTTCCAGAGCTCGACAACCCCTTCCATGAAGAAATTTTTCCTAATGTCTGATCTAAACCTCCCATGGAGCAACTTGAGTCCATTAAATGAGGATGCAGAAGTCCATGACATCACAGACAGGAACCCTCCACCCTCACACCAGGAGGGTGTCAAAGAGTCTGTCCCCCATCACACATACCCCTCCTTGTTCTGCCAACCATGGAGGAAAACACACCCCACTCACATTTTCCAAATGATGAGAAAAGGACAATGAGCTTCATTGTGACTGAAGATTTTTGGGAGTTTTGAGGTCCTGAGGCAAAGGGTTGGTGATTCCCAATGGGTATAAAAGACCATCTCCAAACTAACTCTAACTGATGGATCCAGAGGAGCCCCAGTGGAGGACTCACATCTTATGACCCTGATCAGGCTGCCTGGACACCCAGGTTTTGGTGCTATTTAGTATGTAAAGCTTGTGAATACTTATTATCAGCCCACTTGGAGATGTAAGTAAATTTCCCCTTTTATAAAACCTTACATTTAGTTTTATTCCACTTATTTTATCACAAAGTATAATTCTCCAGGGTACTTAACCACTTCCTTACCCATAATCAACCAAACTACTCATGCACAAAGATATATTTTAACATCTCACTGAACCAGGACTCACTGGTTTCTTCTTTTTCCCCCATAAACAATTTTAGATGTACCTATTTTAGGTATCCATATGCACATAAGGATGGTTTTAGGCTCCTTTTAAATATGATTTTAACTAACATATATTCTTAGTTGTGAACTGAAATAGGTGAAAAACTAATACCTAAAATTAGTTTTGCACTCTGTCCTGGGAAACCCACTGTGAAACAAAATACATATTCAAATATGCAATCCTACATATAAATAGAAATGGAACATCTCTTGCAGGAGGAGGGGTTGGGTTTTTTCAGCACTGATGAGAACTGACAGCCCTGCTAGCACTGGCCTTGGGTTGCTGGCAATGCAGGGTGTAGCAAAAGCTAAAGATGATTTGTATAAAAATATTATACTTGGGAAAAGATCAGACTAGTCAGCCTCTGCTGAAAGAAATAGGATTTTAATTTAGGGGTTTGTAAAATAAAAAAAGCAAACAAACATGTTTGCAAACAGCAAGTCTTAACAAAACAGCAATAGCGACTATACCCTGAAAATGCAGTCTCTGGGTGTGCCAGAATCAGGTTAATTCTTACATCCCAGTTTGCTTAGCTTTTTTTTTTTAATCCAGTTTGACCACATTTTGTGGGATGATCTTGGTCTAAATTTTCTATTTCTCAGGATTCAGGCGTTTTTAGGAAGGGCTCTCAGAGAAGCCCCTTATTCAATTCTCCCTTACCACTGAGTCTGTTGGAACCTTAACAAAAGGACAAAACATCAATCTGCCCAAATTCCTTGTATTTATCCCCAAGGGCTCATTTTCAGCTGTAAATGCTCTGGCATTACCACAGGGCAGGGAAAAGGCTGCGGATCACCCGTGAGTGGCCATGAACACAACCCTGCTCAGAGCCCAGTTTAGCCCCGGGAGTGCAAAACTGACCCACATTTCTCTGACACATTTAACAGTCAGCTCATCACAACCCCACACAAGGCCAGAAATAAACCTACACATTCACACACCACTGGGAATTTATGACAAAGCTGGATATTAAGCCTTTAGCAGGATGCACTTTGCCTCCTCTCCATTTACGAGCAAGCAGACACAACTATTTCTGTCAGCTGTCAGTGCCCAGAATTTAATTCCACACTGAAAGGTTGGGGGGTTTTCATAAATCAGATTAAATCCAGTAGGTAAAAAATGTCAGAACAGATGGCAAAACAAACACAATTAAAAATCCAGATGAATTTAGTAAATAAAAGGTTTGCTGAAGTAACAGATTCCAGTGGGAACAGGCTGGAGGCAGATTACACCCATATCCACCTGCTGGGTCTGGAAAAGGATTGCCATGTCTGCTTAGATAAAATAACCATGCATTAAAAGACAAAGCTTGTATTACTATAAATTAAATGTGTCATATTACTCCATAAATACTCCAATTAAGAGAAATACTTTGAGCCTTATAGGACAGGCCTTACTTACAATTAAGTAACTGTACAAGTGTAAAAGGAATTTTTACACTTAAATGTACCAAATTTTATGAATTTAAGTACATTATGAAAATCTATCTAATGCTCTTTTACCTACAAAAGACTCCCCAGGAGAGTTGGCCATAATGCTGCACACTCAATGCATGTAACAACTAAAACTCAAATTTTCCCTACTGCCCAGGCAAGCCAAGAATGAGGCTGGAGGGTTATAATACCAGAATTATGCTTAGCTTGGACTTGTTTTATTAAATATTACTAAATGCTACTTCAAAATCCTTGAATTTTGGTACATAATATACACTGAAATCATAGCAATCTTACCAAATATTAGTAAGAAATTTCTCTAGACATTATATGAAATTAAATTAATTCTGCCTAAGTGTAAAAATCATGCAGAAATGTGTATCTGTCCTTAACTCTGGCTGTGACACAGAAATGTTTCACCAGGAAGAAACTGCACATTTCCTCATCAATATGTACTTTGACATTTCCAAAATGTGCCATTACAGGAAGCAACCCCCAAAAGTGCCTTTGCACCATGGGGGAAACAGTTGCATTTGTTCATGCTGTTGATGAACTCTTTCCAAAGGTTACCTCACAGAGCACAGTCCATATCTGACTGTAACAACATGTAATCACTCAGACTTAATCAATAGTTACATCTGCATCGAGAGAAAATGGAATAATTTCCCACAAAGCTCTTACTCTCAGGATCAATGGCTTCAATCAGCCTGTTAATAGTGTTGGCTGAATGTCAGCATCCCTCTGTTACCACAAGATACATTGTGTGTCCAAGAGAAATTAATAACAATGTGATTTCCATGACCTTTTTTTTTCCCCCCCACAGGAAGAAGCAAAGACATTTTCTCAAACATGTAAATGTTATTAGAGGGCTTTTACAGACAACCTGGGTCTGGCTCTACAGAGTACTCAACCAGATTAAAGTATCAATGAAACAGCAGATACCTCAGAGCTCAGCTCACTTGAAACACAACTTATATGAATAGAGATAGTGGCCATAATTCTTCTCTTGCTTGGCCTGTTTTTATATCAAGGCAACTCAGAGGTTTAAATGGAAACATCTTTCATTTTAAAAGGTACAAATGAAGGAAGACTGCTGACAATTTGCCTTCTTTATCTGGAATTATATGTGTCATTTTAGCTTTTTGGCTCCAACATAAATCCTCTGGTTTCAGAGACTAATGAGACGTGTATTGTTATCTGTATAATATAAAACAGCAGAGAAGTTTTATGTTCCCATTTATAAAGTGATTCCCAAACAGAGTGTGAGCTTTAATGTCCCATTAAAAATAAAAATTAAAAAGAATGAAATAAGAACTTTTATTTTTACTAACAATTGCAGATGGCCTCGAGCCAGAGGAGCTCAGCAATAAGTTAAGATGTAAATAGCTGCATTATTCCCTCAGTGTTACAAGGTGCATTTTGGGATCTTGCACGTTCACTGCACTTGCCATTGACTCTCCTTCCTGTAGCACTTTTACTGTCTTTAATCTGTTGATTTTTATTTTACATGACAATCCAGTGTGCAGAGAACTGAGATTAATCACATATTGCAATAACTCAGCCTCCACCAGAGCAATACATTTATTCTGTTAACAGAGTAATACAACCCACACTTTATGGCAGACTTTCAAGACTGCCAAGGCTTCCAAGACAAGAAAAACCAGCTGATTACTTTAATCCCCGCTATCATTTCCCAGTGGTCCCATTTTGAAATGTTTAAGGCAGAATCATTATTGCCTAATTAAATATCTGTCATTCAATGTTTTCTTTTACAATGGAGACACAGTAGCACTGAAATTAATCATAAACTAAGTTAGATATTCCAAGATTCATTATTGGCTCAGATCATCTACTGCAGCAAACATTAAAGTTTTGGAAGTCTGAAGGTCTATGATATTCCATAGCCTGAAATCAGTTTATGTGTCAATACTCACCTCAGGGGCAAAGCACATGAAAGTGGCAGCAAATAAAGGACTCAGAACACCAGTAAAGACATAAAAATACATAAAAATACACAAAATCAGTGTTCAAAAACAATGTGGATGTGGTATTAGGGACATGATTTAGTGGTAACATGGCAGTGCTGGGTTAATGGTTGGACTCAGTGACCTCGAGGTCTTTTCCAAACCCAAAGATTCTGTAATTCTGTGGTTCACAATCCTGTAACTGTCAACAGCCAGAGAAACACTCTTCGCCCAGCAAGGCATTACAAACACTCTTCACCCAACAAGGCATTACCTACACCCTCATTTCTCAGTGCCATCATTATCCTGGGTTAGATTTGCACTATATTTACATGAGAAAAGTAGCAATAAGGGTTCTTTAGACTCAGGCTATTGATCTGGAGCAGATAAACCCTGTTTGCTCAATACTTTGTAAGAGGTGGAAAGATGAGGAGTGGTGAGGAAAGCCAGAGCTCTGTTCTTCTCTACACAGCTGCAACATAGGAAAAGTGACTCTCTCCCCATGCACCAATCCCTCTGCACCACTCTCCTTGGACGGCTGGCTTTTCTCTGAAAAGAGTTCAAAACGCCATAAAGTTCTGTATTTTCTTTTATTTGCTTTTCAACCATAAATCTGTTCCTTTGCACTGATGGTTTTGCTTTTTTTTTTTGTTTTACCTGTGCGAATGTCATGGTTGACACCTTCTACTGAGATAACAGCATTTGGGATTCCCTTCCCATGCACATCTTTCACGATGCCTTTGATGCCACGATGGACCTACAGAGAGAATAAAAAGGCAAGTAAATATTGCACAGCAATCAGCAGTTGTATCACTAGGAAGTTACAACGAATCATTAATTTCATATGTGAATTATAGTCCTACTTTATGGCTCACAAAACTTTGAAATATCATTACTAACCCCCTATCAGCCCTCCAGGCATTAACTTGGGAATCAGCTTGTGAATTCTGTTAGGATTCCTCAGGCATCAAATGCAAGACATAGATAAAAAGAACGGATAAAGCAACAGACCCAAGTGTGCTTTTTTTTTTTTTTTTTGGTAGCCCTTTCTGGCAAGCTAGAATCAAATTTTGAGAAGATCCATTATTTAATTCTCTTAAGCCAAACCAGCCTGACTGCAGCGACCTGTCAGTATTTCATGTAGGGAAGGTTTCTATCACAAATACCAACAACCACATAATTAGTCATGCAAGGAAAATACCAGAAGCCTGAAACTCTCAGTCTGAAAGGAGTCACCACGTTATTCAGAAGCTGAACTCCTGTGCCTTACCTGTTCCATAAAAACAATGAGGGACTCGCGGTTGTTCTCCCACTCTTCAGGCAGCTCACTCTCGTGGGGATACTTGTCACAGCCAACGTAGATGGAGAGCTCAAAGCAGTTGGTGTGCAGGTAACTGAAGTCGTTAATGCCTGTCAGTAAGGGGTAAAAAGGAAACAATTTCATATCCTTTTTAATCTATTGATCAGACCTGATTTTTAATGCATATTAATATAACTTCTTCAAACACAAACTGGGTATTTATCCAGCTGGTTTAGTCTGCAGACCTGGAAGGGCAAAGATTCTTAGAAATGCCACAGTGTGGCCGAAACAGCGAAATGGATTAGCAGGAGTTGCAGTCACCAAGTGCTTCTGATTGAAAAAAGTTAAAACAAACCCCCTAGTCCTGTCCAATTACCACAGTGCAGTAGTCAAGTGTTTAATGAGCCCTCAGTGCCTTCTGGAAGCAGAGCAGGAGGATTATATAATACAGATGTTCAGCTTTTCACTTGTGTTGATGGGGAAAACCTAAAAATCAGCCAGTGGCATGTGCTACTCTGCACAAACGTGCTTCCCCTCCACTTGAGAAACAGCCACAATTATTTTCCCCTCACATACTGTGTCCCATCTTGACTAATCTGCTGTGAAATGTTTTGCAATACACAGTAATTGCTCAGTTTTAATACATGCATTTAAGAAAATGGCTTAAATTTGCCAAGAACAACTCTTTTATAGTGTCTGAACATGCAAATCCAGCCTTGGAAACACTGGAAATAAAATTAAATCGATCTTTGTCCTTGTGCAGTTCACCCAGTGTAGAAAATAACATGGCTGGGTTTTGAGGCACACAGAGGTGTTGGATATCTGTGCTGCACACACTTCTCCAGGCACTCTCTGGTGCTGAAAAGCAATTAGAAAAATCCCTTATAAATTTTCCCATGGGGTGAGCAGTGAGAAGTCTGTGCAAGATCACTGCAAGGCCAGGAAGAAGATGGATGAGAAGAGAGGGAATGGGCAGCATCAAGGTGTGGTACAATGAGGAGATGCCACCCACACCAAAGGGCAGGTGGGAGAGGGTCTGCAAGCAGTTTATTTGGGTGTCACCTTCAGGTCAGGCATGAAGTAAGCAGGGGTTAGGTCAACAAAGTGTTACACGTGGATCTAACAGGGAAAATAAATAGTGAAGTACACAGCAAGATCTACACAGTCATGGAACTACAGAGTGAAAAACTATAGGAGTAATCTGGAATCATATTTGGACAACCCTTTGCAATGCAAAATAACTATCTATAAATGCATAGATGTATATCAGCAATAAAAATCCCTTTCTTGCACGGTCTAAGTAGATACAGGAAGACTAAAACAATCTTGCAGATTGCAGACTGAACTCCAATAGTAACCACTTCTTTTGAGGTTTACTCTGGAGTCCAAGGTGTAAAAGCTGGAAATAAAAGTCATATTCTAGTTTGTCTCAGAGAATATTCTGGAAGCCTTACTACAATGGAACAGAGCAGGATATAAATAATAATGAAAGCATCATCAAGCAGTAAAACAGATCAGATGAAGCAGATCCCATGTGTAATTGGTCCTAAGAAATCAAGATGATATTTAGCATCTATATTGTTCATCATTACTTAATGTAACAATATGACAGCTGGTAGTGACATGGTCAATGTCATCTTTTCTGGATCGATTCATAATCATGTTTCTTACAGCACTTAGGAAAATGAGTCTCATAAATTAGTCAATTAAGTGATCAAGTCAGCTTTCAGAGAATGCTTTAGAATTTGCAGAAATACACAGAAATGTATTATCAAGCACTGGCCTTGTGATCTAAGAGTTCAATCTTCCCCTCTGCCCTATTCCACCCAACACTTTTTAACCTCCTGAAAAAATATTTGAGAAGTTAATTCTTGACTGTAGCCTTTCAAGGCAGGCCAGTACTAACTTCACATGGGTCAATGTAAAAGCCACAGAAGCTGTGTCCAAAGTTTAAAAATGTTTATGCAGTGGAAGTACCTGCAAGTTCCAAACACAAGCCAGTTCCCGTAAAGGAACACTTGCCTGCATCTGTTTGCCATTACTGCTGCCGTTGTTCCTCGTGTCATCAAGTGATGGCAGAAGTGTGGCTGATTTCTTAATTTCAGAGAATATGTTGTTTGACAGAGGTACTTATAAAAACACAAAAATTTTGAGCAGAACTGTGATGAATCAGCAGTGCCTGATTCCAAATCTGCTCCAAGTGTACACCCATAGAGATAACCGTGCCTAATGCTGTTAAAATTGTACTCCTAATTGGGCTTTCCTGGAAATCCATGTTTTGGCTGCACCACAGGACACAGCTTCGCCCTCATGCTCCTTAACAGGGTGACAGGCTTGGGCATATGGTGATGGATGTAGCCTGGAATTTATTCTGGCAGCAGAAATGCCTGTGGAGCACATGCAAAATTTAGGTGTAAGGATGTCCAGGTCTTTTAAAAACAGGATGGTGGCAGGCAAGCAGCAGATTTTTCTGGCATGTTATTACAACTCAAAGGGAATGTGTATGGGAGGCTGATGTGAGCAGGAGGATTTCCTTATCTGAGGGCCACTGGAATCTCTCCCTGGAGTCACTGCTTCAGGTCTGACATTAGTTCTGATGTTCAGCAGCACTTTTCTGTTGTCACCTCAAGAGATGGCAAAGGCTGACAGTGGGTTTGGACTGGGTTGGCTTCCTCCTGACAAAGTATCTTGAATGTATAGAATTCTTAAAACTAATATCCTGCATGTAAACTTTTGGAAAACTAGGTTGTAAAACAAATACACACCTGGTATTAGTGACAGTGTCTCCTCAATCCTCTGATCAGGGATGAAATGCACAGGCCTTCAGATGGGGAATTATTCCTCTATTTGACCACCGGTGCCTCTGGAATGTACACCAGGCAGTGGTGGCATTATCCTATTTAGGCAAGGCATTGCTAACTGGAGTTTCTACCAACACTTACTTCCAGCCACGGTGTGCCAGGAGGCTCCATTGACAGTGCCATCCTCCTTCTGGAAATCCTCCGTGTGACACGCTCTCCTCCTCGCGTCCGTCATCAGCCGGTGGGTGGAGGCATAGGAATAGGCCAGCCAGCGGAACACGTGGTCATCTGGGGTGGGAGTGTAGTCCTGGGTCTTCCACAGGGACCTCACCATGTCGTAGGGATAGGCCACCACCAGCTCCCCTCCCTGCAAATTGCCACCCAGCACGAAAGGGATCTTTTCCATCCACGCTATTATTGCCCGTGTCTCAACTGCCACCTGGGAGAGGAAGGGAGAGCAGCTTTGACTTGAACTGTGGGATCTGTGTCAAAGGCACGGCAGGTGAAGGAGTCCTGCTGTGGGTTTCTGAGCACGAGGAGCCCACAGAAGAGATGTGGCCGAGGAGAAGGACTGCTTTAAATTGTCACAGACAACCCAGAAAAACTATCAAAACCTTCATGTTAGTAATCTATGGAACAGGAGCATCTCTGTGGAGTGAGGCCAAGAGCAGGAACTGACAGAGATGTCACATGGTGACCCTGCTCTCCTTGCCATGGGTTGAAATGAGTTTCCAAACCCAGGCATTTTAAACATAATATCCATAAATTAAAACACAAGAAGTTCCACCTCAGTATGAGGAAGAACTTCTTTCCATGGAGGGTGGCAAAGCCTGAAACAGCTGCCCACAGAGTGGAGTCTTCCCCTCCGAAAACATTCCAAACCCACCTGGACACGTTCTGTGTCACCTGCTCTGGGTGGCCCTGCCTTGGCAGGGAGGTTGGAGTAGAGCAGCTCCAGACATCCCTTCCAACCCCAATTATCCTGTGATTCTGAAGCACTAAAGAAACTGCCACAGTTAATTGCCTTCCCCTCAGCCACTATTAATAGTTGCCATTATATTTAAAAGGTCAGGCAAAAATAAGTTAAATTTTTGGCACTACAATCCAATAAAGAGTTCAGCGTAAGCCACTGCATTGGTTTTCCATATGCCTGAGCTGTTACTGTGTTATTTAAGGTAAGAATATGTTTCAAATAAGAAGAAATAAGAAGTCTGATCCACCTGGCTGAGCTCCGTGGTGGGCTTCTCCCCATCTACCTGTTGCTCCATAAATGTTGGGTATTGAGTCCTCCAGGTTTTCACAACAGACAAGGGAAAAGAGAATCCTCCAGGAAGCAGTTCCTTCCTCAAGACCTGGGGGTGAATGGTCTTTTTGGGGTGCATTTTTATTTTCACTAACAGGGAAGTCTAGACAGGAAGCTCAGATCAGGTGAGGAACTTCAGCCCCAAGTTACTCATTCCTTAAGAAATGTAAATCTCCCAGCCTTGGTGTTCCCCTCTCCCTGGCCCTACTCACAGTGGCATTTTCTGACAGGTACCAGTCAGGGATCGGGATGTGATGATTTGGAACTTTCCTTTTACTCTTCTTCTGATCTTCTGACTCCCAGAGCAAGGAGTTTAAGTCAGGAAAATTATTGTTGATGTCAATGCCATCCTGAGTCCATCGTCCTAAAGACCAGCCCCCTAATTCTGAACCCTTGGATTGAAAAATAAAAGAAAAAAAATAAAGGAAGGAAAAGAAAAAGATAAATGTTCATTCTGCATACAACAAATGGTGAGCCTTCAGCAAAGTGTTTGGGAATGTGCCAAAGGTAATTCTATGTGGAAAAATTAATGAATTATCATTTAATTAACTGAAATAAATAATTGGCATTTTTTTAAATTTTGTATGGAACCTTCAATGAGGTGAAGCAAACCCCATGAATAATTACTTGAGTTTAGCCAAAATATATCTTACAATAGCACACATTTCCCTTCCATGACTATGACTGTGACTTTCCTGTGCCCTGCAAGATTTTCCAGTGCATTTGACCAGCCCCTATGATTTTTCCTCCTGGTGTCTGTCTTCCTCCAGACAGAATTATTACGATGCCCTGCACAATGTGCTCTCCTTAAAGGTGCACTATTAAATTTCAGCTGTGGAGGAATGCAAATATTCACGTGCTTAGCTTGGTTACTTGTGGGAAACAGACTGCATGACTTTTTCATTTTCCATAATGGTGTTCCCATTGATCTGTACACCTCAGTATGGTTTGTTCTGGCAGTTTTTGTAACCCTTCTTTCCATATATATTTTCCTCTTAGCCAATGTCACATAAAATACTGTTTCTTTCAGCTTTCTCCTAAGATGTTTCAGTGGTTTATGTTTACTTTGATGTGTTTGCTTAATTTTTAAATTTTGATTGCTTGTAAAATATGATCTTTGAAAAAAAATGACAAGAGGAGCATGTTTTATTCATCCACTATAAATAAAAGAATTCCTTGAGATGTTGATGATCACATACTGCTTTATATGCCTTGTCATATCCATCTGGGTTGACTGAGGGCAGGAGGTGGATTCTTGTGTCCTCAATGAGATGCACAATCCGTGGGTTCCCAGCCAGGTATTCCTGGCACATGAACTGCATTAGCAAAAGGATCAGCTCACGTCCAAGCACTTCATTGCCATGAGCTCCTGCAATGTAGTGAAACTCTGGCTCCCCTGTTGAAAACACACGGAGCAGAATTATGTTCAGAGCAGAAATTAAATATCTACCAAATGTCACTGATGTCACTCAGCAACGTTTCACACAAGGAAAGTTGGAGAAATGCCTTAACTGCACAAATGATGCACAAACTTTAGAGAAACAAATTACTTTCTCCTGGTACTTTACGACAGGCTTGTGTACCAGTGATATCTAAAGCCACTGTGTAAAACCTCCCAAATGCATTTTTCATTAAACAGCTTTTTAATTATACTCCCAATTTCAGCACATTAGAGGTAGATTTGAACAGTTCTGAGAGACTAAAAATAACATGAAAAATACATTGCTAGTAGTTCTCTGGGACAGATGTTAAGGCTCTTGAAAGATAACAGTCAGTAACTGCAAATAATTGATTTCTGACTTCACAGACTCCTTTTCCTTCTCTGAAACAGGTTCCTGTGTGTAGTTCAGGGTTATACTGAGTGCCACAGTCCTTGCACTCAACAACAAAATACTCCAGGGATGATTAGGAATAGTGTGCATTCACCCCAAGTAAGAAAGGTAAATTTCCATTCAAAGTTACATAAACCTCACAACTAAAATCCATTCCCTACTACTAAAATTCACTTTTATTGTTATGAAGAATTACCATTAAAGAATTTGATCCCATGTTCAAAATGTCTTCTATTTGTGCTCACCCTCCTCCTCTCAGTTTAGAAATACAGCACTGAGGTTCCTCCCACATATATTTGAAACCTTTGCTGCCATGAAGATAATTCCACCAGTGATAATTACTGAAGATACAGGGAAAGAGGAGGGGGAAAAAAGCCAAATCCCAACACCCTCCAAGAGATTTAGACTAAATCCTAACCAACTTCGTGTTCTCCTGGGTTGTCAGAAATCTCGACAGCGTACAGCTTCAGTCCTTGGTTGCTTTTTCCAATATTGTAAATTCTTGTGATATTTGGGCACATTTTATTCACAGTTTTCATCAACTGCCAACAGAAAACCAAACAAACACATAGTTAAACAATGCAGCATCAAAATAGGTCCACTATGAATTACTTTATTCCATATTGATGTGGCAAAATGCTTCATTTTCTCCTCTGATTATTTCTTAGTTGTAAATCTTTGTGTTCAGTTAATGAATTTATCATGTTTCTAAAACATTATGCAATGGAGAGGAATTAAAATAATGCAGAGTAATTAAAATAATGACACTGTGATGTACTACAGGGAAGGGACTTGAGATGACCCAAGGTGTTGGTGGCACAGCGTTGGCTTTACAGGTTGCCACAGACACATTTTTGCCCAGTAGGGGAGATTTCTCTCTCCTTTGCTCTATGCAACAGCAATTAAATCAAAATAAGTGAAAAGAGAAGGATTTAATCCATTTAAACAAGATTTTTCCCAGTGTGTTTTGATTATATCTGCCTCTGCTGAGGTAGAAATCAAACCCACCCTTCTCGCATTATGATTTGAAATCTCATATGGCAAAATTGTTAATTAAGGCAGTGTTGATGTGGCCAAAAGAGTGAAATAGATATAATAGGGATGACTCCCTGAACACAAGATATACTCCTTCAGCAAATAAAAGATTCCTCAGAATTTGCTTATCGAGTTTCAGCAAAAAATGGAACAAAAGTAGAAATAATAATGGAAATGTTATCAGTGGAGACATTCCTCCCATCCAAATCTATTCTATTCACTCCTTCTTCAGAAGGCCAGTGGGATCCTGTCCTGTATCAAAAATAGCGTGACCAGCAGGACCAGGGAAGTGATCCTTTCCCTGTACTCTGCATTGGTGAGGCCACACCTTGAGTACTGTGTTCAGTTCTGGGCCCCTCAGTTCAGAAAGGATATTGAGATGCTGGAGCGGGTCCAGAGAAGAGCAACAAGGCTGGAGAAGGGACTGGAGCACAAGTCCTATGGGGAGAGGCTGAGGGAGCTGGGGTTGTTTAGTCTGGAGAAGAGGAGGCTCAGAGGTGACCTCAGCACTGTCTGGAACTGCCTGAAGGGAAGTTATAGCCAGGTGGGGGCTGGTCTCTTCTCCCAGGCACTCAGCAATAGGACAAGGGGGCACGGGCTTAAGCTCTGCCAGGGGAAATTTAAGTTGGATATCAGAAAAAAATTTTTTCCAGAGAGAGTAATCAGGCATTGGAATGGGCTGCCCAGAGAGGGGGTGGATTCACCATCCCTAGAGATTTTTAAACACAGATTGGACGTGGCGCTGGGTGCCATGATCTAGTAAATGAACTAGAGTTGGACCAAGGGTTGGACTCGATCTTGGAGGTCTTTTCCAACCCAATCGATTCTATGATTCTATGATTCTATATGGCATGACACAGTCAAAATATAATCAAACTATAATAATCCAATACTAAAATGCATAGACTTGAGGGTATATTTCTGTTTAAAGCAATGGAGTTACACAGATGTCATCCAGATCAGCATATCTTGGGTCTGAATTGTCCCACAAACACTGTGGCATTTCAGGTGAGTGTTAAAATTTATAAACAAAACTGAAAATTTCCGTAGTGATACTAAGTTTTTGCAAATAGCTTTAAATGACAAGAATTTATCTGTCTTGATCTTTTTTTCTTTGGAAGGAATTGAAGAAAGAAATCAGTACTTTACTGCAAATTGGAACCCTGGGGACTGTTAATTAGTCAATCATTTCATAAACAAGCGTGCATACATTATTGAGGAAATATTGTGGCACAACAGAACTGCTTGCTCACACATTGTTAATTTAGAAACAATATTGGATGATCACAAGGCTGATGATTTTAAAAATGCAATAATTAGGTATGTCCAATTCCCATGCCACCATTTAGCAAATCGAAGTGGAAACACAACTCACATGGGGAAGAACATCATTAAAATTCCTCTCGTAAAAAGCTTCACTTCTATTTATAATCATTTTGCAAAGAAACTGAAAGGATGCTATTTCTGTACATTTGTTCATCTCACACATTGGTTTTCCACATATGAGAAACAATTCTTGTGGCAAATCTGAACTCATCACTAGCCTGAAAAATATAATCAGTTATGCTTTTTCAGTGTATTGTCTTATTTCATACCTACTTATTTTCATCACTGTCATCATCATCACTGTGCTAGTATTATGGGGACCCAGATAATTCCACAGAACTCTTTTTAATGTTCTGGGCATAGGTAAGTGGGTGTGTCATTTATTGTTCCAGCTGAAACACACAGGTGAAGCCAGAGAACACTGGTTTATATCTTGCAGCATTTGATTTATTTGAGTCAATTACTAACTTTTTGAGATCCACTGCCTTAAATCTTCCTGCTTAACCTGCTCACAATGAATCAAAAATGTTATCAATGGATAGAGAAACACAGAATTTCTCAGTTTAAAAAAGCCCTCTAACATCACTGAATCCAACCATTCCCCCAGCACTGCCAAGGCCACCACTAACCCATCTCCCCAAGTGCCACATCTAAACAGCTTTAAAATCTCTCCAGGGATGGAGACTCCACCACTGTGCCAAGCAGCCTGTGCCAGGGCTTGACCACCCTTTCAGGGAAGAAATTTTCCTTAATATTCAATCTAAACCTCTTCTGGCCCAGCCTGAGGCCATTCCCTCTCCTCCTGTCCCTGTTCCCTGGAGCAGAGCCCGACCCCCTCCCCTCCCGCCCTACCCCCGTCTCTCCCGCCTGGCAAGGATTGCAGAGCCAGAAGGTCCCCTCTAAGTCTCCTTTTCTCCAAGCTGAGCCCCCACCAGCTCCCTCAGCTGCTCCTGCTGCTCCAGCACTTCCCCAGCTTCATTCCCTTCTCTGGACATTCTCCGGGCCTTCAATGTCCTTCTTGCCATGAGGGGCCCAAAACTGAGCCCAAGACTCGAGGTGTGGCCTCACCAGAGCCCAGGACAGGAGGACAATACAAAGATAAGAACCTCTCACTAGAGCCTTGCAGACCAAAACTTCTCCAAGTTCTGCTGTGTGGGGATTACGAGTTCATGTCCCACTGACAGGAGAATGAAATGGATTATGATCAGGCATTGGAATGGGCTGTCCAGAGAGGTGGTGGATTCACCATCCCTGGAGATTTTTAAATGCAGATTGGCCGTGGCACTGAGTGCCATGATCTGGTAAATGGACTGGGGTTGGGCCAAGAGTTGGACTTGATGATCTCGGAGGTCTTTTCCAACCCAATCGATTCTATGATTCTATGATTCTATGATTAGATCAGATATCATGTTTCTGTCCAATAGAATTAAGTATTAGACTTTTCACTCTGACAATGAGTAGAGGATATTACACTTAAAGAAGTTCTATTTTAGCTAAAGGCTAGAACTGTACTGTATAAATAATATTAATGTCTCATTTACTACTTTCTCTCCTCACACCTTCTTCAAACTGAAGGAAATTCCATCCTGGCTGATGCATCACTGCATCCATGCAGCATCACAAGCTGTGAAATAGGAAAGATTAGCCTGTCCTCTCAGAGCTGTCTCTGAAACCAAGCAGAGAAACTTCTGCCTCCAAAAATTCCCCAGAGCAGAAGCTTTCCTAACGTGCCTGGCACTCCAGTGCTCACAGGATACCAAGAACATCAATTTAGAAGAGTGGTTGAAAGTATGTAAATGTGCATTAAAAGGGAGAAAAATGTATAGAAGCAAGTTCAAAGTACATTACATTGAGTGGAAATATTTGTTTTGGCCTCAGTAAACTCCCCATCAACTCTTTAATTGCAAACATGTGATTATTTTATGAGTCAAAGGCCTTTTCCTGAATTAGAGCCTCTTTAGCAGACTTTACTGGGACTCTTTTGGTAACAGTGTGGATATAGTAAGGCAGTTAATTGTTTATGGAAATGCAATACTGAAAACATATTTCATATTTGATCTTCTCATACCCGTTTCCTTCAAATGGCACAATAAGTCACCCGAAATGTCACTGTGTTTGTGTTTGTACAAACTGCCAAAGCCAATTGATGACAACAGTCAGTCAGGGCTTTATTAACAACCATCAGGACTGTAAAACATTTCCCCAGTTACATTCACCAACAGTTCTTATTGACAATTCCTGTTTGTGACTACCAATTATTTACCTTATTAGTGACCTGAAAAACACTGCAGGCAGCCTTTGAAGAAACCCCACAAAACTGGTTTCTGATTCCTCCCTTTTGCAGAAAAGGTGTATTAAATGTAGGTCTAAGTGCCATCTACACTCGTGGGAGGCAAAAAGGCTCTCTCTCAATCAGTGTGTTTCAGGTTAGGACTCCTCATTATCCTCTGCAGAGATTACAGAGTCACCGAGGTTGGGAAAGACCCTTAAGGTCATTGAGTCCAACTGTTAAACTAACAGAACCAGGTTCTCTGGAAACTACCTCATCCTTGAGCTTGGAGAATATCAGTCAGAGACCATCACCCTGGCATTCCATGCAATCCATCACCCTGGCATTCCATGCAAGCCATCGCCCTGGCATTCCATGCAATCCATGATGTTGGCTTGACCTACTTCAATCTTCCCCATTTGGTTGTTTCACCCTCAGATCAAGCTGTTCAATGGGGAACATGCACAGTGCTCTTCAATGTTCTCTGTTATCACCACATCAAGCCCACAAACAGCTGACCATAAAGTGACATCCAACACTTCTGGGGCACTTGGAGCCTGGCTTGTCCAAAGAGGAGTCTAATCCATCCACATGGATTTCACAATTAACACTCCTCTTTCCTAAGAAAGAACGATCTGGTTCTGCTGTTTGAAAGACAGGGTTGTACTCAAATGTCCATCTCCAAACATTTCAACAGCTTCCTGCACTGCATGAATACATAATTTAAATATTTTAAACTGTAAAACAATCCTGACTTCTGCACAATGAGCATTCCTATTGACTGGAAGTAGAATATCAAATGCTCTTCTACAAGAAAAAAATTGGAACTATAAATTTCACCTCCCTAACCAAAGAGTTCTATTAAAATAATCTGACACTGAGAAAATTCCTCCCTCTCACAAAGACTTGACATATTGCAGTGCAGCATATTGGCTCTAAAACATGGCCCAGGGAACAGCCTCTCCTCCTCCTTCAGTGTTTTTGATAAATAACTTCAAAGACCAGCATTTCTTTAAGATGGTTGGCTGTGAAGTAGCTACAAAAAGTGACAATAATGTAAAGGTTATGGGGTGGGGTTTTTTCTGTTTTTTGTTTGGTTTTGGGTGGGGGTTTTTTGTGGCTTTTTTTTTGTTTTATTTTGTTTTGGTTTTATTGTTGTTTTTTGTTGTTTGTTTTTTTTTTATGTTGACTCTGACAGTTGTTCTATTTTGCACTGAAGTTCTAAGAACAGTTTTGAGGATGTAAGACTTGTTGCAATGCAACCCGCAATCTTCTGCTTACCACCAGCAGAAGGTAATTAGTATCTAATGAGCTCTAAATAAATTATTTTGACACAGAGGAAAACAGAAATTGTGAGAGCATAAAGACAGTCCACAACTGACCAGCTCTCAGACACAGTCACAAGATTTTTACTTGTAGGAAAAGTGCAAAAACATTCTGTTTTAAAGCCATGGTTTTTTTCCCCAAGATGTTTCTAACCTGACCAACCTGTCCTTCTGCAATGACAACCTAAAACACATTTTATTTTATTGTTCTTGACAGTAATTATGCCAATTGAGTTTCTACTTGTCTAATCCCTGTGCTCAGGAATATAGGCCATGAAATCTCTACCAAAATAAATGTGTGACTCAGTACACAATTGCTCAATAAAAACGAGGGGTGATTCATGCAGTATAAATACCCTGAAAATTCAGCACACAGCAAATGATTCACACACATCAAGTCCAAACATATTATCTTTATATTTGAAGACAAAGTGGGCAGAAATATTTCTTCAGGACATCCCACACTTATGTCTGTGGTGATATGAAGCAAGATTAAAAACAATAACACAAACAAGACCAAGGCTGGCTGTTGGAAGCTAAAGGAACAAGATTACCAAGGCTGGTAGATTTAAAATTATACTAACAGTGGTTTTGGAAAGTTCCTGATGATTTTCATAACTGTGAATATGGAATTGTACTCTATAGTTTATTCTGATTCTCCAAAATCACTGAAATACATGATGGCTAAATCAGGGTAAAATCTGAAAGGAGGCACCACTGTGGCATTCAGCTCTCAAATATACATGGAAGAAAAATAAAGTGAAAATACTCCCTCTGTCCTGTAGAATCACCTGTTTAAGGTACAAATTAAGAATTGCAGATTTGAACAGATTGCTGCTTTTCATAGATTAAATCAGGGGAAAATATTTTAAAAATACATTCCAGACATCATTTAATGATATTAAGAGGTGGAATCCAGATTCTAGAAGAGCTGAAAAAGCTGCACCCTCCATCCACCAGCCTCTTTGCCTACCTGCCTCATTTCCTTGTAGTTGTGATGCTTGAAGTCCAGATTATCTGTGGTTGTCATTTCATTTCTTCTGTGGTAATAATTATTTGGGTCTGAGAAAAGAAATAAAAGAATTTCAAATATGGAATTTTATGTGCCATGTGAAAAAGGTGAGATCTGAATTCCACTCCACTACAGGTACTTAGAGCAGGTTTTCTAAAGCAAAGCTCAACCATCTAATTGAAAATATTTCTAATTAATGCACAAATGAACTCACATAGATGCAAATAGAAGTCAGGAGGCATCAGCTTTCCAGGCAGCTACTCTGCCCAAAAAAACTAAACCTCAAGAGAAAAGCAGAAGGGCAGCCTGGGGGCTGCAGAGCAAGGAGAAGACCCTGGAAAATGATGAGTCAGATGCAAGATGAAAGAGTGGAAGAAAAATCAAATTAGAGGAAAAAGCCACAGTAAATGCTTTGCGTCCACTTGATTAATTTATTGTTGCAAGGAATTATCTATTCATTTTCTTGATGAGGATTTTCAGAGTCTATGCCCTGCAAAAATACAGAAAGGATCCACTGTGTGTATTAAGCATTCCTGATTATCTTCCCAAACAGCTTTTGTGGAAGTCAGAGGTCTTTGTTATTTAAAAATTAGCATATTTACTTCTTATTAATATTGTTTCTAGTTTGTGGATTTTGAAATATCAAAGGAGAATATTTGGATAGAACAAAGTCTTTTGTCTCCTTGACATTCCAGGCCATTCACCTGGAAAAAAAATAAAAAACAAACCAGGCCAAGACTGTTGTGGCTCAGCTTTAAACTTCCTGATGGATGTGCTCCTAATCTAATCTATTATGATTTATTTTCAGAGACAAACAAGTCTATTTGGAAAAGATCAAACACATTCCTTAATTTGCCATATCTGGGACATCTGGAATTTTGAGTAATCGTTTGTCAAGCCAGTGGTTGTCAGGCTCTTATGAAAAATTGTTTTCCTTCACACAGAATCAACTTCATTGGTTTAAAATTATTGGGGGAAAAAAGTGAAATATGGAGGTCTAATTATCGCCTTGTCTTATTGCAACACAATCAAAAGACACTGTCTCTAGAGAAAAAAATATTATTTTTTTAAACATTATCCTCCACAGCTGTGATTTTTTCTGGGGGAAAGAGCATAATTCTTAGTAGGAAGAACACATAGTTGATAGCCTGCAGTGACAAACACTTAATGAAATTGCAGAAAATTCATAAAATAACTTCACATTTTTAAACTTTGTATTTCTGACATTAAACCCCATAAATATTCCCATAAAATTCTAAAAGCTTTGGATCTTTTTAACTATTTAAGTAATTTGTGGAATGAAACAGGCAAGTTCCACTAAGCTTCACAGCAACATTACCCACGTTCTCTACCACTTATTGAATCTTTGTTCCCATGATTGTCTCCACTTCCATTTCCTAATCTGCAGCAGAAATGCTGGAAGGTCAATTGGAAGCTGCTCTACAAATAGGATTGAAAAATGTCCCCAAACCCTTTTGCCTCAACATAGTGTGGTTGTTCGATGCAGTTTGTCCTTTCCAGTGAGAACTTAATTCTGTAAAATGCCACTTGGAAATGGACTTGAATTTGATCTTAATCACAGAATCATGGAATAGTTTTGATTGGGTTGGACCTTAAAGATCATCCCATTCCAATCCCCCTGCCCTGGGCAGGGACACCTCTCACCAGCCCAGGTTGCTCCAAGCCCTGTCCGACCTGGCCTGGGACACTCCCAGGGATGGGGCAGCCACAGCTTCTCTGCCCAACCTGTGCCAGGGCCTATAGGCAAGAAGTTCCTCCTAAGATCTAATCTAAAGCTGCCTTTTTTCATCTAAAAGCCACTTCCCCTTGTCCTATCACTGCATGCCCTTGTAATCAGGTGAGGGAACAATATTTTTCTGTTTATTAAAACAAAATGTTTTGAAGAATCAAGAGCATTAAGTTTCACATAACTGACCTGCATTTTTAATTTTTTTTCCGGTCTCACTGCAGGGTAAAGTGATGCAAGTCCATGACAGCAACAATGCTGTACTAACTCTGCAGATGCCTCTGGAAAGCCAAACCCTTAAAGGTCATCCCATGTTAATTTGTAGAAATTATTCATTAATATGTTGATGACTGAGAAATGGAAATCATAAAAAACACCCCACTTCTTCCCAGACAATTCGTTTAATGTGCCACAGAATATCTTCATAATTGAAAAAATATCCCTCTGTTGGAAAAATATAAAAATAAACATCATAAAACTGTCAGGATGTTGAAGATTTTCTGTATCACCGCAAGCCAAAATATACAGCAACCGATTTTTTTCCTAACACTTTAATCCCATTCCTTTCAACGTCTGGCACTTTTTCCATACATCAAACACTAATATCATGGGAATGACTGTGAATGCTGTAGAATTGGTGGAAACTTGAAATAATTGTAAAGTGAGAATGATTGTGTCTCTGGCCCTTCCTCGACAACAGAGCCCAATTTGACAGTTCCCCAGAGAATTAACACTCGTGTTTTGCCAGGCTCTGCTGTGCTCTGGATCACTGGATTTCTGCTGCAGCAGGAATACAGAGTAGAACACTTAAAGCAAAAATTTACAAAGGAATACAAGGCTAGTGCACAGCTGGATGGGTCCACTTTGGCAAAAATTCTTTAATAAAACAGACAAGAAGAGACTTAGAAACTCACAGAAGAGTTATAATAGAAATACAATCATTTATTCATAGGAATTCCTCAGACAATCTCTTTTTTCTCCCAAGGAGAAAAGATCCTGCAAAACTGTGACATTTCAATTTATACAAAGCAACACTTTAGCTTTTCCTACCACTAATATGTCTTTCCATCACCAGCAGAGTTAATGAAGTTTGCCAATAGAGGCATCTTGTTCCTTTCATCCTTTTATTCCTTCAAAAGATGGACAAGTGACCAGGAAGCTGTAAAATGACAGACTCACAGAATGGCCTGGGTTGGAAGTGACCTTAAAATTCATGTACTTCCAAGCCCCTTGCCGTGGGCAGGGACACCTTCCACCAGCCCAGGTTGCTCCAAGCCCCATCCGACCTGACCTGGGACACTTCCAGGGATGGGGCAGCCACAGCTTCTCTGCCCAACCTGTGCCAGGGCCTGCCCACCCTCACAGGGAAGGATTTCTTCCTAATATCCCATCTAACCCTGCCCTCTGGCAGTGGGAAGATATTGCCCCTTGTCCTGTCACTTCAGGCCCTTATAAATAATCTCTCTCCATCTGTCTTGTAGCTCCTTCAGGTACAAGTTCACAATTAGGTCACCTCAAAGCTTTGTCTTCTACAGACTGAACAGTCCTCATTTTCTCAGCGTTTCCTCACAGCAGAGATGCTCCATCCCTCTCATCATCTTCATGCCCCTTGGACTTGCTCCAGCAGCTCCATGTCCTTCCTGTGCTTTGCTGAGCTGGAAGCTGCACTCCTGGTGGGTAATGCCCAACTATTTTCCAGCATCAGGACTCTGAGAAGTGCCCATAACAAGCCCCAGAGAGCCCCAACTGCTCAGCAGTTTGACACATAGAAGGGATTTCCTGTTCTACCACAGCTCAACACGGCACCTCAACCAGGGGAGCCCTGATGCTTTCTGTGGCTTTCCAGGTAGTTTGGTCACCACAACAACGTCTGCTGATCTTTTTAACTCCTTTACTTTTCAGTGTTCATGTAACTGGCACTAGAAAGGTATGAAGCGAGCTCTGTGATGTCTTGAAATCAACACTCACAAAGCAATATTTTCAAAAGGCTCTCATTTAATAAGTAAAATTTGTGTCCATTCCCAACACAATTTGTTCCTACGTTTCATTTCTCACAGAATTGCTGCTGTGAGCTGTGGGGTATCGTATTAAAGGAGCTTTGCAAGGTGGTGCTCACATGGTGCTCCAAATGTAGGAGATGATGAAGTCAATCCAAGTGATTCAGAGACACTTTTAATAAAAAGAACCTCCTGGTCTCAATCCTTTAGATTGCCTTAAAACCCTCAATGTGCTATTTTGCAAATTACTGATTTTTTTTTTTAATTTCTGTGTAATGTAAGTGAATTTGACTTGTCTTCACAGAATTGAACATCTCACAGACAGCACATGTGTGATCTTGAAATAAATCCACTGGCAGCCATATCAGGGGATTCCAAATTTTCTTCCCCATGATGTGTTTCATGGAAGTCTCATGAGCATTAACATCACACTTTAAATCAGCAAGGAAAAAATCAGCAATGAAATAGTATTTTTTCAACTATGAAATGATTATTTTCTATATGTGTTGATGTAGAGTCAAATATATAACAACCAATTCCAGTTAAACATAATGACTGATAATAATGACTAAGAGGAAACTCAAACTCTTAATCTACAATAGTTGCTTCTTAAAGGTTTTCTACCAACAGTTTATCATTCTTATGATTTCCTGCAGCTTCATTCTGATAATAATGGGAATTCTGAGCATTCTTAACATCTCTTCAGAATGGTACACACTTCATTTTACAAATAAACTATGAAATAAAGCCATTTAATGACACCCACTGTATTGCTGGGGGATGCTGCACATCTGTCTTGATGTGTGTGGAGAAACAGAACATGACCTTTCTCAGATTTACTGCATTTGGTCTCATTTTTATTCAGTCTTTGCTCAAACTCACAAAAAATTTGAAGTTGTCTGAGATTAAGTTTTAGCTCTGTGATGTTAAAAGCAGAACCCAAAGACAGACTATCCCTCTAAGGAGGAATTTAACTCTCAGAAGTAATTTGCTGAGTTTAGTACTGCTGTTTACATGGCCACTTATAATGAAAGATCCTTGTAGAAAGTCACATTTTTATACAAAATGAACACAATTCTAGACTTGGCCAGGCAGCCTGGCATTAAGAGAGAAGCAATGAAAATAGGATTGAATCCACTGCAAAACACAGCACTCCATTACAGACTTGTTAAAGTTCATTTTTTATCTTGGGTTGGAAGTGATGGCATAATCATGGTACCAGTGATAGTTTTCTATAGAAGAACTATTAAAAATTAAATTTCATCACAAATTTATTCCATTACAATAATTGCCTATTGCCTTGAATACTCTACAATATAAATAAATGCATGAAGAGCTCAGCTCATTTTCTCTCTCCTGTCTCAGGGTACTTTTGATCATATGCAATTTCTTTTTGACTTTCCCTACGTTTGAGAAAGAAAAGGCAAGGAAAGTACATCCATCCCTCTGAGGCAACTGCAAAAGATTGTGTGTGTCAGTCTGCATCTATGTAAATACCAACATTTTGGAGAGTGGAGAGAGAATTAAATGCTTTTGTTTTTTGTCTTCTTTTTAGCCCAGTGAGAAATGGCAGCTCTGATCATCTGCTACAGGTAGGATTTTCTGGCATCTTTCATCCATAGATAAATGCCTTTCACTTGGTGAAACAGCAAAATCATTTCTGTTGCCCAAAAGACATTACTGACACAATTGGATAACACAGCTTCTTTTTACAGAGCTACTGTAACAGTCTAGAAAAGGTTGTTTGTCAAACTAGCCTACAATACACCAAAAATATATGTTACGGTTAAGATATAAGCATTTCACTGCTAAAAATTAAAATTATCTTATACCTATTTGATAACCACAAATTCTCTGTTCCAATTATCCAAGTGGTGTTTTTTCATGATTTGTCCAACTTTTAGTGCATCCAGCACATGCAGCAGGTTTTATGGACAGAGCCTTCCCCACAGGAATAGGTTCTGTCTGTCTTTAACCATTTCCATCTCATTCTGCCAGTGCTAACAAGCTTTCCTAGAATATTAATATCTTATTCAGGTTTCTTCTTTATCTTTTATACTTTCTCCTCATTCCTTTATTATCCTCCCTTGTGAGCCTGCATGATGGAAAGCTGATACAGAGCACAGACTGAATGTAAATGGTTTAATTTATTCAGAGATTAATAAAGACATAGAATATAAAATTACAAGTCTAAAAGACATGAAAAGAAATTCACAGTCATGGAAAACGGCTTTCTTTCTTTCTACCCTTCTTATTTTTGGGAGGGGGGTACTTCCCTATTCCCCATGTGCCTGTACATTGTTATTGCCTCAGGAGCATGTGGTGCCTTGGAACTCTAAAATGACCAAACTGGTCCTTCTGGCAACTCAGTTTCTTGTATTTTCACACTCAGGGTGCAAAACAATCAAACTCACACACAGTGTTCAAAGAACTAGAGCATCACATCTTCTGTGGGTCTTTGGCCTTTGGAAAGGTGTGGGAATTAACAGAGCTCCACCTCCAATTTTGATTCATTTAGGAGACTTTGCTCAGTTTTATGGAAGGAACTGTCAGGAAAGAACCCTTGATTTCTGTCACACGAACAATGCGGGGTATTAGGGCAGTGCTGTCAAAGTCGCTGCTCCCATGGCCAAACCATTCCATTATCCAACTTGGAACGAGCAAGATGGCACCAATAAAGGGTGAGGAATCCACTCAGAGGGAACTGCAAAAAATGCCTTGTCCTACAGGAAGAAAACGTGCGTGGAAAGGCCTCTCCAACCTGAGGAGCAGCTTTGTTTGGAGGGCCTTGCGTGCCATGAATAAAATGAGCGAGAAGAAAGAAATGTCAGTTCTTTCTGAGCTAAAAAGATGGGTCAGCACTTATCAAAACCTATTAGTTCTTTCAGTCCAATTACATTTTGAATGAACACACCCCACTCCCATTATGTTTCTCAATGAATGATTCTGGTATTTTCTTTCAGGAATATACTGAATCAGCCACTGTGGGCAATTAACTCAATAAATGACTACCAGGAGGATGCACTGATGTTGTTTCCACGCTAATCCAAGATCTGTGACAAGCTGTAAGAGCACTCAGAACAGCCATGGTGGGACTGCAGATGTGTTCTCACCTTCACCCACTGGCACAGCCCCTTGAAGCTGAAGGGTGACAAATGCTCAGCAGAATTTGGCCCTGTATGGCTGTATATCCAAGAAAAAAATCCAGAGTAAACAAGTTTTACTTAATAAAAATCACCTTCCCAAATACTGACATTTTTGCTCTTTCCTCTTTAGGTACAGTTTTAGGGAATAGAAAAGAACCATGAGAATCTCCCCACAAAGTGCCCTCCAAAATTATTTGAGTGCCATCTTTGTTATCCCTGTGCCACCTCTGTCATCCCTGGAGACCTCTCTGTGTGTCCTGTGTGCCAGTAAGGTCATGGTGCTGAAGAAATCCTCACTTTTCCTTCATACCCTGGTTTATACATGGTGGATCCTTTGCAAACCTGCCCAGGATTTGGGATAGATCCCTGTTTCCTGAAAGTCCTCACAATAGCTGAAGGGAAGAACTGGTTGTGGAGTTGCCTGTCCAGGGTGAGAGGTACAACGGGAACCAACCAACCCACAGAGCTGAACGTTCTATACCCATGGCTAAAAGCAATCAGAATCCTACTGAAAACATAAAAATTCAGAAGCACAGGGCACCCCTGGGCACTGCCATGAAATCCAGGATGTATTTTTTACCCAGAGAAAAGCAGTTGTCTATGTATTGTTAAATTTCTTTGCTTTGTGGTAACACACCTACAAAGTTTTGTTACAGCACTTGCCCCCCAAAATTGTCTTTGTCAGAGAATTACTCCTTCCATGACCCAAACTGTTGTTTTTCTGTTTGTTTGGGGTTTTTTTCCTTGAGTATTTAAATATCTAAAGGACAAAAATCAGGCTACCCCTGCTTGGCATGTGGAGACTCTACATCAACAGCAGAACTGGAGACAGTAAGAGCCTTAACAGAAGCAGAAACAGGTAAAGCAACTCTGGACAGCTCTGGTATTTCTGAAAACACCACTCATAGCCCTCTGTAAATAATACCCAAGGTGCCAGAATTTGAGATAAAAGGAAAAAAAATCCAGCAGATCAGAGAAGTGGAATGAATAGCCAGTGACTTAGAAAAGGTTTGAGCAAACAAGTTTTTACATGTTTATATACTTAACACACACACACACACACACACACACGAAGACATAAATCCACCACAAGACTATTTACAATGTCCTGAACAGAATCACAGCTTTGCCAGAATTTACAGTATTGAATGTTTGTTTTAGGAGGTTTTATTGTGTGGTCTCCCATAGCATGGGACCATTTACCTTCATTTTTGACTTACCAAGGATCGTGCTGGATTTAATAGTACTTGGAATTTGACAGAAATTCCTTACATCCCCACTTCCCCTTCTTCCCCCCTACAAGATAAGCACTAGTTCAGTCAGATTATTTGCCTTCAAAATATTTCACAGAAGTTCTATGGCCTATATAATAAAATAAAATAAAAAAATTAAGAATTAGGCTTTAGAATTATAATTGTTCTTTCTTTCCTTAGGAGCTTAAGACACCTGCAAGTGACTGTCCCAACACATGATCCTATTGCCTCCCTAGTACATGTGCACTCAGTAAGATTAATTGCATTGCATTTAAGCCTAAACAACAAAGAAAATCTTGTTATATCACCCATGCAATCTTGTTTTATTAATAAAGCCACTTACAGATATTATGGCACTGCATATGAAAAGTTACCCTGATACAATCAGTGATTCTGGACTGATATTTTCATTTCTTTTTGCATTACTCCACTCACTAAACCATCACATCAAAAGCAAAGGAAATGACATTTCTGAGTCTTGGCACAGAGCCATGCCAACGTCAGCTGAGAAGGGCCCTTACCTGGCAGAGGACAGCCCAAGATTTCCAGTCTCAGGCAGATGCTGCCTTCCTGGAACCAGGAGCGTGGGTTTATACGGATGTAACGGGCAACCAGCGGCACCGGCAGCATGTTGAGAACTGGGATCTCTTTCTCACTGTTTCCTTCAAAAATCTGTGCAGGCCAAACACAGGACAAGGGCAAGATCAGTCGTTCAAAATGCCTTTTAGCAGTTTGGGGAAGAGAAACAAATGAAATTGCCTGGGACAGCCCCAGGTTGATGGTGGCTCAGGCCAGAGCTGCTCTTCAAAGAGCACAATCCCTTCCCTTTGTGCTCCTTGGAGCTGGAGCTCCAAACCCTCTCACTGGAAACAGGGATGAGATGTGCCCAGGGATTAGCAAACCAATGCCAAGCCTGGCATGGGCCATGCAACAAGAAATACATCCTAGCACAGGCAGACACATCCAGGCTTGCCAGAAGGGGTAACTCTGGGTCCCTTTCTGTGTGATTTGCTTTTAAAATCAGTGGGACCACTGGGAGGTGTTGCCTTTAAGTCCTACACTGACTACTCTGGAAAATTAAAACTCCACATGGCCAGCCCCTGCTTTCCCACATCTGTTCTTCTTCCTAAACCTCCTGTTTCCTGATACTCACCACATCTCCAGATTCATTTCTGACAGCAGTCCATGCGTGGCTGTCGTTGCTCACCAACACTCTGTAAGAGGTCACCCAGTTACTCCTGGAAAAAGACAAAGAGTAACTAAGTTATTTTTCATAATTTAGAATGACTGAACTTTGTTTAATATAATCGAGCTTGTAAGGCTGCTAGCAATGAAAATTCCACTGGGCAAAGTCATGTCAACAGCTGGCTGCAAAAATGACATGCAAATCCAGATTCAACAGACAATTCAAAAATCATAGCACGCAGAAGCAAAACCCCAGTGAGATAATATTCTGGTATTTCAGGAGGTGAGACTTTACTGCTCTCCTTTCCTTTTATATGCAGAGTTTGGGATAAATGGCTTATCTAGAACAGATTTATACAGTGTTCAAAAATCATCTTTTCAGCTACAGAACATTTATTAGTTCTCCTGTTATTATCAGAGAGGATGGAAAAAAGTAATAAATCCTCTAGGATGAAATGTCTGTGAATGTCAACCACCAAAATTTCCATTTCTTTCAATACAAGAATAACTGGAGCCTGCAGTCATTCTTGTATTTATTAGCAAGAGATAAGGACAGAGAGACAATTCTGTCTCTGCACAGCAGAGTCCAATTGATCACACCACTAGTGCACTCCTACAATATCCAGATCAATCCTCAGCAGGCTGATCTTTCTAATGGCCTGTTATCTGATTTACAGCAAAACTCCCTTTAATACAAAAAAGCAAAATTTACATTCACTTATGCCTTGTCTGGCTCCAGCTAAGGAAGAGTATGAGGAAAAATAAAATGCTGCTTCCTGTATTCTGGGTGGAGTTAAAGCTATGGAGTTTTTTCACTGCTTGGACATTACCCATGGAGAAGGCTGGAAAAGGTAATACCCAACTCTCATATTTGTAAGAAAAAGCAGCAGGAATTTATTTTTTTTCCTCTAATACCTTCCTGGTTTCTGTAGGCAGGGGCTTGGAGGAGAGTTGTGGTTTGCAGGTAGGTTTGTACCACAAAGTCAGTCCAGGATGATTAAATTCTGTTTTTATGTACATGAACTGATCATGTGCAACCAGCAGGCTCTAGAGCTGTCATTCTTCAACATGGGTTCTTAGCTAATCTACACTCAGATTGCTGGGAGGGAAACCAGGGTAAGGAAAGCTCTTGGGACCAGAGAGAACAGGGGCCATTGGGCAGTTACGGGAGAAGCATCAGAGAATAAAAATTGGAGATCAGGGAGTACCTGGAAGGACAGATACACCTAAGGAAAACTTCCCCTTGTACTGCACCCAAAGAAATACAACTTTGGTTGTTGTTTTGTTTGTTTGTTTTTTTTTTAATCAGCAAATCATATTAGCAAACTACCTATGAACATACACAGAGATTCCACTGTGCTTGTGTTTAAAGGGATGAACCAGCCTTTTTGTGCTCACTGAAGAGAATTAGGCTCCTAGTGAAGACCAAAAAAGGGGCAGGGATGGAGCAAGAGCAAAATTATCAGCCACAAGAAAACCCAGGCTTCATCTTGTACAAAACAGAGACCTTCAGGTAATCACAGAATCCCAGACTATTCTGAGCTGGAAGGGACCCACAAGGATCATCGAGTCCAACTCTTAAGTCAATGGTCCACAGAGGGGATTGAACCCGTGACCTTGGCATTGTTAAAACCAAGTTTTAACCAACTGAGCTAATGCCTAAGCCAATGCATGGCAGCAGAAATAACTTTAGCTTTCCATCCGCTATTTCATTTTCTGAGTAAGAGTGATCCCACTTACACAGAAGATTCAAACTGATGTCCAGGATTACCCAAAAAGTAAGTCTTGACATCAGGTTTTTTGTGCTATTTTTTTCATGCACCTAAAATCAAAGATGAGATAAATGTTTAGTAGGATTTGGAAAATCCCTTCTGTATCTGTATCCTAATGCCCCCAAAAGAAAAAAAAAATGATATCATGTGATTTTGACAAAAAATAAAAGCTGAACAAACCCAGCTCTGTTTTAGACACTAAACCAGCCCTTTGCAAATCTTTCACCGGCCTCCTTCAATGAATAGATCTTGCCATTCATGTTAGATTAAGTGGAAAAATCTTGACTATTGCCAAGCAGACTGAACTTTTTGTTACTGTAATGAAAAGTAGCACACATTTATCACTTGTACCACACACAACTTTTATATTTGGTAAACAACTGTAACAAAGTTAGCAGCACTCTGCAAAGACTAATTGTCTGCCTGTCAAGGGAAGTTCTCCTGGGATAGGAGATTTACTGGGGATCTGTGAAGTGCCATGCTGGCATCTCTAGTACTTGGCTGTAAAATGATGGATGATGTACAACAAAATAAACAGTGACTTCAACATGGTAGATAAGTTTCTACTGACTCTTGCAAAGAACTTTACTTTCTTCCCTCAGCCTCTCCGTGACCATAAGCTGAAGAAAGGCAGATTTACTGCTCGCAAAGAAAGGGGCTCCAGAAGAACTGAAGAGGGACTTTGGGTAAGAACATGGAGTGACAGGACAAGGGTGATGAAAGAAGGCAGCTTTAGGTGGGATATTAGGGAGAAATTCTCCCCTGTGAGGGTGGGCAGGCCCTGGCACAGGTTGGGCAGGGAAGCTGTGGCTGCCCCATCCCTGGGAGTGTCCAAGGCCAGGTTGGATGGGGCTTGGAGCAACCTGGGATAGTGGAAGGTGTCCCTTCCCATGGCAGAGGTGGAATGAGATGACCTTTAAGGTCCCTTCCAACCCAAACCTCTCCATGATTCTGTGAAATGGCCAACAGCAAAACTCCAGGAAGAAGAAAATGGCTTTTTCTGAATTAAAAGAAAAAGCTTGAAAGCACCACTTTGGGGTTTGAATAAGGATGGTGGTGGTGGTGGTTGTGTACATATTCAGTGCAGATTTGGGGGTTTTGGCTGGGTTTGAGGTTGTTGGGTTTTTTTAATATTGGCCATTTGCAAAAACCAGGTTAAATGACCAAAAGAAGCAATGTCATGAATCAAGTAAACTTAATTTTTTCTGAAGTATTACTGAACTTTTTTCACTTCAACAGCACAAATCCTATTAGGAGAGCAAGCACAATACATCCATATTTATTGCTCAAGATCTGCAGTAGGAATTCAAACAGACACTACAGTCACATAAAACCAAGACAACGATGGGCAATCTTTATAATTGAAACTTCTGCAAGAAAATCATGGCATGTGTATAAAGTCTTTAAAAGAACAAGCTCATTTTACCAGCATGAGAAAATATTGTTGTCACAGTAACATTTCTAAGCTGGGACTTTTATTTAATGTATTTGGATTTTCTCACTCCCTAGCATTACAAAGGTTCAAACTTCTCCCAGAGGAAAATGTTTACCAGCCAGTTGTGCACATTTTCCATCCTGAGCAGTAGCAGGTAACGTGCTTTTGAGAAGCAGCCTGCAATTAAAGTACAGGTGGGGCTGCATCCAGCCCTGCACTTCTGCAGTGCAGGACCTCAAAGGGTCATGGGATGAGATAAATCAGCCTAATGCATTAGGGCACACACCATATAGTGGTAACTGTGCTTGCCTAGAAGGAATAAGCATTTTGTTGAGAAGCAGAATAAAAACATCACAGTGACCAGATCCTTCTCTAACTGGCACTATATCCAAAACTGCCTCCAGGGGCTTCAATTCTTCCCCTATTTTTTTTTTCCAATGCCGTTAGAAAAACAGCATCTGATAATATTAAGAATCTCAGAATCACAGAATATGCTGAGTTGGAAGGGATCCACAAGGACCATCGAGTCCAACACTCAGCCCTGCACAGGACCATCCCCAAGAGCTGAGAGGATCATCCAAACCCTCCTGGAGCTCTGGCAGCCTTGGGGCTCCCCACTGTCCTGGGGAGCCTGTTCAGTGCCCATCACCCTCTGGGGGAAGAAGCTTTTTCTAATATCTAACCTAAGAAGGCTGTTGTCAATTCAGATTCCCCTCAGAAATGTCCCCTTCTGCCTGAAAGTCATAACCCCCATGATGGGGAAGAGGAACTCAGTGTGTTTTCTTTTGTTCAGAACATCTGGAAAATGAGCAAAACCTACTCCTCGGGCAGCTGAGTGTCTTCAAATCCCAGATATTTCTACAGCTACACACCAACACAAGAGCATTCAACACACTGAATCTTCTCAATTGCCATGACCTGGTAGACAAGGTGGCTTGGGTCAAAGGTTGTACTCCATCATCTCAGAGGTCTTTTCCAGCCTAACTGATTCAGTTCTTCTAGGAATTGAAGGGTTTAATCCATCCGTGGTGCTTGGTTTATTCATGTAGACATAGAAATCTAAAGCTTTTTGTGGAAATCCATCAGAGAAACACAGCAGCCAAAGCAAAGCCTTGTGCTAGATGTAGCACTGGGGAATGGCATCAGTGTGATTACCTGATGCCACCCAGATGCAGCTCATGGGGTTGGGTTTTGCAGATGTTGCCATGAGTACCCCCAAAAACAGGACTTCGAGCCAAGTTAATGTAGGATAAGATAAAAAGGTACATTCTTTAATGGACAGGCTTGGGGCATTTAGGAACACATGATGACATCTTTGTGCTGCCCCCTTCTTCCTAGAACACTGATTTCCATGGTTTTTATAATATTGCCCACCCAATCCCCAGCTTACACATCTCTCAGTCCAGCCCCAGTCCCACCCCTGTGCCATCCCTCAGGATTTGGGGCTGGGGTCGTGGGACCCTCTGTTCTTCATCAGCTCTTCTTCCTCGGGCTTTGGAGTTTTTCCAGTGTTCTTAGACTCAAGGCTGTTGGTTTATGTTTGGTCCTGTTGTCAGCTCTTGTACCTTGAAGAGAGCCTAAATAGCTAAAAGAATTCGAGCTACTAATCTGTGGTAGGGGTTAGGATGTATAAACAATGAACATAAACTGTTACAAATATGAACACTACATTTGCTACAGTTACTGTGTTCCTAAAATCTATCAAAATGAAAAATCAGAAACCCCTTTGGCATCACAGACATTATTTCTGCAGCACGTCACGTCACATCTTCTTCGGGCCCATCAGAACTGAACAATAAAGCTGTCTAAGGAAGGCTGAAACAGAGTTATAAAGCTTTTCAACACTTAGGATGAAAGCAGCTCTTCTGGTTTCACTCTATAAAATCTCCCCGGACAGACCATATACTCCTAAGAGAAAAATACAGGTGTTTCTTGGGTTTATAGAGCTGAGGAGAAATTCAGGGAAAGTCCTATGCCAGCATACAGAAAAAAGTGCATTAATTACAGAGCTCTTTCTTGGCAGAAAATGAGGCACTACAGAAGTTATTGTGTGAGAATTCACAAGAGTTCAAGGGGAGCTCCAGTTCATCAGGCTCTCTCACGAAGTGCCACTACCAGGACTGCTTCCTGAATTTCATCAGTGCTAAAAAGGATCATAAGGTACAGATTTGACAGGAATCTTTTGGATTCAGGTGCATCTCATTAATGATTCTTTTTAAAATGTATTCCAGTCTTATCTCTTTAGAAGGAACTCATCTGAAAAATCTCAGTATCCACTGCCAACATTAATCAACTCCTTTCAGAGAAAGTAAATGCAAAAATCAAAATATGATTCAAATTCACTTAATGTGGTACATTTTAAAATTATTACTAATTACCTGGGCTTTATCTGTAATGCATTAGCTTTAGAGAAGGCTTATTTGAACAGCTTCAATTTCAAATTCAGCTTCTTGTGATGTATGGAAATGTCCTGCTTTTCCATTTTCATCCAAAAAACAGACAAGCTGAGGGATTAAGCGACTTGCCCAGGGACAGAGAGGAAACCTGAATCAAAGCAGAGAATTAAAGCAGATCTCCTACAGCCTTGACAGGTTCCTGTCCCAATAATCAGCTTTCCCTTATCTAACAGCAGCATCAGGCTCCTGGGCGGAGGGAAAGACATCAGGACAGCACCACAACAACAAAGCATCTTTCAGCCTTGCCTTCCCCGAAACAACTTACTGACTTTTCCTCATGTGTACGAGACACGAGGCTGAATCCCACCCCAGCAGAGCACACAGGGAGTGTGGAATGGGAAGCAGGGAAGGGATGCCAGGCTGGTTACTGCCAGGCTCCAGCAGGCAGTGCATCAGCTGAGACTTGGCACTATTTGGGTACGGGGTTATTTTGTTTGAATTGTGTCTGCTGCGTGTAATGTCTTAAGGCCAAGCATCTCAGTCATGAAAAGCTGAATAAGCAACAAGTGGAGTAAAGCTGATACTTTGATCCTAGTCTCTAAGGATACTTTTCCACACCAATGAAACCCCACATGATTTGAGATAAAGGAGGAATGTTGAAATGTTCTGGTCAGCAGAAGCTCAAGCCCACAGTGGCAGAGATGGGCTACAAAGATGAGTAAAGACTGAGGAAAACTGGGGTTGTTCAGCCTGAGGAATAGGACTCTGGGCTGACTTTATGGCACCTTCCAGTGCCTAAGAGAGCTCCAGGAGAGCTGGAGAGGGACTTGGGACAAGGGATGAAGGGACAGGACAAAGCAGAAAGGTCTCCCACTAACAGAGGGCAGGGTTAGATGGGATGTTAGGAAGAAATCCTTCTCTGTGAGGGTGGGCAGGCCCTGGCACAGGGTGCCCAGAGCAGCTGTGGCTGCCCCATCCCTGGAAGTGTCCCAGGTCAGGTTGGATGGGGCTTGGAGCAACCTGGGCTGGTGGGAGGTGTCCCTGCCTGTGCCAAGGAGGTGGAACAAGATGGTCTTTTAGGTCCCTTCCAAGCCAAACCATTCTAGGATTCTTGAGATGCTGGGAATGAGATAGGCAAACAGTGGCAGAATTCACAGTAACATCATCTACAATGGACCTGGCTCCAACTGAGCATATTATTCTTCTGCTGTCATGATAATCTGATTTATCTGCAACACAAAATCCTAAAATTAATATAAAATAGTACCAGTCAGGCAAACAAATGGGTATCCTCCAATAATATATAAATGGACAAGCCAAAATACTTGAAATAGCAAAATCTCTACACCAAAAAAATGCTTAGTCAAGACTTAGATTAAATGATACCCCTGCAAAAGAATCAGCATGCTGGCAATTAAATGGCTTTCTACTTGAAAAGTTAATTTGTACTCTCATGCAATTAAATGTAAAACCATTAATATTAATATTCTCTAATAATATTTATGATGATAAAATTTTAAATCACCCACTGCCAAACAGTTTTCAAACAAACCAAGACAAAAAATGCTCTGGTTAACCACAGGTAGCCCAGCAAGTTTTCCAAACTAATTAAAACAAATGTGATTTAAGAGATGGAGATTGACGAGCAAGCAAGGGTATTTTTTTAAAATAATTGAAATATCTGAATGTTTAATTTTTAAAACTGCTTCTAGTTGACTTAAATGAATTACTGCTGTGAAACCCAGCCCTACGAAGGCCTGATGAACAAAAGCTCAGGGCCAGAATTTCACTTGCTGGAAATGAATTCAGCACAGATTTTTCAAAGCTTTCCTCAACGAGCAATGGGGTTAGAAATACTTTTCCCACCCAACATCTGCAATTCACAGCCAGGTTTTTCCAGGATGTCTGTGTCTTTCTGACCTTTCTACAAAATGATGTGTGTCAGCTGTGGGTGTTTCCTTTTGTTGTTGTACATTCACACAGCAACACCTGAAGGTGCCAGGGTCAGAGACTGCCCAAAGACTTTGGTTTTAACACTCATCATTTTGGGGTACTCTTTGCAAAGAGATCTGCATGTGTTTGAAATTCTTCCTGTACCAGACTTTCCCCTTTCATACATTCTATATCTGCTGCACACAACCAAGCTGTGATTCCTTTTCTTCTGAACCTCCTTTTGTGACATTTTAAATTTTCCATTCCTTTTTGTTCCCATCTCACTTTTGCAAATCAGTCATGTATTTGAAGAGAAAAATCTGGACTACACAGGTACTGCCACACTGCATCTTTTTGTCTCCTTCCATCATTATTAAAGAGATGGAAAACAAAAAGCCTTGATAGTAACCAGCAAACACTGCCATTTGTGTGCACAGCTGGGAGCACATTTAAAGCAGTGCTGAAGGGGCTCATTGCCACCAAGCTCATGCAGAGATGTGGCCAAGTGTCACTCGGGGCATCCAGAAGGGACACTGGTCTGGGACGGCTGCACAGGGCATGAGTGGAAGGACAAGGAGCTTTATGTCTCTTCCATAATCCCCACACAAACACTGCCATTGCAAAAAGCCATAATGCACATGCAAAATACACAAATTAAGGCTGTGAGGAATAACTGAGTCATCTGCTGCAGAAGATGCCTGTTTACATATGATGGAGGCTTTTCTGAAGGGCTCGTTTGATTTTGAGTCCCCTCCATGCATGTTAAAAAGCTTTTGTTCCTCTTCTGAGCATCCCCAGTGAGCTTTGTGGTGCAAAGCAGGTTCTCTGCACACCCCAGCACCCCTGCCCAGTGCAAAGTGGTGGCTGAGCAGGCAGGAGCCCTCCCTGGAGGGGTGGCAGTGCCCAGCTCCCTCCTGGCACTGCACAGTCACTGAGTGAGTCACTGAGGCTCCAGCAAAAGAGCACCAGGACAAATCATACCCACAACAGCACATCAGCAGTGCTGACATTCTCATCAAACAAACTTGTGAAAGTATAAAACACATTTCTAGGTGTGCTGTCAGAACTCCACCTACACAGGATCACCAGAGCTGCTCACCAGCACATCTCCCCATTGCCAGGAGTGGTGAGTGTTCATCAGCAGCTGTGCCAAAATCCTCTGTGAGGGGCAAGAATTGAGCTGGAAGATGAACAGGGCACAGGGATTGAAGCAAAACAAATAGATGGAGAGCACTGGAGGCTGCAGCTGACAAAGACTGGCTCAGCACTGCAACAGCTGAAAGCCCATGAGAAGGAGCCACCAAGCCACAGTCAACAGAAAATACAACTTATTAAGTAACCCAATCATAAACATTAATCTAATATATGGCCAGTGACATTAAAATTATCAAGGGAGCTTTTCTACACTGTATTCAGGTTGTTTTACAACTCCCATCAATATACTTTAGATGATTTCTGGGGATTTGGAACAATTCAGTCAGTGAGTCTGACTTTGGGAAAGCTGTAACAATCTCAGCAGTCCTGTCACCCCGTCAGGACAAATAACAATTTGCACTGATTTAATGCACCAGAGCAGTTGAAGTCTGCACACAGCAGCTGCTTATTTTGTTACATGATTTGGATAAAACATGGAGACCTTTCCACTGAACTTGTTGAAGTTTCACCAGGGTGTGTTTTCACAGCCCCTGCTTTGAAAGTCAGTGGCAAGTTTGTAAGTTGTACTTGTGAGCTGGACAGGGCTTAGAGTTTCTTCTACTCTGCTCTCAAATGCAGCATTGCACTTCTGGACTTTGACCTTTCATGGGTACTGTGCAAAATTCTGTTTTCATATGTTATAGAAACAACTCAAATATTTATAAATAACCACTACACTGCCTCAGATGCTAATGCAGTTACACTGACAGGATTATCACTGCTCCTTCTACTACTAATACTGGAATACTGAAGATGCTGATGTGATTATCTTTTCATGAAGCCAATCTTACTACTGAGACAGTCTTAATAATCAGGAATGGCTGATAAGAACCTGGGAGTGTAATTGTTATTTTAATGGTTGGACTTGATGATCCTAGAGGTCTTTTCCAACCTTAATGAGTGTGTGATTCTAAGAATTTTACCACATACAGACTGGCTGAAAACAAAACCTGAGCTCCTGAGGGGCTGTCAGTGAATACAGCAACAAATTGAAATGTGGGGCAACACATTAATTTTCTGACTAAAGACAGAGCAGAACACTGTACAGCCAAAATTAGCAGCAAGCAAACTACACTGACCTAAATTTATCCTCAACTGTATCTCTGGAAGGCACCCAGCTTGTTACAGACCTACAATTCCCTAAGGACAGCTTGTCAAAAGGGATTTGGGGGGATCAGGGAGGGCTGCACTACACACAGAGAAGGCTGAGGATAAGGCTGTACTATAAAAAAATTTGCAAAATTATTCCCCCTATTCAATCACAAGCATCTTGTCTTGAACAAAAGCATAATCAGGCCAAATGAAATCTGGATATTTATTATTTGCTACCCCTACTGAGCAGCACAAGGAAATCAAACAGGTGGCACAGTAAGGAGCACGACCTGGTGTCTACACCAGCCTCCAGTTAAAATGTTGCTCCAGCAGTGATGATCAAAAGTGACCAGCTTAAAAATGTGTCAGTTTGGACCCAAAAACCACAGGCAAGTCATTGCAATTATTCCTTCCAGCAGCAACACCACTGATTTGTTGTCTCCTCAAAGCTTTTAAGAGCTATTGCATTTTGCAAGACATAGAGACCAACCTCTACTCAAATCAGACTTTAAAAATTAAGATCCTACCCTCCCATTTTTTTTCCCTAAAGGTAATTATCTTGCATAAAAGTGAAAGATCTTCAATATTTTTAGGGGGCTGAAAGGTTTTAAAGAGAACATACTTGAAAGTAAATGTATTTTGATTTTTTTCCTGAACATTTCAGGATTTTGCTTTGGAATTCCAGCATCCAGATTATTTCACCAATGCTTTTTCTTATTGTGGGCATTTTGTCATTCCATGACATGCAGAGATGGTGCATAATTTAACACAGCTGAGGGGTTAATTCAGAGAAAATGCATTGTTACAAATATATTTTACTCACTGCAACATTACATCCTCTTCTAAAGACCAAAACATCCTCTGCATTCACACAGCCCAAAGCTCCACAACACTGTCAGCACACACTGACTCTACTTAGACATGTGGGTTTTCTCTTGATAGAAAAGATGATGCTGAATTATCAAGAGATAGTTTGATTTATGGGAAACATGTTTCCTCTGCTTTTTAGGTTCTTGCCAAACTGCTGAGGATGATTAATAATTCCTTTCCCTCTGTCAAGAGAGTGCATATTTTAAAGCATCACATCATTGCTTTAAATATGTGGCACCAGTGTCCCACTCAACAGCCTTGAACAGTTTTTTAAAGATATTTAGTTCTTAAAACTGAAAGTTGTATGGGCAGCAATATGAAGAATTACATATAATATTTCTCCCCCAAATATCCAGTCATACAAAGTAATTGAAATTCTTCCCATTTTCAAGGTACTGGATTTTATTCCTATTAACCAACACTTGTGGCACTGCTGATTTTAGAGTATTTTCAGTGTAAAAAAAAAACAAAAAAGAAGTTCTGGTTCTTGCAGCTGGGCTTCACTTTTTCCATGAAATTCAACATCTGCAGAACTTCTGAACAATCTAAGCAGATTTGACCATTTATGGTGGTAAAAGAGCACTTTCCATGATTTCAGGTTTCTCAAGAAAGATGTACTTGAGCAGCAACAGCTCCCAGGTCCATGTGCTTTGTTTGACTGCTAAAAGGAGTGACTCCTCAAACCCAGCAGTGTTTGTTCAAAGCCTGGGTTTGCTTATTAAAAAAAAAAAAAAACGAAAAAGAAAGAAAAAGGAGAAAGGTTTGATTCCATGTGACTATCACAGAATTCACAGCCAGGAGCTTGAGCAAAAAATTTGACTCAGAAGAGTTTTTCCTTAAAAAGGAAATGATTAAACAATTCAAGTATTCATTACAAACCAAGTTCAGTTTCTTTTCAGGTCATCTGTGTTTTCAAGAGCTGCTTCTGCAACTGGGCCTCTTCCTCCTCAAGGCTCTCATGTCTCAAACACAGGAGTCTGGGATGGGCAAGAAAGGCCACCACAGAGAGGTAGACAAGGAATAGCAGCTTCCCCAGTGTGACTGAGGTGAAGCAAATCTGTCACCATACAGAAAGTGGCAACCCCAAGCATTTTTGTGTTCTTTGCATTGTGTGAAGTTAACCTTCAGTCCATCATTGCCTATAATGCTCAAAAAACCAATTAGCAAGGCTGGAAGTGAATGGACTCTGGTTGGAGTGGGCCATCAGCAAAACCAGGCTACAGTTGCCAGAGCTGCTGCCAAGGACTAAAGGGTTGCATCCACCACCAGGATAACACCTCAGGCTGCAGCATCACACACAAAGCAAAGCAAAGGCCACACTGCTATAAACTCCCATGTTGCAGCCCTGCAGTGAAGGTCAGAGCTGTTCGAACCAGGACTCAGCAGGGAGTCCTTGCCTGCCCTCTCCCGTCATTTCATGTGTCCTCATTAAGTCAGCAGCACAAAAGTAAAGGGACCAGGACATGTACAAATCTGATCAAGACAAAAACTCACATAGGACTTAAAGTTAAGTACCTTTTTCATATTGTAAAACTTTCTTGTTTGATAAAAAGAGGAAAAAGGTTGCTTTTCTGGTTCTTTATCCCTATTACATAACATTGGTGAACGGAGCATTTACCCTACTGTCAGAGAATCACAGAATAGGTTGCGTTGGAAAGGACCTAAAAGACCATTTCTTTCCATGGGCAGGGACACTTTCCACCTGCCCAGGTTGCTCCACGCCCCATCCAACCTGGCCTTGGACACTCCCAGGGGTGGGGCAGCCACAGCTTCTCTGGGCACCTGTGCCAGGGCCTGCCCACCCTCACAGGGAAGGATTTCTTCCTAATATCCCATCTAACCCTGCCCTCTGTCAGTGCCTTGATTTTTCATTTTTATTTTTAATATATAATGCTGGGAAAGTCTCCAAGACTTTGGACTAAATAAAGAACTTACCTTGGCTCCCCTGCTTGGCAGGCTTTTGCTTCTGATACAACACAGATCAGAGAGGTGTTTTTTGGCTCTCCTACCTACGATAAGATTATTCTCCAACATATGTTTCCATCAGTCAGGAAAGCTCCCTGTTCTTGTCACATAACCTCAGGAAGTTGGGAAGTGCCTCAGGTAACAGAATGGCATCTTTTTGCACAGACTTTCATATCATAAACAATCCTCTTTGATACCATCACAGCGAGCAGCTGAGCATAAGGGAAGGAAGCTGATGAGTGTCCTTTGTTTATTGTGCCCATTAGAGCAAAACAGGCACAAAGGACTTGCCTTCCCCAATAAAGTCCTACCCCACTGCTTCTCCTGGGCTGGTTTACAAGGGTCAATTCACTGCATGCAACCCCTATGGCTGCAGTGAGATCACTGTTTCCCAAATTTACCACAAGTACTGAAGCTTCCACCAGTGCTCTGAACCCCCACAAAGGCAATTTCTGCTCCAGGCTCAGGTATCTACTGTTGTCTAGATTGAATTTCCCTTTGCAAAGATCTTCACAAAAGAATTTCACTTTCCCCCCTCCTTTCCTCTCTCATTCTTGGCTGCTGGAGAATTGGCACAGAAAGTCCTAGGAGATCCTCTGCTTTCAGGTGCAGCAACATGGTGAGTTCAGAAAGCAGCATCTGCCACTGTCCTGGGTATGATGTCCCCAGGAGCTGAGACTCAGGAAACCCCCAGGACACCACTCCTGGCCCAGGTGAGGGCTGCAAACATCAGCCTAAACTCTTCTGAAAGCATGAACATCTGCTTTGGTTCCCCGGGGAGTATTGAGCTATTTTTAAAATCTAAGGACAGACAGATGTAAGGACAAAGCACACAAACATCAACCACACTGATTTCATCTGCTCAGTTTGAGGAGGAAAGAGAGAAAATGAAATGGTTTCCAGGGAAGCCAGTCCCACTGCCAGAGCTGTACCAGGAGACACCAAGTGGGATGGAGGCATCACACCCTGACAGGAAAAGCCACTTGTTTTTCTTTCTGTCCCTTGTGTGCAAACTGTAAGTAGGGAATGAGGTCACCCCTTTCTGGGCCTATTTCTCCCCAGTTTCCTGGTCCTTCCTTGGGGCACAGTTCAGTCTTGCAGGAAATGTTTTCCCAGAGACATTGCCCTGCCCCACAGTGCAGCTGGTCCAGTTGAAACCATCTTTGCACCTATCAGGCAGAAATGGGCCTGGGTTTCCTCAAATCCAAGTAGAAATTCAGGAGGAGCCCAGACTTGCTCTTCCAGCACCAATCCTGCTCTTCCTGGAGATCCTCAGAGGTCTTTATAGGAAAAGAGGGCAAAAGCAAGACTCCATGCCCATGGCTAGGAACTAGATGACCTTTAAAGGTCCTTTCCAACCCAAACCATTCTATGATTCTGTATTTCTACAATTAAAAAAAAAACAAAAACAAAAACAAAACTAAAAACAAACCCACCCCAAGACTGTGAATACCAGCTGCAAATAGTGTGTCAAGTCCTGCTTTAAACTCACAGCAGAGCTGTACTAAAAATAGCAATACAACAGGAGGAAGCAGTGCAGCACTGGTGGTGATAGAAACAGCAATGTCAGGAGGGTGAACACAGGAAAGAATAAGAATTAGCCAGAATAATTATCTACCTTACTCAGAACAATATGGGCTAAATATAGAAATCCATTGCCCAAAAGGCTCCTCCTCCCACAGCCACGTTAAAAGATGTTAAAAAAAACAACAACAAAACCACAGAAAATTAAACTGCAGAGAGAAAAGTATCATTTTTCTTAGATATAGTGGCATTTTTCTGGTTTGCCTTTAATTACATGTCCCATTCATTTTCTTAAGTGAGGGACCTGACCAGGATCTGGGGCTGGGCATCTCCTGCATGCTTGGTCAGAAGGTCCAGCAGCACAAGTGGGATTATTTGCTCACATTATGCAGCAAGACTGAACAAACACTGTGAAGATCAGAGGAAAAACCCAAATCACCACCTTCAGGTCCTGTTCCTTCCAGCTGATTGCTACATCCCTCACACACAGCCAGGGGGAAGGAGGGAAGCACTCTGGGTGCCACACTCAGCAGCAACTCACAATGCTGCATCCCTCACACACAGCCAGGGGAAAGGAGGGAAGCACTCTGGGTGCCACACTCAGCAGCAGCTCACAAAGGAGGAAAGGCACCCAAGTTTGCCACCAAACACTGCAGTTCTGGGCAACACACACAGCACTGGTTTGGGGTTTGGGTTGTACTAAATCCCTCTTCAGAAGTGAAAAGTATAGCTATAAAGGTTGGGTTAACTGCTCATTTTAAAAATCATGTTGTTTTGGAATTGTACCAATTGGTGGTTGCACAGGCATTAGGATGTCTCAAAGATGAGTGGTGATTCTAAAACAAATAGAAAGCCCCAAAACAAGTACTTAAATTAATTAAGTTAAATATTGGAAAAAGAGTGAGGAAGTTTAGCACAAGTAAATTGGACAAGGTGAGCATAAAGGACGACAATTGGAGGGAATCTTGTTGATTCCTTTGCCAGATGTAGATAATGACTATACAACAACTTTGCTACCCTTAAACTTGTATTTTTTGCATATATAATTACTTTGCCTTTTATTCTTCACCCATTCAATTATTTGACACCAGATCACTTCCATTCTTTCCTTATTTTTTCTTGAAGACCCAAACCACAGCCCAGCATGAATTCCTTGGTCTGAAAGTTCAGATTCTGACAGAGAAAATCAAAGATGTACTCACGACCAGAGAGAGTTTCTTCCTTGGGTGATGACTCCAGTGAACTTGGTGAGCCTTCGAGCATCTACCTCAATCCATTGGTAGGGGTCATTTCTTCCTGCACACCAAGCACCATCATAAAAATCATTTTCGTTAACACCTGCCTGAAAAGAAGGCAAAGCTGTCTATAAATCAGAACTAAGGAACTGAAGGCCTTTCATGGGAAAAAGAAAGGAACACAAGAAGTCATCATTCATCTCACTTGCTCCTTTGGCACCAGTTTAAGGCCCTTGAGAGCATTACCATGAAAATATTTCTTTACTCAAAGCAGGGAGGGAAACTCTGCAAAGTCTCTTTAAAAACTAAGAACCCTTACACATAAATTTAAGGTAGAAAGCACAAACAGATCTTCAGTCTGTTCACCTGTCTGTGCTTGTGGCCTGGTAGAACCTCTATCGAGAACAAATTATCCATGTGGTCTTCAGAGTTTCAAGAGTCCTAAATGCCAGCTCCAACCCATGTAAAGAGTATTCAGGAATTAGACAATCTCCTTTCCCCTGGAAGCAGCAAAGGAGAGTGCAGGGCTCATGGAAACAGTACTTCCCACTCATTTTCAGTACCAGAGCTATTCATTTTCATCACTAGGGTGGCAAAGGTTAAAAATTTAGGAATGCCCTGATGTACTCCAACTATATCCCAATTTATGTTGGCAACCCTCCCACAAACAGCCTTCTCAGCATTTTCAAAGAAATAGCTGAAGGTATTTTGGGTAAGATGTATTCCAAATAAGTCTGAAATATCCTTTAATGAAACATGGAATCTGAGGGCTTCTGAGATTTATTTTTTTCTTGAAGCCCAGGAACTGTTTGGCACCAACCTGGATACTGCCATAAAGAGCACAGAAGCTTTGCCATATGGTCCTCTGAGGCTACATGTATTTTTATGATTTTTCAGCTGTGGTTTATGTGGATGTATCATTGTCATCCATGCAATTCCAAGAATGAGTATCATTAAATATTTCCCAATGGAAATAAAGAGTTTTACAGACTGTTTCTACACAAATGGGCATTGGGTGGGTCTCACTCAGAGAGGATGCTGTTGTTAATCCCTTTTTCCAATGCTGCAAAACAAAGACATGGATTTAATTCCTAAAACTTCTCATTTTCTCAGGTATTCAATTCTGAGATAGGGCAGCTTAAAATTATTTGGTTTCCTATACCTACCAAAATTAAATTAAGCCACCTACTTCTATGCATTAGGTCTGATAGTTTGAAGCAAATTTTGTATAAAATTCAAAGATAGAGAGAAAAATTCTATTAACAATGGAAGATGAATTCTTCAAGGAGATCTGAACAACAGGAAAACATGAGAATACAAATATGAGCACTGACCTGAGTTATAACCCTTTTCAAGAAAAGTTTTCAATGCATTCTAAAATAAGATGGAATTTGAAGTAGCCTGAGGCTTTAAAACCAATGCTTGCCAGGAAGTGTTAAGATCTACAGAGCACCTTGAACCAGCATCCTGCTAATCCCTTTCCCACTAGTGAAATTCCACCAGTTACTGCAGGTCAAGTACCCACATCTCTCATTGCTTCAGCTGGGAACCTTGTCCTTGGTCACTCTCAGGGTATTTCCCATGGGGTGTGATGCTCATCAGGGAAGCAAAAGAAAGAAAAGGGTGCTTAGTGGGGAAAAACAAACTAAATCACATACTCCAGTCTCCGTGGTTTCAACTGGATGTAAGTAAAATTAAGTTGGATATCAGATGTGGGTAGTCTTAATTATCCACAGCTTAAAATACTATGGCCTTGAGGGAGGGAGGGAGGGAGGGAGGGAGGGAGGGAGGGAAGGAAGGAAGGAAGGAAGGAAGGAAGGAAGGAAGGAAGGAAGGAAGGAAGGAAGGAAGGAGAGGAGAGGAGAGGAGAGGAGAGGAGAGGAGAGGAGAGGAGAGGAGAGGGAAGGAGTGAGCAAAGGAAGGAGGGAGGAAGGAAACAATAAATCATGCTGCTACTTTTTCCTACTCTCTTATTTTCTGACATCAGCTTCTCTGAAGCTAAAAAACAAGTTTTGACTAGGTAAAAAGAAGCAGGTGTGTGTGTATGATTAGCATAGAGTATCACTATTCTATCAGATTATACACATCAAGATACCTTTCCTCAATAAGATGTTTACTTCAATAAAAAAAAATCTATATTGAATTACTGGAAAGAATAGATTCAGGTTATGACATGGATAACTTAAATTATCTTTATAAGTAGCAGGCTGAGGGAGCTAATGAAAACTGGAAGCAAGGGCTGGGTCTGAGGCAAACCCTTTTTTCCTTCGCTAAATTTTCAAGAATAACTCAAAGTCTAACCCAGTTTTTATTTCACTGGCAGCCAAATGCAAAAATATTTCTCAATATATAGTGTCTCATGAAAAAATACCTTTTGGATAGAGGAAAAGAGACTTTTTCTGTCACTCAGGAATAAGTTATCTAGCAGCATGAAAGTTGAAAATTGTAATTCAGCTAAGCCAAATCAACTGTTATTACGTACCCAGAAGCTGTGATGAAGGTTACAATTCCTTTACAAATAATGACTTTGTATTTTAATTAATGTTTCTCTTCCAAATGGTATCTGTTCAAGACAGAATAAACATTTGCTCACATTATCACTGTTCTAAAAGCCTTATTCTATAATGAGGAGAAAGATATTCCTGCCAAAATGTATTCAAATGAAGAAAGAAATACCAGGCTTCTGCCACAAGTCAGCTGGAGAAGCAGTAAAAATATACCAAATATCAAACCACCTCTGCTTAGATTCTTCTCCATTCCCAGCAGGATGATCACAAACATTATTTTACCACAGGAAGTTTGGGAGGGGGGATAAAAGAGCATTACTCATCCCAGGTATTTATAGCAACCACTGCCAGTAGGGAAGAACTGAAGCACACAGGCTGAAAGGAGATCTTCAATAATTTTGTCTTTTACTTGTGTGTTGATAATGGAGCTTTTCAAAATGAACTGGTGAAACAACTGGAAAGACAATCATGGATGGTATCATGATATGGGTTGGGTTGGAAGGGGATCTTAAAGATCATCTCATCCCACCCCCTGCCATGGGCAGGGACACCTCCCACCAGCCCAAGTTGCTCCAAGCCCTGTCCAACCTGGCCTTGGACACTTCCAGGGATGGGGCAGCCACAGCTCCTCTGGGCACCTGTGCCAGGGCCTGCCCACCCTCCCAGGGAAGAATTTCTCCCTAATATCCCATCTAACCCTGCCCTCTGTCAGTGGCAAGCCATTCCCCCTTGTCCTGTCCCTCCTAGCCCTTTTCCCAAGTCCCAGTCCAGCTCTTTTGGAGCCTCTTTAGGCACTGGAAGGTGCAATAAGGTCTCCCTCAGACATGTACGTATGTGTTTACATGCACACAATTGCATTACATGATTAATCTTCAGTGTTGTTTGGTTTTCTCCAACCAGGAAAATGAGGAAGGGAAAGAAACATAGTCTGACTAATTGTTTCAGGTTTTAATCACTTTTAATTATTGTACTAGTGACAAATACTAATTACTTTCATCCCTGAAGGCAGAGCTCCTCCATTAATATTATTTTATGCCAGTATTTTTCCTGATGATGTTAAATTAATATTGGTTGTATCACTACTGCAGTTGCAGGCTAGACCACCAAAATATGGGGCTCTACTAACACTGCTCCTTCCCTCAAGAAATCCCAGCTTAATCACCACATTCCTACAGGACTGGGAGCAAAATCAGGTCCCACACAGTGCAAGGGCACAAGAGAAGCAGATCCTAAAAGGTCTTATCCAGTTCTGCTAAGCTTTATTCTTTGGAATAAAGCACACATGGACTGATTCATTTCATGTGCTCCAAATGATCCAAACAAAATAATCCCAAATGAAACTCTCAGAAGGCTTTGAAAAACTTCATTATTCTGCAAATTCCCTGTGAATTGAGGTAGTGCCAGTTACCTGGGGAGAGCCCTGAGCTTCTCAGCTGACTCCTCATCAGATGATAAGGTTGAGCAGAGAGAGGATTTTGTCTTACTTGGGGGAGGATCACAAGGGTCACATGAACATTGTGAGAGGACTGTGTTGAAATCCAGATCACTGAACAAGGGCAACAGCCCATAAAATTGCTCCCCACCATGCACACAGCATAGCATGTCCATAGGATTTCAGTAGAACACAAGGCTCTAGGAGTCTCTCCAACCTGGACCAAGTGTTTTTCTTCATCAACAACATGAAAACACTGCAAGCTCAATACCAGTGCCTTCTGCCTTTTCCCAGCATGCTGCAACCTCTTCTGAGCAGCAAACAGAAAACCCCAGGGACCTCATTACCCATTTGACACATCAGTCCCCTGTGGTACCCGTTCTTGGTTAGAAGCAAATACCCTCTAAATATGACTGAAATTCAGGAGCCTTCATGCAAAGGAAAATCAGGCACAGAAACCCAAGTGACAGGGATCTGCAAATTCTAAGTGACTTGGAAAAGTTTGAGTGCTATTCATTTCTAACTGATGCCAAAGAAAACTGTATCTAAAGAAAAATAGAGGCAAATCTATACTTCTAACACTGCCAGCCACAGCAGTAACCCTAAATGGGCAAGTGTTTAGGGAATTCCTGTACAGGTAAGTTTTCAGTAGGAGTAAAAGCTTTGGATCACCCTTGGTCTAATCCAAGCCCTGGAAGATTTCACTTCACTTCTGCTTGCTTCCCTTTGGCTTCTGATGGAGACCCTGGACTACACCGGGAGGAAACATCACGCATAGGTAAGACTGTTACACCCCTCTATTTATTTTAACACAGCATAAATGGTGATGACAGGACTAGATAAACTCCTGGCTTAAACCAGTATGGACAACCTTGTGTTTAAATAAATTGAACTTTAACAGGAGAGTGGAATAAGCAACCACAACCAAGACAGAACTCAGAGGTTTACACCACAGCACTTGGTCTGATGCCACTGTATAAACAAAACTGTAAGAGAATAACTAAGCGTTGCTTTAGAATCCCTCTGAATATCATCTGCACGTCATTTTTGTGTTCATGAGGGTTTTATTCCTAGCAGAAAATATCAAGTTAAGAAGCAAACTACCTCACTGAGATCTCAAAAGACATTAAGATGAAGGCTGCAGGTGAGATCTCACATTGCACACAGCCCACTGTACCTGCACATTGGCTTGGGAAGGAAAAGCCCCTTCCCATCTCTGTGCTGACCTCCTGCCACACTGTCCAGCTGGCTTTCCCACTCAGGCAGCTACACAGCAAAGTGGTTTACTGAGCTTTCTGACCAACTTTAATACATTAAAAAATGGATAAAAATTAGGAGAGAGAGACAGGGATTTTCCCCAGGTGGCCAAGAAGGCCAGTGGGATCCCGTCCTGTATCAAAAATAGCGTGGCCAGCAGGACCAGGGCAGTGACCCTTCCCCTGGACTCTGTGTTGGTGAGGCCACACCTTGAGTACTGTGTTCAGTTCTGGGCCCCTCAGTTCAGAAAGGATATTGAGGTGCTGGAGCGAGTCCAGAGAAGAGCAATAAGGCTGGTGAAGGGACTGGAGCACAAGCCCTATGGGGAGAGGCTGAGGGAGCTGGGGTTGTTTAGCCTGTAGAAGAGGAGGCTCAGAGGTGACCTCATCACTGTCTTAAACTACCTGAAGGGAAGTTCTGGCCAGGTGGGGGCTGGTCTCTTCTCCCAGGCACTCAGCAATAGGACAAGGGGGCACGATGGGCTCAAGCTCTGCCAGGGGAAATTGAAGTTGGATATCAGAAAAAATTTTTTTACAGAGAGAGTGCTCAGGCATTGGAATGGGCTGCCCAGAGAGGTGGTGGATTCACCACCCCTAGAGATTTTCAAACGCAGATTGGATGTGGCATGAGTGCCATGATCTGGTAAATGGACTAGAGTTGGACCAAGGGTTGGACTCGATGATCTTGGAGGTCTTTTCCAACCCAATCGATTCTATGATTCTATGATTCTATGAAGCTCACAGAGTTGTTTATGCAGAGGCACAGTGGGATTTTAGCCATGAGGGGTCCCTCTTCCAGCAGCTGCCCACCCCACACTGCAGTGGGCACCATGTGGGATGGCACTGCTGATTAGAGCTCATCCCTCCTAGTCCCAGTCTTAGCTCCCTAACTAGCAAATCCCTACAGCTGGAGGGGAAAAAAATCAAATGGAAGTTCTAATAATAAAGATAACAAATAAATTAAATAAACTTTAGATTTTTCCCTGTTGGCTTGGTGCTAATATCCTGGTTTTAAATGCTGTACTTTATTATGCAACGTAACATTTTTAGACTGGAAATACTGTATTTCAAATAACAGCACTAATAAAGTGGAAAAGTGAAACACAAGAAATAGAGAAATGGAATTTGCTTCTGCAAGGCACCTAACCACATTTTGAATATGAAATATAAGAAGCTGAACAACATTGTATATGCTGGACATTTTGGAACTGAAGCATTTTTGGGGAGCATAATCTCTGCCTCTGAAAAACTGCCTTAGGGAAAGGACTTCACTTGAAACCACACTTTTCAATTAAAGACTGTCATTAACTACAGGCAAAAAGACAACCTGCTGTGTGATCGTCCTTGCAGGCTGATAGTTAAGGCAGCTGGGATGGTTTCCCCCAGCTGGGAAAGGAGCTGCCTCCACCTTTGCACATCAAGTTTGGAGATTTTTCTAACTCGCCCACGAATCTAAAGGTTATCCATCAACCTTCCTCACTCCTCTAATTCCAGTGTTTCCCCTTCATTTGAATTACATGAGCTGACAAAGTAGTCAGAACCGATAACTATCCACTGGTTCTCTTGATACAACAGAAGGACCTGAAGCCATTCTGGCACTCAGGAGAGAAAAGGATGTTACCTGAATGTTGAGCCTTCCCCTGTGGGCCCCCAGGCCGTAGCGCTTGGCTGTGGAGGCGTGGAGCTGGAAGTCAGTAATTTTTAATGTCTCCAGACCAAGTGGAGGGCAATCTACAAAACAAAAGAGTGATTAAATTTTAATTAAACAGGAAAAAAAAAACAACTAAACAACCAACACAAACAAACAAGTGTTCTGAGTTGGTGGATCTCAGCAGTGCCAAGCTGGACGGGATCCTCACTGGGATAAAGGAGCACAGCAGTGTGAGGGCAGTGAGAAATGGCAGCTCTCAGAAAACCCAAGAGACAACATAATTCCACCCCACTCTGAGGGTCTCAGAGAGTTATTGCTGCTTGCTCTGTGCTTCAATTTTTCATGGATAAGCTCAGTATTTCCTCCCAAGTGCTTTTCAGTACAAAACCCCAGTAAAATGCCCTTTTATTTTCCGTTTTGGAATTTACTTTTTCAACTCTTGCTTTGATTTTTTTTCCCTTCCCTGTACTCATTCCAAGCTACTGTATGAAGTTATGTTTCTAATTAAAATCTGTTCTGGAAACTTCAATCACAGTCCCTCCTGTTGCACAACAGCATCTATTACAGAGGTCTGGGAGGCCAGAGAGCTGAGCTCTGCAGAGGAAGTGGATAAGCACAAAGAGAGCAATTTTTAAATGAAGGGACATCTCTCTAAGCCCCAAATTCTGCAAGCCCTCAAAGAAAGAAAAGCAGATGCCATACATCCCACATATATATTTTTAACCAATCACCAAAATGTCACGAGGGTATCATAGTTGACAGAATCATTATTTTGGAAAAGACCTCTGAGATCCACAAGTCCAACCATTGCCCCAGCTGTGCCAAGGCCACCACTAACCATGTCCCCAAGTGGCACATCCACATGGTTTTTAAATCCCTCCAGGGATTGGGATTCCACCTCTGCCCTGGGCAGCTGTGCCAGGGCTGGAGAATGTACCTGGGAATCTCATCCTGGCTGTGCTCAACTTTCAGGTGCAGTTTTGCACCATTATGCACAAACTGGCAAGCCACATGAGATTTCCCGTGCTCCCCTTTAGATCACAACAAATTAAAATCCCTCAGGAAAAGTATTATGTGCTGTCAGTTCACGCTGTTGTTGCTTTGTTCATCCTCACGGAAGTTGTCGTACAAATCCAGGGTCAAATGTCTCCATTAGAGGCTGTAAAGACAAATACTAAAAAATAATGTATTTTCTAGAGTACCAACAGTGATGTTAGCATTACATAAGAGACAAAATGTAGACAGTTCCTCTTTCCAAAGAGCTTTCGATTTAATCATCCAAAACCGAAGAGAGACAGGATGCATAAGGAAAGCCAGAGGAAGGAATAGCTGGGAGGATTTTGGTTTCATTGGCTGATTGTTTTAATTGCATTTCCTTATAGAGTGTTTCATCTTTCATCATCCTCTGACTAGAAGAAGGCTCAGGCTCTGACAGATCTCTACTGGGAGTAAATTGCACAGCTGGGAAATGCCTGTCTCTCTTTAACAAATTCAGTCCTGAAGACAGGTTTGGCAATTAATCTCATGGTGCAATCCTGAGGATGTTTCTGCACTTGGGTTTATTTTCCTTTGTGAACAGTTGACATCCAAAAGTTACCCAGAACTCCCCATGCCAGGTCTGAGCTGCAAAGAAAAGCAAACTGCTTTTACACACTCAGTTCATTAAATATCATTTAATTCCAAGCTTATGCTGCACCTAACAAAGCTAAGGGGCAATCTGCAGGTACTGCTGGGAGTTAGAAAATAAACTTTAGTGTTTCACGGCTGCTACCAAAGTGCAGCAAAGGTTTATGGAGCTGCCCCAGGTGCAGTCAACACATCCCTGCTCTGCAGGATGCACAGGCATGGGATGTCCAGGCCCTGTCCACCACTGCTCTCTGCTGTGCAGGGTCCTATTTTCAGGAGTCCTGTAGGAAAGGCATTGTTTGGAGCCTGGCAGGTGCCTGGCAGACCTGGCTGAGGCTCCTGCACTGTCATGCACCTGCCAGTGGATGTACAAGAAGCAGGTTTGGTTTTATTTAGATTGAAATGCTATTAATTTCCTACAAACCTGCAATATTCTTGGGCTGCCCATGGGTTTAGACTGCACGATGGGTATTTACAGGCTGAAGAAAATTCCCTGGTGTTTTTGGTGTTTAATGTCTCTGTTTTGAGAGAAATTGAAGCCCAATAATAGACCCAAAAATGTTCATATGGGTCTCAGATAAAGGTGCTTCACTGCTCTTTATTTTTCAAGGATGACTTACTTGTGTTGTCTGTGAGTGCATCAGATTAACAGGCCAATATTATGGGATGCTCAATTTAGCAGGAGTTATCAAGAGAAACAAGATGAGGCTGAATGAGCAGGCAGGGGCTCTACAGGCAGGGCAGATACCTCTGGGGACAGCTCTGCAATGGGTTGTTCACAACCCACTGTCCTTTCCCAATATGCTCAAGCCTTACAATATTTCATGTAAAATCTTTAAGATCCAGGTATTCAGGAGTATCCAGGAATTTATTTTTGACTGTTATCCACATAAATTAGTGAGAAAATGCCTAACTTGCTTTCTTGGGAGGTGAACTAAACTTTAAGCTGTGACTTCACTAACTAACCAAATCACATAATGATTAATTTTCTTTTACCTCAGCAAGAACAAAACTGAATACTGTGCTCCAATAACTGACTGAAAATCAAGGAAAATAATTTCTTCCGCAGTTCATTCCTCTTTCTCCAGTGATTATCCCAAACTGGGAGCAGAGCAACAGGATTCTTCCTACAAGACCACTGACCTTTAGTTTTTTCCATCTGTGCAGCTCTGCACAGGGATGATGTTCTTGGAGTCCTCAAGCCTGTTGTTTGCAGCAGCTTTGATGGATGGAATTTGTGCAGTTTTCCACAAGAACCACCTTTGATTTTGCTTTTAAATAAAATAATATCTTCTAATTATAGCCATAATATTTGAATATGAACACTTTAAGAATATTAATGTTTTCCACATGCACATGAATTCCAGCATCAATAAAGGGTTGAAAAGAGGAGCATTTAGATAAAAAAAAAATCTGTAATGTAAACAAATTTTGTAGTGTGGCCTCTTCAGTTTAACTTCAATTTACTTATTATAATAAAACAAAATCCACCTAAAGTTGGCATTTCACTGCTGAAAAAGAAAAAAGTCCTGAGTCATACTGTGAATTTAATTTCAGATAAATTGTTTTGTTGGGGTGTGTGTCCCCTGCTTCTTAAAGCTACTGGAGATAACCAGGACAGCCTTGTTTTGAAAAACATATGGGAAAAGAAGCTGATTTATGGCATTCATAAAGTCTGTGCTTTTTAAAGCTTTGCCTTAATATATTTTATTTAACTTGCAAAACTTTCCATATAAGAGTGCAAATTGCCACCCAATCAATAAGACTGTATTAATGTTTTTGTGTTCTCATTCTAGTTTGAAAAAAAACCTTGGGGAAGCTACAGAAACTGGAGAGCAAGAATAATCAGAGCAGTTCAGCCCTTATGGATTCAACTGGAAATCACCAAATTATTTGGTTGTTTAACTGGCTTAAAAAGTAATCGTCAGAAAACCTGTGAAATTCAACTGTGGCCTTGAGAGGCATTGAAATACACATCCTATGAATGTAACAACTCACTAACAAAATGGACCAAGAGCATTTAGAGGCAGAAAAACAAGCATTAAACTTGCAGGTGCAGGGAAGAGGCTGAGTTAGGGGCATTTCTCTCTTCCTGGCCCATATCCAACCATGATTCTGTGTGTGATTTGCAACCATGGATAGATATACACTTCAGAAACAAGACATTTTAATAACATGTCTGGATCAAATTAATTAATTCCAAGAAATAAAAAGAAACAGGGCTTGGATTCAGGCTTGATAACATTTGTATCTTGCAATGTGTTCTTGTGAGGTTTCCATTTTTAAGCAGCTTTCCTAACAGAGATGCTAAAGGGCCATATCTCAGTGTCTGTGATTTTCAATTATGCTTCTCCCAGTCACCCAGCTGGTGGCACCTGAGGGCAGAAAGGCACTTCTGGTGCATCCTCACTGTGAACCATCACCTCCCCCTACAAATGAGCAGCAGGAAACACTTCGGAATTACTTCAGTCACAACCTCCTCTCCTGAAATCCGAATTTCCCCCTGGTAATTTAGGCTGGCCCCTGGTGAGAGCACTACCTGAAGGTGCTGCTGAGCTCCCCCTCAAGCCAGTGTCAGCTCAACCTGCAATCTCAGCATGTGGGAGGATATTTGGAATCAGTTTCATCCTTGTCATGGCTGTGCCCTACTGATGCAGCCTCTTCCACTGAACCTCTGGGCAAAAAAAGCACCTTCTGCAGAGCCAGTTTGCTGGTCTGGAGCTGCTCTGTATGACCCCAGTGTGTCATCAGGCATCCTTAGAAACATGTGAGTTCCACAGGTAGAAGGTATACGGATGAGCAGGGCAAGGAAGACACTTGTCTTCATCTCTATTGCCTAAATTATTCATTTATTTTATTCTCTTTTAGCCTAAATAAAGGTTGGCAGATAAGCCCAGACTGCCTTTATAGCTCTTGTATCTAATAAAGATGCATTTAGGCAATCAGCCTGTCCTTTCCTTTTGGAGGCAAAGCAGACAAACGATTGTTTTATTTAAAGAGTGTTTTCCATCAATTTAGGAGTACATTCAGTTTTTCAAATGGAAAGAAAGGGAGAAGCATCATATTTCCTCTTCACTTTTAATTTAAGAGCCATACCTATAATCCTGTTCAATTCCTGCAAGTCTGTGCTTGTCTAACTCCTCATGCACTGTGATGCTCAGATCTAGAAATGGAGAAGAATCAGCCTTGTCCAGTCTGACAGTCCTCAATGTTTGGAGGTTGAATGTACCCTGACTACTTACATTTACAGTTTTAAATGTGTTTTAGCTCCAAGAGCTTTGTCATTTTTAAACACATAAGAATCCTCCTGCACTTCAAAAGAGGGGAGAAAGGATGTTACACTACAGAGACACAGAATTTTAGAGAAGGCAAGAGGAGTTGGAGGCAGTGCTGATGGTGAAGTTTCTCTATGCAAAGTTTTAGTGCCAGGATTTTTTATTGTTGGTATCTGTAATTTTGCATTTGGGGCTTGAATTTGCACCACCAAGACAACAGAAGGACATCACAATGACAGACAGAAAAACCTCATCGCCCTTCCAGTGTAACTGATTTCTTTAAGTTGTGCATTTTCCATCAAAAAAAATGCACTGCCAGGATGATTTTCAGAAAGTCCCGTTATCACTGCAGTGAGCAGCAACAATACACACTGAAGTGCCTTTAAAAATGATGCTGTTCAGTTTAAATGGTTAACCCCATGCTGCACATCTTGGCCTTGGTGTGGCAGGAGCTGGACCAAGTCCAGAGGGTGACAGGGGCCAGCAGGTACCTACAGCAGTGGAGGTGATTCGTCCCTGTTGGAAGGGAAGCAGGGATGGTGACAGCATGACACTCTCTAGGATGCCATTTCTAACTCTAGAAGCAACAAATCACTGTAATTAATACCATGTTTCCCCCTCTGTAAACCCATTTGACTTCCAGACTTGGGTATAGACTCATCCCTTGCTCTCTGCAGACTTAAAACACACTTTGCAGTCAGGTATCTCATGGCAAAATCCTATCCCATAGTTAGGGTTTGATTCCTTGTTTCTTCTGGCTCATCCCCAGGCAGATACAGAATTTAGGTCTTCTTTAGGCAAAACATTTCAACATGTAGTTAAAAAAGAAGATACAAAACTGTGAAGCTCCTGCTGTAGATAAATTAAGCACAAAACTAAAAATATGTTTTATGACAATGAAGACTTTAATGCTCATTATATTCCTACTATTCTTAGGTCTTTATGGCCTTGCACAAAAATTCTTAATGAGGGCAATATAATAAATTTTGCCTTAACAGCTAAATTTAGAATTTTTCCTACAAAAAGTCTGGTCGATAATTCATCTTCCAACAGCAGAAACTTTTAATGGAAACTCTGGCAGTCTAATTCCTGTGGGTAAAGGAATACTCAAGTCACAGGTATGCAAAGTACTTTAATACTGCAATGAACCTGCAAGGTCAAATGACAATAAAAGCACATTTCTGCTGGCCTTCAACTTGATGAAAATCATTTTTGCTTGGTTTTCTCTGATGCACAGCCTTTGTGGGGGCTGATTTAAACAGAAAAAGGTTCTCTGTTGTCTAAAGTTTATATTTACAGTCTTGGCAAATTTGGGGGGGTGAATGTGGTCTAGCTAAATTTTGCTTTTGATGATGTGATTGTGGAAGTGTGAAATTTCCACAGATGTTCATGAGTCACAGTCTATACTTGTCATGGTCCAACTTTTCCCTGGAAACAAGACCACGGATTTCAGTCTGAGCAGTTTTCTGACTTCATTCCTGCCCAAAATGTTGCTAACAATGACATACAAGTTCCTTTTGCAGCCTGAATTCAAGCCACCAGCCCCCATGCACCACAGAATATTTGCAGGAGCATCTTGAGGCAGGAGAAGGTTCCTCAAACACACACATTTTGCTTTTATTTGCCTTTCTTTGCTTTTTGTGAAAAACCCACTCCCAGAGCTCTAAGAGAACAAAGGGAGCAACGTGCACTTCCAACAACTCCCCTGCACAGAAGTCAAAATACTAAATTATAGTCCCAGATCTAAAATCAAATAAAGAATTAAGGAGATGCCAAAATTTCCTACCCTAAAACCACAATAATTATTGGCTAAATATTTTTCTAGGTCAAGCCACAAACACTGCATGGAGGTTTAAGGCATCAGGGACTTCTCTCAGAAGGGAAGAGCAACATTTATCAGAGCACTGCAACATATGATTGCTGTTGAAGATTTTAAACAAAAAAAGGGCAAAACCACTTTTAGTTAGAAGCCAAACTTTTAGTTAAAGCTTTTAGTTAGAGGTCTGACCCAAAGCTTCCTTGAATCAGAAAGGCCACTTTCAAGGTCTGTAGGGGAGAGCAAAGCCTGAGTGAGGCTTCCACAAGTGTTGCATTTGATAGCTCAGAGCTGATTTTGATGATCAGATAAAGCCTCTTCTTTGCAACCATCTTCTCAAGAGCCCTCTGGGCCAAGGAGCTGTGTTTTGTCAGCTTCTCAGCCTTTGGAAAGGGAGGTGCTTTCTAATCCCAAATTGCTTGGTGGGCATTCTGATAGGAGTCTCACCAGAATCATGGAATGGTTTGGGTTGGAAAGGACCTTAAAGCTCATCTCATTCCACCCCTGCCATGGGCAGGGACACCTTCCACTAGCCCAGGTTGCTCCAAGCCCTGTCCAACCTGGCCTTGGACACTTCCAGGGATGAGGCAGCCACAGCTTCTCTGCCCAACCTCTGCCAGTGGCTCATCACCCTCACAGGGATGAATTTTTTTTCAATACTCAATCTAAACCTGCCCTCTGTTAATTTAAAGCTTCTAAAGCCAGATATTTGCTGCATTATCCTTTCATGTGTCTCTCAGTACTCATGTTTCAGAAACTGAACCTGCTCTTTGGGAGAGGAGGGGGTTACAGGGTGGGTACAAACTGCTCCTGCCTCAGGGCACAAGGCCAATCCTGGGCAGGGAAAGTGCCCACTGGAGTCAGGTGCAGTGGACAAGAGTGACAGTCCTGAAACAGCTTCAAGGTCACCAGAGTTCTGTCCTCCCCATGTCTGATGTCAGGGACACACAGGTCCACCCCATGGTGCAAAGACACTGAACACTTCCACCCTTTATGCCACCAAACACTGTGGACCAGCTGAAAGGACTGGGCACAAAAGTTGCTTAAAATGTTGCAGGGCACAGATTCTATGCAAGGATAAAAAGTGTCTCCTGTCCTTCTTCCAAGGCTGATGGAAAATTCAGCAACCAAAGGCAAATAAAGAATAAATTAAGAATTATCTTGATCCTTTAAGTCAGGTCTGACATGAAACCAAACATTTCTGAGATTCAGAAGGCAGAGTTTTTCATTTTCTTTCATTACTTTTCATACTTTTGCTCTCTCACAAAAGTTTGTGGCTGGCTCTAGAAGCAACAAAACATTTAGCAGGAAGAGCTTCTATTATTCCTGGCACAACTAGGAGGAGGAATTTCCAGAGAGCCTCTTCCCTGGGAGTTTTCTGGCCAAGCCTTCAGACTTGAGGCTCATCTAAACCCCAGACACCACATACATTCCCTGAGCTGCCTAAAGCTGCCACTGCACAGCCTGACAAGGAGATGGGATTTGTGACAGGGACAATGCAGGAGTCTGTGAGCATCCCACATGCACAAAGGCAGCCTGTGGCTCTGCTTCTCATTGCCTGTGGTCCTTCTACTCCGGAGGAAGAAGCAACCACACCCTCACCTGCCTGCAGACTGCAGCCTGCTCCAGGTGGAGAGGAGGGTAGGCATGGAAACACTGTCCATGCCTAGTCCATGTCTCAAACTGGTTTCATCTCTCTTTCCCAAGGTCTCTTTAGGAGAAGAGAAAGGCAAGTGCAAGCAGGAAGCCCAGGAGTTCTGCCTCACTGCCCATGGGAACATCACCTTGCTGGTGATCACCATCTCTCTGGGTGGGAATCACATTGCAAACCTGGTCATGGTGTCCAGGCCCATCCCTGGAAGTGTCCAAGGCCAGGTTGAACAGGGCTTGGAGCAACCTGGGATAGTGAAAGGTGTCCCTGCCCACGGCAGGGGATGTAACAAGATGGTCTTTAAGGTCCCTTCCAAACCAAACCATTCCATGATTCCGTGACTTTGTGAAATGATGGGAGGACAAGCTGCATCCAGTGCTGACCATCAGCACATAAAGGTATTAAGTATCACTCCAGACATAGCCCAAGAGTTGTTTCCACTTGCTCATGGCACAAGGTACCTTCTCACACCTGAAAAATCTTTCACTTTCTCCACAGAGGAATATGTGTATTTAGTCACTCTAAAGAAGACATTATTATCTTTAATAGCAAAAAACAAATCCAGCCTGAAAAATATCATATCAATTCTTAACTTTTCATTATGAGCTTTGACTAAAGCTGAATTCTGTGCTATTCACTTAAAAATGTCTCCTCTGATGTTTTTCTGAAGCACAGGGAGAAGACTTTCTGTAATTCCAGCTAAAGCCACAAAACTGAGCACAGCCATCAAAAATGACAACCATCCTCTTTTCTCTAGAGCCAAACAGATTCAGCCAAACAATAGAGAAAAGAACTGAGACAGACCACTCACACAATGGCTGGGTATAGGACTAAAATTACCATTAAAAACACATCTTCATGGCAGAAATAGCTTAAAATGTCAAATCACTGAGGTGTGCTGCAAGACTAAAGGTTTCACACTGAACATTAATTGTAACCATTAAAAATAAACACTGAAACTTGGAATACCCTTAAAAAATACAAACCCAAGACTGAAAATAGCTGCAATCTTAAGATACAACCCCAGCTCAATAAATGAGATGTCTTAGAAATGCTGGTTTAACCATGTTAGCAATTCTATTTATTTTACCAAAAATAGTATGAACACAAAAATAAAGTTGTATGAATGTAAAACTGGTGGAATTATTGACCTCCCCCTCTGTGAAAGCTGGAGTAGGAACTTTATGCAGCAGTAAACATATCCATAGTTGGTATAGCACATTGACTAGGCAGATGTACAGAGTGACATGAAATTCCTAAACCACAAATAAACTGGAAAATAATCAAAACTTCTGGCCCTGGAAATGGGCATTTCCCAAGAATTTGAGGACTTTGCAGCACAGCCACGCTTTTGGAGCAAAAGATGGATCCCAGGTGACCCAAGTGGGAGGACACAGGAAAGGGGGTGTAGATGCTGCACCCCGAGCATCAGAACTGCACACCTGGGGCTTTAGGAGACCTAAGGGGCAAACACACATGGACAGCTTCAGCAGTTCTCTAAAAACACCTAATTTCACTAAAATAGATGGCACTGCTATGGTATCACCCAGTTTCTCACCTCCTGAGCACACACATGAAGCCCACACACATTGAGCAGGAAAAACTTGAGGAACTGTAAAGTTCTCCTCAGCAGTGATGAGCCATTAAATTTTATCCCACTACTACACTTCCTTCCACTCACAATTCTGCATTTACACTTTAGAAAGACTGAAATCAGCCACATCACACTCAATACCACTCAAAGTTACTCAGACTTTAATCAAGTTAAGCTCCAGCATAGACCAAACTATATATTTTTACTCCTCAACAAGGTGGAAAAAGTGCTGAAAATGATACTGAAAGAGATACTTCACCTTCCTCTGATGAGGCAGCCCAAAGACTAACACAAGTAAATCACTGAGGGAGATACAATCACTTGGCTCTTCAGTTTTAGGTTTCATAGCAGGCTGTTTTTTACAGTTTAGCTTCCTGGCTTAGCTCCTGATGGGAGCCAGGATGATGAAGCAGCATGAGCTGTGCCTTTAGGCAGCAGAGAGTCATCAGTCAGCTGAGAGTTGAAATGTCTTCATCTTTCATTTTTTTATGATTAAAACTAAAAATATGCAATTACCAACAGAATGCAGACTAGGAGCAGTTTGTATCTGCAGTGAGACCTGGATGAGTCGTCCTGGATCATCTTTCCAACAATCAGTCCTGCTCTGCTGCCTTGGGAAAAACCCATCCTTATCCATTTTAAGTGACTTTAAAATTTGCCTCCACGCACAAGGAAGAAGACCCTCAAAGATGGGCTGACCACTTCAGCAGGGATTGCCAAGCCCACCATCACACCCCAGCACCCACCTGGAGTTGCACCCCTTGGAATTACTATCCCTGCTCCTCCAGCAGCAGCTGCTGTGCCAGTGGGAGGGGACATCACTGGGGTGGTGGCAGCACTGCTCGAGCCTCGGGGTTTGCCTGGGAGTCCTCACCCTCCACAGGTTGCTCTCAGTTGCTCCGAGTCCTCCTCCAGGTTGCACATCTGGGATAAATACTCGACCTATATAGAGAGCCTGTGACAGGAAATACCTAAAACTAATCCAACTTGGGTTTGAAACCTTTTATAAAGTGTAAGTCTGAGTTTTATGGAGACCTGGTGTGTCTGCTCTAGCAGGGAGTTTAGATTTTTATACATCTTTCTTTTTCAAACATCACAACTGTTGTTATTATTTCATTTGAAATAATAAGAGGAATTCATGAACCCAAACACTTCTCACACAGCATAGAAGTCATTGTAGCGCCTGGAGCTGTTGCTCAGACAATGATTTCAGAAGAAAGTTGTGTGGTTATAATTACCCTGAACTCAAACTTTGTGCTCCTACCCAACACTTAAAAAAGGAATCAGTTTGTATTTCCTAGAACAGAGCAAAATAAAAAGTAAATTTGACTGGGTTGTTTGCTTTTCACTTAATTATTCTTTTTTATTTGACGTAATTATTCATGTGATAGACTGTGAAATCTTAGATGCACAGTCTAAGAAAGTAACAAAACATCAGAAGTGGCTTATACATTTAAAGTCTCAAACACTGGAAAACTGTTTCAGTGAAGGGATAAAAAATTGGCCAGGTGCACAAAGAAAATAACCAGAGCTTCTTTGGATATATCCAGAGGAGCAGAAAAGTAAAAGATTTAGGTTGTCATATTGCAGAGCTTTCTTCTTTCCATTAAAACCCACTTTGTCAAATCTGCTGCACTGTTGAGAAGCCACCGAAAGCAGAGGATTTGAGTTTGAAGAAACAAGAAGTAAAACCTGAAGAAACAAGTAAATTGCTAAGATTTGAGAAAATAAAATCCAGGACTGGACTGAAATATGAGTACCCTCAGTTACTTAAAAAAAAAAAAAGGGGGGGGAGGAGATGGACCCATAGCCAAAAAAGCAAATAAATAAATAAAAAGCCTACAGGAGTGGAATTGTTGGGATGCAGGAGGGATGCTTCCCTTGGGAGAGGTCTGTGACTGCCATTTGGGCTCACTGAGGGGACACAAACCCCAGGGCAGCACAGGAATCCCACTGGAAAATATACCACTGATGAAGTCTAAGCTCAGCTTGCAAAGCCAATGTTACTCCCTAAAGTAATTTTAGAAAAAGGCAGGATTTTTAAAGGAGCTCAGAAAACACCCTCTGCAGCCAAGCTCTCCCTTTCCCACATTTCACCAGCTGTGCTTCCCATGAGCTTTTGTTCATCTTCTCAAGGACTTCAGCTTCCCGATGACTTTTTAGCTTTCATGGGTCCATCACGAAAATGGCACTTTGCACATCCCAGAGTCCCTCTGTTCTACTTCTCCCTCTCTAAATGCCCTTAAACTAACCATGGAAGAGTCAGCTTAGGGAAATAACTGAATAAATATATTAAAACATGCCTCAAGCACAAGGATTCCGTAGATTTAAAAGCCTAGTTAATGCCTTTTAAACTTTGAGCACTCAGCATTTTCACAAGCCTCTGAGCTTCCTGCCTGCAGAAAGAGAAAGGCTAAAACTACCATGAGAAAGACATGGCTCTTGGTATCTCAGTGCATTGTAGGGAAGGACTGGAGCTCCAGCAGGGAAGTTGGGAAGCTCCAGCTCCACACTACAGAGCAAGGGAGCTAAAGCAGTTCAAGGAATGTTCAGACAAATATCTCCGAGGGTGGGCACCTCTCCAACCCAAATGACTGTGTGTTCAGAGCTCCTTTCTCCCTATTCCAGCTCCCTACAATCTTGTAGCTTTATGCAGCCCACAAAATATTCCCAAAATTCATTCTGTCTAAACACCTTTTCTGCTTTGTTTAACAATTCAGCAGTGGTCCAGCAAAGATTCAGAATCACAGGCTCCACATTTAGCACATCAGAGGCTTCACTGGTTCAAATAAAAGTGTCAGAAGCTTCCAAGGAGTTGGAATGGGAGATATTAGTGAGTTTAAATTTGCACACATGCACGTCTGGTTGCTCAGGGCTGAGAGCCCAAAAATCCAAGCTGAGGGCAATGCATCTCCCAACCTGTGGACCTAATGAGGAATATTCAGGAGGGCATTCAGATAAACACTATTTTTCACCAGTTGTTCAGCAAGGATTGACATCCTTTCCCTGGAGAAAAGTGTTGTGCTGGCAACAACCCATGTTGTCACCATCTCCACTGCACAACATCAGTGTGTTAATGAGAAAAGTTCAGGTCATGATTTGGGACTTACAACTCAACTGCTGCTTTGGAGACCCCATCCTCCTTCCCCTCACAGGAGCTGCAACTATTTACTAAGCATAGGAATTCTGCATTTAAAAAGCCATGGAATAGGGAAAGCTTCAAGCCAAGCTTCCCTGAGCATAAAACTCCTCATTTTTCAACTAGTTAATTGGGAGGGAAAAAATCTGATTCAGGATTAATGAGCAGAAATACGGAACGACTTTGCAGAGGAAAAAGTTCTGTGCTATTTTCTCTGCACTTTTTCAAAGAGCTCTGTGGCATTTTTTCTGCATAACTCCATACTAACATTTTTTATCATATTTTGAAATTCTTCACCTTCTATTCCTCTTGTAAGTGTGTAGGGGCTCTGCATGTCTGATTGCCATTTGACTTGCATTCAAGCACCAAAAAAACAAGTATATATTTGCAATACAAAACAATTCAGATGTGTCTGCAGTATTTGGAATTCCACATGCTACTACCTCCACCATGATTTGGATTATTTAGGAATTAGACCTACAAGACTTCCCTGGTCCCACTCCTGCCAGCAGCATAAGAGCTATTGCCTCACCCAAGGGGAAACCTCCTGCTCCACTGACAGGCACTGAACCCTGGAGCATGTCCCTGTGCTCTTGGGTCACCTGCATCATGGAGCAGATCCAAATCCACTCCACGCTGACCATGGGAAATCCCATCCTCCCCCCCAGCCATGTATATAGATCATATATAGCCCAGACATACTTTTGGCAGAGTTCTCGATGGAATTTTTGCTTGGAATTTAAAGTGTGCAAAGACAGTGCAGTTTAAATACTCAGTGGGATGAACACTCAGTGGGTCTGTCCTTTGGGGCAGAGGAGTTGACATTCAGCTTGTGATGACAAGTATATTATAACTATTTCTGAAACAACTGTTTACTTTAACTCAGAATCACAGAATCACTCCAAGATCATCAAATCCAACTTTTGGCAGTTCTCAGCACATAAGCAATTAAGGGGAGAAAAGGAGAAAAATCATGTTGTCAAAGGCTGAAGTATTAAGTTCTACTTGCAGGCTGTTTGGCTGAAATTGAAGTTTCTGTTCTAAGTCAGGGAAAAATTTTGGGGAAAGTTGAGAACTGGTCCTATGTTCAGACATCCAATCTGTCATCTATTGGGCAAACTCATTGCAATATTATAAATTATCTTAGTGGTTAAAAGGAGTGAGTTAGAGGCAAATCTGGCATAAGGGGTGATTGTACCAGTGGTGGAAGGGAGTGTTGCTTGTTAGTTGAACTTGGTCCTTGAGAATAATGCTAATTATAGGAGAACAACATTACTGCCAGGTACATAGCTTGAATAATTCATAAGTAGCCCCAAGCTGATGTATAGTCATATGCAAAGACTAAAAAACAAATAAATTACGACAAAAATATCTGTAAGTAATTAAACACCACCACCACCCCAAAAAAGCTCCATTAATCAAGTGCACTATTAACTTTGAAAGCAATTTCTACGTCAGTAGCTAAAAACTACAGAGCAGATACTCTGCCTAGCAGAAGGAAGTAGAAAGATATGTAACCTGCCAGTACATGAACTACGTTTAACTTATGTATAAAACAACTTTAATTATGTCCCTTGTTTGGCCTGTTGGATGCAGCAGCACTTTTGCAAACACAGCATCCTGCCAGTGCTTGTGGGAAAGCAGGAGCAGAACTCTGTTGTTGACTATTATTTACAGACCTCTACATTTCCAGGTGAATAACCACATTTAAACAGAGATTAATGCTCTATCTGGATACTTTCACTACTAAATCAGATATTCAACTCCACCCATGAGTCACAGATACTGAAGTCACTGTGTTCCTCTGAACCTTCCCAGCTTTTTTTTCAGTTTTCTGCAATGTTCCCAGAGCCCAGGCAGAGCAGGTTTGGGGGGCACTCCTCTGTCAGAACAGGAAGTCATTCACTCTTCCTAACCCAAGTGTAAAAGGAGTTTCTCCAGTTATGACACAGTGGTAGGTTCTCATATAATTTATGAAAGGCATTCTTGTAAAATACCCTTCACAGTGTATTGGGGCTGATTTCCATTTATATGACAGCTCCTTTAAACTCCCCTCCAGAATCAGAAAGTCATTTTAAAGCCCAGAAAAATAATGTATATCACTGAAGAAGGGAGGAATGAGGCCCTTGTCTGTCCTTCTCTCCATTTAACCTCTAATATGGTGCAAATCCTTGCTTGCTAACATCAGTTTGTCACCCACCAGAAAGAAAGTCCTTTATGTCCAAAAGAGGACTTAGATATTCATCAGAAGACCCACCAGAATATCCTTTGGAATCCAATTCAAGCAGGGCTAGAGAGGTTAACAGTTAAACCCAAGTACTCTAAAGATGCTTTAAGGGATCCCCACACACTTCCCCTGATGCCTTCACAGGCACTTTGACTCCCAGAGTCACCATCTGGCATCTCTTCATTTTCCTTCTTGTTTTTCTCACCTTTTTTTTTGTTGCCATTTTTAGTTCTGGGTAGAAAAGAGAAGCAAGTTCTCCTTTTACACCTGTCAAGTTGATTTAGCACTGCCTGGTGACTTAATAAAGTTAAAATGCTTCACTCCTCTCTGATAGTGCTCCATCCCCTCCAGCACAGAGCAGACACCCAGAATACCCCACTCTTCCCCACACTGAGATGATAAATCCACAGGGGAATGGAACCATAAATATTCCTTTTGCTGTTCTACAAGGAAATTGCAAATCTGTTTGCATCAGAAGTACTGAATTAACATTGCAGTGTATTTTACTAATGGTTTAATGTAGGTATTCTTCACTGCTTGATTAGACATGCAAAATCCCCACCAAACACCTTTTGATTTGACAGAAATAGTCAGAGAAAGGTTTCCAGAAGAGCAAGTCTTGCCCCTGAGAGAGATAAATGTGCTCAGTGATTAGCATCATGTGTGGCTCAGGAAGAGAAGTCCCCACCAGAAAAACAATCAGCCAAAGTAGTGTTAGAGACCCATCTTTGGGCTGGCCAGTGTCCCCTGAACACCCTTCACAGAATCACAGACTATTCTGAGCTGGAAGGGACCCACAAGGATCATCGAGTCCAACTCTTAAGTCAATGGCCCACACAGGGGATTGAACCCATGACCTTGGCATTATTACAACGAAGTTTTAACTGACTAAGCTTGTTTCATTGTTCATGCACTGAATTTAAAAGTGCATTTTAAAAGATAAATAATTTTGAGTACATCAGAGCTTTGTTTGTTCTCCTCTTCCTTCATACCCAAACAGTACCACAAGACATAACCTCACCAGAGGCCTGACAACAACTCCAGATCTAGTGCAGCCTTTGCATAACAACAACACAAACACAAGCAACAACTTGTGTGAACACAACACTCAAACCCCAACTCTGTCCTCAGACAACCAGTCTCGAGGTAGTCTGCTCTTTACACAAACAAAGAAATGGGCAACACTTAAAAACTCCTGGGAAGAAAAGGCTCAGACATCAAAAATTCAAGAAATCATTTCTTCTGCACCAAAGCTCCCACTGCCATTATTCCATCTCCTTGACAGACTCTGAGTTCACACAGCTGACAGAAGCCTTCATTCCAAAATCAGAAGAAATAAATGAAATTTGGTTGTGAGCCACTGGATTGACCTGCCCAGCCAGCTCACTGAACAGAGAATAACATTAAAAACCAAGGTTGAATTCAACTAATGAGTGACTTGTAATATGCTGGTATTTCAGGAACAAGCCCAGGCTCAGGTTCATACTATTAAAATCTATTCAGCGAAACCATCTTTTTTTATTTAAGAGCTGTTTTTAAAGAGGTATTTTTCTCACCTCAAGAATTAGTTTGAATTCAGAGGAGGCTGCCAGGAGAATTATCATGGAAAATGGTTTTCTCTAGCATAATCAAATGTGTTTATTCTGATTTTTTTTCCCCTCATGTTACATTATTCATTGAAGCCATGGGTAAGGAAAGATACTAATCAAAAAGGTTTGGCCAATTTTGAGGGCATTGCTCATTATTCATTCTTAGTCATCCTTTGTCCTCTTTTGTTGTGACATTCTTTAAAGGATGGGCTCTTAAATTGAATGGCTGTGTTACATTTCATTATTCTACTTATTTGTGTAAGTGCTGAGGGGAAAAAAAGAAGCTGGTAGATGAAAGAAAGCTCATTAAAAGCCACATGTTTTCATCTTTGCTTGTCACATCTGGCAATTACGATGTGATACAGGTCATATTAAAATTCATGGAATATGACCCAGGGCCAGTAAGTTCATTCTTAAAAGTTCCTATAATAAGAAGTTTAAGCAAAAGCTTTAAAATTAAAATATATATTCTAGGTCATGCTCCACTTTCTCTAGGCTTCTCAGAGAGGGAAATTACAAGGTTTAAGAGAGAAGAGACCAATGGACTAGAAAACAGCAGTGCTGGGCATCACCAGCAGATGAGACATCCTGTGCTTCTTTCTTCTCAGTTCCTGTACAAGTCCTTTATCACTGAATAACCTCCACTACTCCACCAGCCTATGCACACTCATCTCCCAGCCTTCCTTTTACACTCTGATGCAGTTCCCTCACCCAAAACCCTGTCTCCTGTTCCTCCTGAATCTCTTTCACATTTCCAGCTCCCTCCTCGTTCCCTTCCCACCTTTCCTCTCGTCCCTGACACGCTACCAAAAGTCACCACTGGCTCTGTTCCCACCCAGACTCACACCACCCACCAGCCCTGACTGGCTTTCAGCCCTTGGTCTTTCACTCCAAGGATCCTTGCCAGTGTTTCTAATCACTTCTCAACCAGGGCTCTGAGACATTACCCCACCCTCAATGTGCCAGCAAAGTTCAACACTCTGGACTTCAAATGGCTTTGGAAAAATCTGATGACTCTCTTTGCTCCTAGACTTCCCCCTCACTCTTCAGGTACACCTCCAGCCTGTTTCCAGCATTCCCCCTTTCCATCTTTTCCAGTTTTGGCAAGCAATGATGGTTCACAGGCTACCTTATCTTTCTGTTTCCTTCCTGATCTAGCTGGAAACCTGGTCTGTCTTGGTGACCTCAAGTGCTTTCAGCTGTCAGTTCAATGCCTTACTCATTCAAATCTTCTTTCTAGTGAGTAAATTCACCACTCAAATCCCAGTGACACCATAAACTTGTCATGCTTTTAGCTTCACATGCTCTTCAAATCTTTACCACCATTTTGCACCAAAACATCTCAATCTTTTCCTGAATAACATCTCCATGATTCAGCATTTCTTCCTCATCACTTATTGATTTCTCCCAGCTTTCATTGTCTCATATCTTTACAAACACCTCAATTAATGTACTATTGGTCTATTTTTATACATTCAAACTCTTTCTGCGAGATAATTTTCCTGGTTGCTTGCCCTGAGCATTTTATCCTCTCTTTGCCTTCCTTTAACTTCTTCTCACACACATGTTCTAGTAAGGCCCTGACCCACCCAGGACATTCCTATGCACTACATAAATTAAAAAGAAATAGAGATCCAAAAACTTTCAGAATTACATTGTTGAACAGGTGGCAACATTACACAAAAATAAACAAATATGGAGCAAGTAAACAATGATGCATCTGAAGGGCTTCATCAAGCCTGGGGAAAGTACCAAATGAGACAAGACAAAGGAAATCATGATCAGTAAACACAAACATAGGTTTGATTGTGCAGAGATCAAACATTGGGAGATCTGTGAAACACAAAACAAATGTGCACTAAACCCCATCCTGAGCACTGCCACATAAATAAACGTTACTCCTTCATTTTCTAAATGCATTCAGAATTGAAGCATGGCCAGAACAAGAACTGCAAGTCCTGTAAATGAAACCAAAATAATTATGGATTTATTTGTGGCAGATTTGGGCACAATAGGATTGACAGTGGGAACTGCTCAGTCCCAACCCAGGGCAATGTGCAGCACTGAGAGTGTTCCTGGGCACCTCAGGGAGGAATTTTGGGCTGTACCCAGACCCCCAAACTCTGAAGACATCTGCCCCACAGATGGTAGCTGAGATACCAAGTATTAAACTCTATTAGAGGCCTCATAAAAGAAAAACATTGATGTTAACAAGGCTCTTTCCCCTGATTTGAGTGGGCTTTGGAGAGAGGCCTGTACAAACAAGGATGGAATTAGAAAATGGAAGTATGTATATATACACAAAACTGTCACTCTCACTGTTTACCTTCCAAAGGTGACCTAGTACCACTTAATTTATGAGTCATTTAAAGGGCAAGGAGGCAGACTGATATTTCTGTCATCTGAATTGAGTATTTCCAAATATTGATTCTTACAATATTGAAAAACCCCCAACATTACAACCCCAGTAGCCTCAAGAGGATTTCTTTCTACATTAATATTTCACAGATTATAAATATCTATATTCTCACCACCTTTAGTAATTAGCTTAAATAAATTGAGTCCATGTCATCTGTTTTGTGCTGTGTCCTTCAGACTGTTCCATATGATTTCCACTGTGATTCAAAGCTGGGGCTGATCAGTACCAGCTGCTCAGCCAAAGGGCAGATCACACGTTCCCATTCTCCCTCTTTCTTCATCCTAAATCCCAGCCAGGCTATTGTTTGTTACGACTAATTAATCCCACATGCCCTGGCTGCCAGAGAGCCTCGCAAACCCCAATTTTCTTATTTACTGCATGTCCAATAAATTAATTCCACTTCTGGACAGATGCATAAACACAGAGTTGTATACAGATATACACCACACTCATCCTTACCCAGATTTAGAGTTACTATTCACACATACCTGTTTGAAAAATGGTATTATTGTTTCTAGCTGGCTACTTAACATCCAAATTTGAGAAAATATACGTATTAATTAGCACTTAGGCATCTCTGTGAGAGGCCAGATTTACACATCTTCATTTCAAACTGATCCCTGGTGACATGGCACAAAGCATAAGAGTCACTGCCTTGGCAGGATCTGATCCTTGCCTGCCTTTGGGCGAGGAGAAGGGAGAAATTTCAAATATTATAAAAAAACTTCTAACACTGCAGCTCAAATTGCCTGACAAATTCAATTTCCTGCTAAAATCCTGCTGTTTCACTTACATCTTTAGCAAATGGTGACCATTCTCATTGTTGGGTGTTTGCCTTAGGGCTTATTATGCCCGTTGCAGTTAAAATAGTTCATCTGCTCCCAAGGAAATCCAAAGAATTTTCCCATACCTAAATAAGTCTCAGCCAGTTTGCTGAGTTGATGTCAATGGCCCATGTGCTGGATCAAGGAGCAGGAGTTTGGTGGAGGGGATCAGTTAGTTTGTATATCCCTAGCAATGTTTTTAAAAGCTCACAGGCTTTAAAACCTCTTCTTTCTCATGGCTGGTGAAAGTTTGGAAGCTCAGCTGTGTCCAAAGAGCCCAAGCCTGCTGTGGAAGGAGGGACTGAGCCACTTCCAGCTGCTTTTGGTAGTGCATCACAAGCCTCTCCCATCTTCCCCTTGACTTTGTGCTTGGCCATGCAGAGGGAGAGAAAGAGGCTGAGGAAGGACCTCACTTGACTGAATGCATAAATAAAATTAATAAAATGAATCAGGTAAAGTGGGAGAAAATGACTCCTGCACATGCCAATTAGTTGGCCACAATATAGAGTTTTCTAGAGAAGAAGAAAATCTTTTTCTTTTTTTTTCTTTTACTTTTCTAATTCCTTAATTTTCTGTACAGAAAAATCAGTAAGATTCCGTTTGCAAAATCTTAATTCTTAGAAAATGACCAAATGCAGACTACCTGTAAGGCCTCAATATGCTCCCCTAAGAGCTCAGCAGAGGGAGATAGTTAAAATTTTGTAGTGCTGTGCCTACAGCACATAAAGCAAATCAGGTTAGGAAGGGAGGCACACAAGGGATGAAGGTAGTTATTGGCATGTCTGCTGCCTTCTCTGTGCCTCTGAGGTGCTCAGGGCAGCAGATGGGGAATGAGGAATATGCCTGTCTGTAAAGACAAATGAACTTTGCCCTCACAGGTTGGATGATATTCTCACCACTGTCCTGTTTGGTGGAGTAAGTGTGAAGCCATGGTACTGGAGAAACTGGGAAAAAGCCAACAGGGAAGTGAAGGCAGGACTGTAGAGCCTCCCTCTAAAGAATGGAAATCTGTATTGACTCCACCAAGCTGAGGAAGAACAACCCTGCTATCTAATTAGGGAGCTTTGAAATCTATATGTTTTCTGTGGTCATAGAATCATGGAATGGTTTGGGTTGGAAAGGATCTTAAAGACCAGCTCGTTCCAACTGGGATTCCTTGCCATGTTGCTCTAGGTATGTTGCTCCAAGCCCTGTCCAGCCTGGCCTTGGACACTTCCAGGGATGGGGCAGCCACAGCTTCTCTGGGCACCTGTGCCAGGGCCTGCCCACCCTCCCAGCCAGGAATTCCATCCCAATATCCCATTTAACCCTGCCCTCTGGCAGTGGGAAGCCATTCCCCCTTGACCTGTTACTATCTTCTGCCCTCCTGATTCAGTCTGTAGAGGTGGAAAGCAGAATTTTTCTTAATTAAAAAACCAATCAAACCAAACCAAACTAAAAGCATCACATTAAAACAAGAGCAACACTCTCAGATTATCTAATGTAGACTAAAATGACTATACTCATGTAACCTGTCCTTGAGGTGGTCCAAGCAGTATCATCCCCTTGGGAAGCTGCTGCTGGCCCCTGGGAGAGAGGGCCATGAATGGTTCACGTCTCTGCTGCCCCAGACAAGGTATTTCTGCTGTCCTTGACCTCTGCCTCGAGTTACGCTGACAAGCCACGCTGCCTACCCCCACAAACAGTTTTCCAGATTTCAGAAGTTTTATTTTCATATCACTATTTCTTAGTTTAAAAGCCCATATCTTTGCTAATCAGTTGCTAATTAATTTGTGTCTGTTAAGATTAAATTTAAAATATTTTGTTTACTATCTGCAAGATGTAACTGGACAAAGTTAATGCCAGTTTATTACACTTTATTCTCTTTTCTGCTGTACCAAGGGCTCTAAATCACAAAATTTGTGCCATATGCTCCAGTGTTAACATTAAGTTTCCTTCTGAAGTAAAGGGGAGTTCAGCTATAGGGGAGTGGGATTTGACCCCAGATTTTACAACTCTAAAGTTCATGGACCAAACTTACTCTGAAGTATCCCAAACCAGAAAAGTACCAACCAGGCAGTCAGGGAACACTGAAAGAATTTACTCTTCTTCCACCAGGCTGGTGCAATTAGGTCTTAATGGGCACAACTGGGTGGTAAAACTGATCGAGTTCCTGCAAATTTTAATACTTGTATATTTTCATCCAATCAAGTGCAGAAAATAGAAAATGGAATTAAGGGTGGCTGTTTCATTGTAAGGCATTTTTGTTGCTGTTTATTTTACAGGTCAATAATTAAGCTGAGCCTATTAAGGCTTAGTCGTTAACAGGAAGATCTCTGTTTATGTATCTTCCTCTGGGGAGCTTCAGAGTGAAATCTCAAATTAAATCACAGGTTTGTAAGCAAATTAATTCAGTAACCTCTCTTAGATTAAAGTGACAAGGGATAAAGAGAAGTGTCACTATTTGAAATCACCTTTTACTATGGAATCTGTCTCTGTTCTTTTACTTTAAAGAACTGCAGCTCCCACATCATGCCAGTTGTCAAGAGTAATTAAGAACAATTAAGAAGGAAAAGTCCATGTATTAGTCACAGTACAGAAGAATGAATACATGACAACTCTAAAATAATCTCTTTACTTGGTAAGAAAGGGGTTAAAAAGTCTGTGAAAGTTCTGCAGATCTGTTCTGTGGAATAGTAAAAATTAATGTGTTGTCATCATCATCAACACAACTACATTTATTGTTATTATTACCAAGGCTACTATTAACTAGATATTCACTAACACTAGAAGTTACAGTCAGCGTGAGATTCAGCAGACTCCAAACTCTGGCGGAGGTGGAAAGTTACCTGGTGGCGTTTCCAGAATGGATTTTCCTTTTTTGTTGTTTTTCTTCGGCTTTAACTCTTTCCTGCTGGGTTTGAACCCTGCGCGCTCCTCTGTCTCTGCAGCACGGAGAGGTCCCTCCTCTCCAGGTTGCTCCGTGAAAGGAAAAAACTCTTCACCAGGATATGGAAAGGAGTAATAATGATCCCTGTTGGTAATTTCCTGCAGGTAATAATCCTGATCGTCCGCGGGCACAGCCCGGGACACATCCCCCAGCAACGCCAGCCCAAAGGTGCAGAGAGCGAGGCAGAGTTGAGAGGAATATGAGCATTTCTTGCCACGGGCAATCATCGCTGGCTTTTGTCGGAATCTGCTCCGCGAGCGCTGGAACTTTATTTGGAAAGAGGGAGAAGAGAGTTTTGGCAGCTGACAGAGCCCCTCGAGGAGAGGCAGCGGCTGCCTGTGGGAAGCGCCGCTGCTTTGGGCGAGTTTGGAGTTGCGAGGAGCGCAGCGGGACGGGGCTGCGGAGGGAGGGGGCAGGACGGGCCCCATGTGATCCTCGGCATCCCCGGCCAGACACAAGGACGGACGGACAAACGCTCCGGAGGGGGCAGGACGGGCCCCATGTGATCCTCGGCATCCCCGGCCAGACACACGGACGGACGGACGGACGGACGGACGGACAGACGCTCCGCTCCGCCGGCCTTTGGCAGGTGGGATTGACAGCACCCTCAGCTGTGCTGCCTTTCCTCTCCTGCCCCGCAGTTTGGGCTGGTTGTTGCTGCTTTCTCCCAAACCCGGAGTTACATCACACGTTCCGCTAAATCCCCAGTTTCTTTAGTCTTCCCGCACTCAGCTAATCCAAGGGAGAGTTTATTGGAAGGAAAGTAAACTTGGCTCCCAGCCCGTGTCCAGAGGGTTTCTCTCCCGCTGGAGATGCTGTGCAGGATGGGGTGGGCACACACAGCCTGAACTGGCAGAGGGCATCTGCTGGCACTGTGACCTGGGCATGAAGAGATACATGGCATGTGGATTGGTGGCAAATAATCCTCACTCAGTGTGCTATATTTCCTTTTGTGGCATGTTTCTTTCCTTTTAGCTTTTACAAAGAAGAATTCCTCTCCAGCACCAATCTCAAACTCCTTTTTTTTCATATTATGCATATATATGACATAATTTATACATAGTTTATAGGTATAAAAACACATTTACATTGATATATGTAGCTATATAAGTTTATAGTAACAATTTGTGGTTTAAATAATATAGTTTTACATAAGGTTATAGTTTGTAGAAGTTTATTTTGTAATAACTTTGAGTAAACTATCTATAACTAGTATAACTCAACACGTATTGTATGCCAAGTTATAAGAGGCTTCTCCTGGGGTATATGGCAGCTCCCTGGACTCAGTCCAGATGAAAACCAGAAGGGACATGGTTCATCAGTGGTCCTTTTTCTCACTCTTATTGGAATGGTCTTGGTACTTGTTCTCTCTGAAACATCCTCCCAGCAGACTGGGATGTTTTTGTGCTACACACACGCAACCCAGTGTCATTAATGAAATCAATTTGTCTGAGAATAAAATCGTATCTTTCATCTTTTTCATAGGTCTAAAATAGCCTTCAGTGCTGAAGGAAATGTGCAACAGTTGGCTTGCATGAAATAGGAATTCTTAGTCCTGTGTTGAAAATACCAGCTTGTATTTTCATCATGTATATTGTATTTCTTGCCATGGTCCAGTCAGCTGGGAGAAGGTATTACATCTGTTACCCGTTGTCTTTATTCTGCCTTTGTGCTCATATTTTTTGTGTGTTTCTCATAACTTTAAGACCATAATAAGCATCATTTCATATCTTAGTACCTGTAGGTTTTGACCTATTTGGTTTCCGGACTGTGGCTGATCCTGTCCCATATATGCAATGATCATCCTTGCTGTTTTAGTAGCTATCCCAAAAGGAATTTAGTGGTTATATGGTGTCTGTTGTCCTTCCTTTTGGAAAAATGCAAGTCTACTTTTATCTATAATTTTTAAATATATTTCTTAGTCTGAAAACTATGTTTTGTTTTGTTTTAAATATATGTATTTTAATTTTCTAAAACTATAATAAAACATACTTTGCTTTTTTCACTGCTTTGCTGAGTTATATATATTTCTTTAATTTCATTTGAGGAAAAGCTGCTTCCCATCAAAATTTCGGGTCCTTTTATCTGCAATAGATGGCATTGTCACCTTGGACACAGAGAGTGGAGGGACTGGGTGCAGTGTGGGAGCTGAGTCCCCCTGGATATGGGGTGTGAAGAACGCTGCTTGTTCCCTGTACTCAGGGGCAGGGAATATCCCCTTTTAGTGACTTCCCAGATGCTCTTTGTTTTTCCTTCCCAAAGTATCCAGTCCTCTCCCCTCTTGGTCCCAACCTCTGAGGGCAGACACAAGCTACAGAATTTGTGTATAATTCTGTTGCCATTTGCAGCACAATCCCTCGTGCAAACACTGTGAACATTCACATACCTAGAGAAGTGGTAGCAAAATAAACTTTTCCATGGCATCATTAAGAGCTTGTTATTTTGGTAATTAAAGGAGCTTTAGCTGCAAATCATTATTTAACTCATTGCAGTGGCCAAAAGACAAATGGAAACAGAAAATTATTTACATTTCCAAGCATAAAAAGTGGCATTTTCTTAAAATATAAAGTCAAGTGTACATTAAAGACCTGAGGAATGCAATTTGGGGACATTTTACATTTTGCAACTTTACATGTGTACATTTCACTAATGTATGTATGGAAAGATCATGTATTTTCTCTCCTATACAATACTTTTTCTATAAAGAGACAACTGGATGGGCTTTTTTAAAAACTAATCCTAAATATTGTATCATGATCTCTCTCTTTACTAGGTGAGAAAGCAGAATAGCTGTATGCACATATAGATGCATGGCTACAGCTGCACGTAGTAGAACAGCAAAAACCTTCTCCTGCCAAGGGAAGACACGAACTTATGTAATACATGTTAAAAAAGAACACATTTAAGTGGTAAAAATACCCACCCAAATGTTACCCACATCACACACCAGAGTGTTATCACTCTCCACAACTCCCTGACAGGAGGTTGTAGCCAAGTGGGGGGCGGGCTCTCCCCCCAGGTAACAAGTGACAGGGTGAGAGGAAATGGCCTCAAGTTGTGCCAGGGGAGGTTTAGGTTGGAGATTAGGAAAAGTTTCCTCATGGAAAGGGTTGTCCAGCCCTGGCACAGCTGCCCAGGGAGTCCCCATCCCTAGAAGGATTTAAAAGCCCTGTGGATGTGGCACTTGGGGACATGGTTAGTGGTCGCCTTGGCAGTGCTGGGGAATGGTTGGACTTGATACCTTAGAGCTCTTTTCCAACCTGAACAATTCTATGATTCTACAAATCCAACAACTCATTGCTGTGTGTTCATATTGTTTAAGTGAGGTGTTGGTGCCAAAATCAGGGGCCAAATGGTGTGCCATTATTTTTCATCTTGCACTTTCATCTCTGCCCTAATAATTTCTGAATTAGCAGACAGATTCCAAGCAAGTGCATCAAAGCATTGAACATCTCCATAAAGTTTCCATGTGTTGCAGTTACTTGAGAGTCCCTGCAAGCGCCTCCTCACCACGTGATCTGAGGTGAAAGGCCACCACATGGGCTGGAAACAGGAGAAGCCAAGCCAAAGGGTGCTCCAGGGAAATCTGAGGCAAAAGAGAACCTTGGTGAGCCATTTGCTGTCAGCTATGAGATGTACCCACCAGGACACAGTGAGAGACTGAAGGCGATACAGGTTTGCTTGCACAACTCCCCTTTCACAGGGAAGAGCCTCGCAGAACATCAGGCAGTGCCAAAGTCACTCCTCCACCTCCTGCAGTGATTGCAAAGAACTCCCTCTGGTCTCTCTGCACTTACCTTAAGAAAGGTTTATTCATCCAAACACAACTCAATATCTATTCTTGGGTATCAAACTCTGCCAATGACCAGGTCCCCTATATTTGTTTCCCCTGAATTTTAATACTTTCTGTGGATATGGGTATGGATGCACTGCTGCCCCTTCCAGACCTGCCTCTGATTTTGGGGTGTGCATGAACACACCCAGCAAAGTCTGTCTCTAAGCAGAATTTTGTTTTATTTCATCATAAGATGTTTTTACTTTTTTTTTACTACCTTCAGCATCCTAGAAGGATAAAACTTACAGAAAAGGACGTGTTTTTTCTTCTTAGTGTGGCCCAGGGGTATTAAGTTCACTGAAATCTCAGATCTTTTGGGCCTAGAGACTGTTCCTTTTGCATGTGAAGTATCACAATACCTTGTAAATACTTGCAGTTGATGTGGAAGGAGATAAATCAAACTCATATTTTTGTAGAACAACTGGAACCAGCCTCATCCTCCCCTCCTGAACTGATGCCAGTGATAGTGTATAAGTCATTCTGCACTTCTCTTTAAAGATTTGTCTGGCTGAAGTGAAACACAACAGGCTGTAATCTGCAAACAAGCAGTTTTCCCCTCTGTTCCCAGGAGGAATTTATTTGAAAGATGATGCTTTACCCCCCAAGCTGGGACAACACTTCTCAAGCCACATATTTTGAGCCAATTTCAACAACACCCCAGAAAAGTGAGGCATTCCCAGCTCTTCCTTGGCCCCAGCAATTTCCCTCCTAGGGGAGGTTTAGGTTGGGTATTTGGGGAAATTTCTCCATGTAAAGGGTGGTCAAGCACTGGCACAGCTGCCCAGGGCACTGGTGGAGCTGCCAGCTCTGGAGGGATTTAAAAAACCTGTAGATATGGCACCTGGGGACGGTATATTGATGGGTTTGGCAGTCCTGGTTATTGGTTACACTTGATGATCTTTGAGTTCTTTTCCAGCCTAAACGATTCTGTGAAGTTCAGACTCAGGACTGCATTTTCACTTAAGAGAGTTGTGTGTCTAAGCACAGGCCTTGTTCAAGGTCTTAATTTGTATTTATACACCACAAATAATGATCACACATTTGTGTTTAATTCAACTTCAGACAACTCAGTGACTCCTGCAACTTCTCCAACTTCTCTTTTGCATCTTTTTTTTTTTAATCAGAGTAAAGCTTTGTGGTTGGAAAGACAGACAAAGAAATAGGCATCTCTGTTCCCTTGCCATTCCACAGTAACTTTCTGAGGTAGCACATAAGGTTTCTATACGCTTTGGCAACAAAGTGACTCTAAAAATAACTCCTTATGAACACCAGTGAAGTTTCTGTTCCTTTGTACTTCAGATCTGTAGTAAATCATGAACCACAGAATGGAGCAAGAAAAGAGAATTACACAGTTTAGTCGTTTTCTTTGCCACAGAAAGCATTTACTCCTGCTGTCAACAAGGTCAAACTCAGAGGAAATGGAAACCTAAAACTAACACTGGGAAATACAAAATAAACTGAATTGAACATTCATGTGTCTTTTTGACACCTCTTTCTTACACAGGTAACAGAGACAGGTGCTAAGGTTCTGTTTTCCTGTGTACCCTCCGTGCATCCCTGGGGCATCCTGGCATTTCAAAGCCTCTTTGCACTGGGTGATGAGGCAGATCCTCCAAAGAGTGGTCCTTACCCCCAAAATGACTGGAAACATAAACAAGCTCTCACGTGGAGACGTTTTACTCAGTTCTAAGATAGATTTAACTTTAAAGGGAATGTATTTTACCAGGTGAGGAATGCCAAATACACACGGAATCACAACATTTGTCTCTGAACCTTTCAAATAATGACATGAACTGTGAGTTATCCTCATGAGGAGGCTGCTGTTTCCTTTGGGCAAACTGAATTTAAAATAAACTGATGACATTAATGAAGGCAATTACTTCCTTTAGCAGTTGTTTATCTTAACTGGTTAGAAATGCAGTGTGCATCCCAGCTGGGGAAATCAGCCCAGTGCTTCTCCCTAACTTTCCTCCTCAGAACAACATGACCTTCAGATAATCATTCAGCGTTTTGCCTTTGTGGTTGTGTCTGAAGAAGGAGCTCGGATTGCCATGGAAACAAAAGTTCCTTGTTCTCTTATACTTCCCTATGCTATGATAACACTTTCACTGTATGAGCCCTTTTCTTAGCCAGAAGGGGAACTGTGAGATTTTCATGTTTTGAGCACCTTAAAATGATGGCTCAGTTCATGACAGAAATACTTGGATGTCGAGCAGAGACCGCACCCATCACCATCATTATTTGGGGATATTTAGATCCATCTGCATCTGCAGAAATTAAAACTCTCTTTGCACACTTTGCCAGAGTTTTCTTTACTTTTTCCTTCTGTGCTGAACAAATGAGAAGAAACAGAATTTTAAGAAGGACAATGTTAACCAGTGACATAAACAAAGCCGGAAAGCATTTCTGGCATCTTTGCAAAGAATGTAATAGGTTCAGTTTTGGGGTTTGTTTTTTTTAGGATGGGAACTACATTTCTCCATGCCCCAGAATGCCTGTAGGTTTTGTGTTGACAACACATTGCCCTGGCATTTGGCAGCCACTGCTGGACCAAAGCCAGAAGGATTATCACTAGAAAAGGGACTTGAGAGGCTGCCTTGTGATTAAAAATTCTGTAATATTAGCAGTACAAAAAGGAGAAGTAATACATTCTTTTTCTAATACTATTTATTTTTGATTGCTTCATCAGCATCAGAAAGACTGTGGGTCTGTATTAGTCAGTGGTTCAAAAAATGGGCAAATTCAATGTGCATTTTATTTTAACTGCAAAACTGAGGCAGCGTAAAGACAACAGGGATGAGTGGATGGCAGGAGTTTTATGAACAGTTGGAGAAAATGGGATGAAATGCCCCCGCTGTGCACAAAGCCAGGGCCGTGAGTGACACACGTCTGGAACATCCCTTTTTGGTTTCCTTGTCCAAAACCAGCCACTTCCAGCAAATTCCCATGGACATCACCTACCTGCCAGCATCTGAATTGCAAAAAGGAACGACTCTCACATTTCAGTCTGGTATTTCCTGGACTGAAACTGCTGTCCATGTGCCATGAGGAGTGTGAGCAGCATGTTTAACACATCCCAGGCAGCAGCGGGGAAATGCAGCACTGAGTTTGTCTGAAACCCACCTAAAGGTCATTTTTTCCTGGGATTTCTTCAATATCCACAGCCTGAGAAGTCATGGATGAAACTCCAATGGGAACAGAAGATGACACATAAATGTAGTAATGTTTGTCATGCTAAATGTGATAGAGCTGGCAAAGAGAACATCATCAGAGAGTAGTCCTTAAAATTCCTTTAATTAAGGATTATGTTTTAAAGACAGAACAGTAAGGAGTTACTCCTTTCAGATATGGGCATGACTGGGATTTATTTGGGTGAATAAATACTTAATATCATATTTTCATATGATAAAAATATCTCTGCATAACTTAAGTCCAAATCCAAACAGACTCAATGTAATTTAGTGAAGTTTGTACCTAATGTTTGAAGGGGGGAGATCTGATTTTGTTTATCTTCATAATCGCATATTTTTGACAATATGCTGGAATTACTTTCCACAGTGCATTTGTTTGTGAAAATAGGGAAAATGCAAGAATTGATGGGAAAGGAAAGCAATGAAATGAGTTTTCACTTGTCATACAGAAGGCATCAAAGCTTCATGTCAGGCTTACCTTACCGGATGTGCCAATAGAATTTCACAGCTGTGTAATAAACTTGTTTGAACTTGACTTATAGCCATTAAAAAAGGGCTTGTGCCAGCATGTTGGACAAAGCTATTTGAGGTGAAGTTATAGGATTTAAAGGCACAGTGAAGCTTTAAAGCTATGCAGGTGTTTAGCAAGAGATGACATAACATAAACTATAAAGTTCCACTGTTTGAAAGGCACTAATGTATTTTTTGCACGTGGGACTTGCCACTAATTCCACCCCAAAAAGCAGGATACTCAAAATTACCTTGCATTTTAAAATCTACCTTAAGTATTTAGTTTCCAAAAATCATAGCATAGCTTAGGTTGAAAGGGATCTTTGGGACATCAGTAGCTCCCTTTTTAATTTCCTTTATACGCTTAAACTATAAGATCTTTAAGACTGAATGTGTTTCTCACAGTAGGGTTGTATATCCCACTCATTAATGCAATCAGTGAGATATTAGTGACTCCAACAGTTACACTCTCAAGAGTATCATTATCATTTGGGTTACTGAATTTCTTTTTGGAAACACTGAAATTTAGCCAAGTGCACCCCACAGTGCAGTTCAGATATGGTTTCGTTTGCTTTCTACTGGTTATGGCAAACACGGTCCAAGTAAAACACCTCGGCTTCACTTGAGGCCAGATAAGCTTGTCAGCAGAGCAGGGAGTAATTTCCAGAAGCATCCATCAAACCTTAAATGATTTATCTCAGAAATAATGATAATAACAGCAGTGATAATCTTTTTGAAAGGAAATCACTTCTGACTAAGAGGAAGAAGAGCTGCTGCTCCCTTTGAACAGCACCCAGTCAAGGGAGTTTCCTATTTCTTTCTTACTGCCATAACTGGATTGGTAACAAAACTGGTAGGAAGCAATTTCAAGGTTTCTTGGCATTTTAGGGATGCTGTTATGTGATGTTATTCCTTATGACCTACTCTTTCCTCCCTGTTGTCCCTACACATTTGCCTTGGGATGGGCTTCCTCTTCTTAATCTTGTATGACACAGCCGAGTCCAGGGCTGGCTGAGCAAGGACCAAGGTGTTTCTCAGATGGTGAGACATTATAAAGTCAAGAAGGCCCCCTGATTCTTCAGGCTCACTCTCCCAGACTTCAGTACAAAGACCTGCCTCCACACTCTTGTGCTTTATCACCCCTCTCTGCTTCTCAGTGACCACAGGCTCAGGGCTCCATTTCATGGAAGGTCCAGAAGATTTGCAGTGGGTTTGGAATGAGATCAGCAGACCTCCTGCTTGAGGTTGTCCTTATATTTGTGTCAGGCAACACTGTACTGTAATTACCTTTCCCATCTTGTTTTACAGGTAGTTTGAAGCCACATTAAGTAGAATGTGTTTTCTGAACGTAAACAAGCATTTTCAAATGCATTCATCATCTGTATTTTATTCACTTCAGACAAAATCCCAGCAGAAACTCACAGGAGGCTCCAGATCATTTGCAGGGAATGTTACCAAAGGCCTCTTTGCCAGCCAATGAGGAAAAATGCAAACGTAGCTCCTCTCTCTCCAGAGAACTCCATCATGTACTCACATATTTTGATTATTTAATGCTCAGTGACAGCTTTAGGTTTTAAGGGTACTTTGCATGCATTTTAAATGAGATTACAGTCATATGAGGTCACAATTTTTTATAAATAGTAGAAGTCACTTGCGAGCAGTCATTTGACAAGTTTTATTAAAAATGTCACACCCTTCCTATATGTCTGGATCATCTCCAACAAATTCAAACTGTTACAGAAGCCTCATTTTTCCGTCCTTAGTCCCTCAAGTCCCATGGAAGATCATTTATTCAGTAGGTTCTTTGGAAATGCCTGTCCCATTGTGTTGCCCTGTCACCAAGCTCTCTGTCTGCTCATTTTCCCAGCTGTCTGTCCATCTGCAGTGCCCACATTGCTGGTGATGCTGGAATTCCTGATGGATTTCATTTGAACTGAATGGAAAAATCAAGATGGCAAATAAATCCCCTGCACATGGTATGAAAATGGACTGAATAGTAAAAACTCAGCCAAGTTAGTAACCTTGGGGATGGAAAACTGCACTGGTGAATGTAAGGATTTTCTGTTCTGTTTAGTTTGCTGATTTCTCAACATACAGATAGCTTCAGACCAACCCAACAGGAATTCTCTGGCAAAAATGGCAATTTGGGAGTGTGGGAGAGAGCCAAATATACTCAATTAGGAGCAGGAGACATGAATAAAAAGTGACCTCAGTGTGATGAGCAGCCACTGGCATCAAGTCATTAGAAAAGAATCATAAAATCAAAGAAAGGCTTAGTTTGGAAGGGACCTTAAAGCTCATCTCATTTCACTCTTCTGCCATGAGCAGAGACACCTTCCACCAGCCCAGGTTGCTCCAAGTCCCATTCAACCTGGCCTTGGACATTTCCAGGGATGAAACTTCTCTGGGCAACCTGTGCCAGTGTCTCATCACCCTCTCAGTAAAGAATTTCTTCCTTAATGTAAACTTCTCCCTTTTCAGTTTAAAACTGTTCCCCTTTTTCTTGTGATTATCTGTCCTTGTAAGAAGTTGCTTTTTGTCTTTTTTATAAGCTCCTTTAAGTAGTGCCCCACCATCCCTGGTTTGTGATTTCCACACCCCTCAGAAGGCTGACAGGCAGGGCAGGAGGAAAGGCTGCTCCTGCCTGAGCTCCCAGACATGTAGGCAGCACATCACCAGATGGAATGGAGCTTTGTAGGCACTTTGATTTAAATCACATATATTCACCTTAAGTGCAAAGGAAGCAGGAGACTTCCCTCACAATGCCTGTCCTGCCAATGGAGTTGCCATATGTGGAGTTCAGGCTGCAGTTCAGAATTTCTGGACTATCTAACAGCAGTGAGGGTACACTGTGATTGGTTTCATAAACTAATATCAATACAGTCCTTGGCAGTAGATCATTGCCCCTGAATTTTTACAATGAGCAGAGCTGTTGGTCATGTCTTTCTTTAATTCCAGAGTTGTAATTATTTTGGTCCTTGAGTCAACAGGGGCTTTGCTCTGAGATCTGGGTAAGTGCCCTGTGAGCAGAGTGGGAATGTCCTGCCCTGTGTGAGCTGCTTGGCATTCTGTGAACATGGGCAAAGGGCTCTGAGCCATCAGGAGGAGAATGTTGAGGCAGGCACGAGGCTCATCACTGGTCATCTCCCTTGCATGTCCCATACACCTCCTCACATGGCTCAGCAATTCACTGCAGGGAGTGTCACTCACTCAAGTCACTCACTCATCCACTCAGACAAACTAAGGGTTTCCCAGTGTTATGTTTTCCTGTGTGAAATGCTCCATGGCATGAGCTTCCCCACATTCCCAAATATCTACTGTCTCCAGGGTGCATGGTAAGCTGTGCCTAAGCAACCTGAGGGCCAGCACAGCGGGGAGGAAGGATGGGATGTGCCCTAGAAAGTTTTCTTCTGCTGTACAAGAAGTACACCTTGGTAGTGGAAAATTAGCTTCAAAAGTTGGGGTCAGCTGGAGGAGCACTTACAGCTATTTTCTACATGGTTTGCTTCTGACTGTGATCCATCACACATTCCAGACTAATGGATTACAGTGCAGCAACTTCAGCTTCATCTTCCTTTATCTTGGAAAATCTTGGTAATGGTATTAAGTGTATTTTTCCATAAATAATTTATAGAAGGAGACCAACCTTGTAATTGCAATGGAAAATATTTGTTTCTTGTTATTTCGCTCAACCATGTGTAAATTCCTCCTGTCTACTTGTCTAACAGTGTCACAAAAGAGAAAAATACTTAAAAGGCAATGTTTAAAATACGCTGGAAAACACCAGAAGCCTAAAACAAGGCAGCAGGGGAGAGAAAGGCAAAGCAAGACACAGTAAATTCCAGACAGCCAGCCAAATTCCACAGATAAACACTAATCTGGAAAAAAAAATCCTTGCAATTTCTGAGATTATTGGAAGTGGGTGTTTGTTGTCATTGATATAAACTTTCTAGTATTTAAATACTCAGTCCTACTTTTTAGTATTTACTTACTCTGCTGCAGGAGCAGCATTGCCATCCATCGCTCACCTGCCACAGCAGACCCGGGAGTGGAACCACGTGCCAGGGCTCCACTGCAAACCCCAACCTCATCCCTCCTGTGACCTGCCGGGAATGTGAGGTCTGCTGGCTGCAAACATCACTCCCAGCTCTAATTTACAGCAATTTTCTTCTCCAGAAGCTCTAATGAGATGGTGTTTACAGAGCGCTGTTTGTGCATGTCAGCGGTGCCGGGAGCCCGTGGCCGGTGGCACAGCCCTGCCCTGCGGTGCCAAGGAGTGCAGCCAGCCCGGGGCTCCAGCAGCCCAGAAAGACTTTCTTCAGGCCACATCAATTAATGATTCCCCGAATTTCTATCTCAATTCCCTTGCAGACAATCCAGTAATTTTGTAGCTTAGTCCTTCACGCCTGTGCCATCATTTCACATGGCTCCTTACCCATTTATTACAATGTTGGTGTTCTCAGTGCCTCGAGTTTTTCAAATAAATAGAATAAAACCAGAGGGTTTTATTATCAGCCCAAACAGCAATCTATTGAGACAACACTGCCTTTGCAGACAGACATTTATGCTTGCTCTGTCAATCTCTTTCATTTCCTTGTGAGAAAATAAATGTCTGTGCTCTAAAGAAAGGTTTAAAAAGGCACAGTTGTGATCATGGTCTCTTCAGAGTGGAGGACAGTGACTGTGCTGTATAAATAAACTATCAAAAGCTATTAATTTTGGAGAAACAGAAATGCATGTTCATCTTTAAACAGATAAGCAGCAATACTGCACTCCTTAAAAATCAGATTTAGGGCTCAAGGGAGAGAAAAACTTTTCTTTTTGCAGAAGTTACATCCTTTCCCCCAGGCACAGAAGGGCTCCTCACATATTTTCCCTTCTTGGCACTACCAACAGCGCATGGTCCAACCACAAGCACAGAAAACTGAGGAACAGCAGAGCTGAGTGTTGCTCTGAACTCTGGCACTGACTTGCTGTGTGAACCTGACCATGTTGCTTAAACTTTGTGTAACTCATTTTCTATATTTATTCTCCTTGATAAGAGCTCTCAGTATTATTCACTTGTACTTTCACATGCATCTGTATATTGAACACAGGTTCAGTATTATCAGATGATTGCATTTGGTTTTGGTGGTTTTAAATTTATATTAGGAATAATAATTACTAAGTTGATTGTGAATGGTGCTGCACCATCCTAACAAGGGGAAGGCACAAAAATCTTGACATCTGTTCCAATAGTGTGAGCTGTTTGCATTCTGCTTTCTAGTTTCTTGAAGAACCTACAACTTGGAAACTACCAACCAGTTTTGGTTGTAAACCAGCATCCTGTTTACAAAAGAGGTTGTAAGAGCCTCCCTCCTGCTAATACAGCCTTTGAGGTCTCAACTCTGCAAATTTCCTGGCAAAAGTGGTGATAATGCATAATTATGGTTTTCCTTTGCCACAAAAGGAGAAAAAAGAACAGGTAAGATATCGGTTATATTAATAATTGATTCATATCAAAAGGTATTTTCCAAAGAAAATGAGGCAAAAGAAACATGTTTATACTTTTCACTGAAATTTGGATATTTCCCCAGTGGGAAAATTTGGCATGCAAATTTTTGAGTTATACTCAAAATACAACTTTCATCATATAGCAAGTGTGTTTTGTTGGTATGTTTTTAAAGGAAGTTATAGGAAAGCTTCACAGTTCCTGAATTTAGGGTTAGTGCCCCAGGAGAACCACATTTGTGGGCTTCTCATTGGCTGTGTCAGTGCTGGTTTTTCGGTGGTGCTGCCCATGAATCACTGTCATTTTGGATGTCAGGTGGATTGCTCAGCATCAGGAGAAGGTGTTCAGGGAGAGCTGTGCCGCTGGGTGCAGAGCAGGCTCACCTCCTTTGCAAATGCTGCTAATGAGGGGTTTAAAATGAGGTCAGGGATGTGGTTTTGTCCAGAAAAACATGCAGCTGGTAATGATGTGTAACTTCTTCTTTCTCCACGCTTATCATTAATTCAGGCTAATTCTGAAGAATAGGCTCATGATCTGGATGGTAAGAAATTGTTATAATTGGATTTTTAACTCCCTTTCTGGAAGCTCAGGGGAGCTGAATGCCTTGGACAAAAGCAGCATAAACTCTTAAAAATGTCTGTTGACATTCTCCAAGGATGATGTCATCAGGCACCTTTTTCTTAATAACAGGGTGATAGGTGTGTGTGCTCATAATTAATTAACTCTTCTTTCTGTGTGGCTCTGGGTAGTTCATGATTAACACTTCTATTTGTATGATAGCGGTCAGAACAGATTAGCCCAAATTGCTCCTGTTTCATCCCTGAATAAATGCAGATCATAATACCAAATACAGAGCAGCAGCAGTCAAGCCAACCTTTAAATATAACATGCAAATGAGCTCAATATAAATAAAATCCTAAATTAGTAGGAGGGTGTGAGTGTCCCTCTCTGTATGAGTTAATGTTCTCTCAGGCGGTTCCTTTCTTTTTGATTGTATTGATACTAATTCTAAAATCAATCCCTCCTGTCCAGACCTGCCTGAGTCCCCAGATCCCCCCAGCAGGTATCCCAGGACAAGCCCAGGGATGATGGATTAATTTAAACTGTAAATGGGATTTCTAGAAGCTGCCCAGATGATGTTCCCGAATCCCCCCTGACAGGCAGTGAACGGGCCTGGAAGCGTGTCCATGTGAGAATAGCTGCAGGAGTGTGAATCCCTGTCTGCTTGGATGGCTGCCCGGGCAGTGCTGTCTGTCCATCACCGTGCCAGGCTCCCACCAGGACCTCGGCACGTGCCCGGGGGCAGATGTGCTGTGCAGAGTCACTCTCTGTTGTTTCAGTCCACTCCACTCTTCCTGACTGCTTCCACAGTAATTACTGGTGGCAGCTCAGGGTTTGTGTTGTCAAACACCACGTTTCCATTCTTTCCTTCATGTTGTGATAGACTTTTTCCTTTTCTTTTCCTTTCCTGTTTTATTTGTCTGTTGTTGTGCACAGCCCTGTGCTCTCTGGGGATTCACCACATGGACATGGGTGGCTGGGAGCAAACCAGGTTCATTAGTGTCACTGATTCCAGTTTTCCCTGAAGTCCATGGGAATCATTGTGCAGAGCCATGTGTAGGCAGACACTGAGGAGTAGCTGCATTCCAACATCAGGCTCAATATCAGGCTCAAAACCAGAACAGAAACTATAATATACACTACATAATAGCCCATTGCAATAAAATTTAATATTAATAATGTTTTCTGGTGATTGAGCTACTTGTGATGTATCCCCACATAAATTCTGTATTGCCTGTTAACAAATCAGCTCAAGGTATGTAACATCCCTTACCCAGAGCATCAATAATCTGTATTTTATGAAATTAAAAATATGAGAAGGGAAATCTGTAGTAACTTTAACTCTCTGCAGCCTCCGTTTTATCTGTCAAAATCAGACAAGTCAGACCAACTGAAACAAAAGTTATTAGAGAAAACATTCTCACAGTATGGAGAAAAAAGCCTAATTAATTAACAAAACGGCTAATTAGACAATCAAACTGGGATTTGGTAACAACATCCAGAGCACTAATAAAATTAATTACATATGTCCTTTAGCATGCTGTGAGATTTGGGCCAATGGATTATAACTTTGGAGGCTGCTTTGAACATCAGGAGAAGATAAGGGAGATCTTGTGACCGGGTCACTGTTCACATCAGTTGGGCATAAACTAATGCAGGAGGCTCCTATAAAGTGGGATCCAGGAAGACATAAAGTGGGATCCAGGGAAATATAAAGTGAGATCCGGGGAGATATAAAGTGAGATCCAGGGAGATATAAAGTGGGATCCAGGAAGATATAAAGTGGGATCCAGGGAGATATAAAGTGGGATCCAGGGAGATATAAAGTGGGATCCAGGAAGATATAAAGTGGGATACAGGAAGATATAAAGTGGGATCCAGGGAGATATAAAGTGGGATCCAGGAAGATATAAAGTGGGATCCAGGAAGATATAAAGTGGGATCCAGGAAGATATAAAGTGGGATCCAGGGAGATATAAAGTGGGATCCAGGAAGATATAAAGTGGGATCCAGGGAAATATAAAGTGGAATCCGGGGAGATATAAAGTGAGATTCAGGAAGATATAAAGTGGGATCCAGGGAGATATAAAGTGAGATCCACAGGATCCACAGCAGTGCCACTGGTGACAGTGACTGAACCCGGGTCAGCCTGGCTCGAGGGGGCCTTTTGCTTTCAGCTTCTTGAGCATTTCCTTGAAATTATCCCAGATGTGATGGACCTCTTTAAATGAGTTTGTACATAAATGTACATAAATGTACATATAATTAATAATGAAAACATCCATGTTTGTTTATGTTCATTTATGCAGCCTCCAGAATGGCTCATGTTGGGTCCCATCATTGCTACCCACATACTCCAGCCATGCTGGTTTGAGCTGGTCATACCAGACTGAAGCACATGTGGTATAGATTGCTGCAAATCTGGTGAGGGAAAATTAGCATTTTGGTCTGTATTTCTAGGTTTGCTGGAATAGATGACCCAGCCCTGGCTTCTGTTAAGGGAATTTATTCTCCCAGAAAGACTGCCCTTAGTGATGTGCCTGCAGACATCTTGACCTGTCCATTCCTCCTTTCTCTTCCTTGAGGTGCCCCTTAACGCTTGTGGTGGGCAGAGGGACACTCCTTGTGCCTGTCAGGAAGGGTCCTTGTTCCTTCACCATGGATTTCTCTGCATGGTTAAGCCCCTGGCCAGGTCAGAACTTTCAGCTGGGCAATGCAAGACAAAGCCTGAGGGGATCCAGGTCCATCCATTGGGGTGAGGGTTTTGCAGCAGCCAAAATAGAAATAACTCTCATAGTTAAAATTCAGAGAACATAAACCTGGAGTTTCAACCAGCAAATTGTTTTCACTTTGTTACAGCAGAGCTTTTGTTAAAGGTCCATTCCACACTTTTAATGAGAGACACATTTTTACCAGAGCCATGAAAATAAATGAGAAAGCTTCAGCCTTTTGCACTTTTGCTAGTTTTGGTGGCATTTGCAGGCACATCTTACATTCCTTAAACTTCATGTCTTTGTTCTACTCTGAATGAAGTGGTTATGCCGTGACTTACAGTCCAAAACAATACCAACCATACCACAGAATTTATTCACTCCTTGAGAGTGAACAGTGTCACATCCACATCTTGTGCCTGCCTGTTTCACACTAAAGACATCTCGAGCCATTTTTCTCAATATTGTTTTGAAGAATAACTAGTTCAAGGTGAAATCTGAGATTTAAAAATTTGAGAAATGGAGTCCAGGGGAGAAAATATTTTTGAATTCCACCACCATTGAAATACCAGTGTTTGCAATGCCAGCCCACACACCTCTTGGCAATTTGAGCAATGTTTCAAAACACAGAAACAAGAAGGTTGCCAGCATAAGAAATTCTGCCTTCCAAAAACTAAAAAATCTGTTTTCTGCACTGTGCAACTGGACACTTGACTTGGGGTTAGAAGTCCCCTGAGTGGAAGTAGATTTCCAACAGCAGAGGGCTCTTTTGGTTCAGCAAATGATGGAATTAGCAGCCCTAGTAGCTGAAACCAACTGATAAATTAAAAGCAGAACAAAAATGAGCTGCAAATTTTTAACAGCAAGGCTAAACTTTAATTGAACAGCTTAACAGGTGACAGATGTGATAGAGGAGTGAGAGTGGCCTTAAAGTAAATTTTGGTGTACAAATAACTTAATAAAACCTCCCTTCTGGGTGGTATTGTGTAGTAGATCAAAATGGGTAACCATCATGATCCATCCCAAATTTACATCTTCTCATTCCTCTGTGAAAAATGTAATAAGCAGAGAATGAGGGATTAACATGATTTTAATTACGTTTTATATAGTGGTATTCTGGAATTTTGTTTTGATGTAAATATTGTCCACAGAATTTTCACATTTCATTGAGGTTTAGTTATGCAAGTTTGCAGGTCTGATACCAAGTATTTGGAAATACCACCTAAGCCTTGAATTTAAAGTTTGGAGAGAAATCACGATAAAGTGAAATCAGCTAATTTAGGGTTCGTGGTCACTGGAAAATGATAACCTTTTCCCAGAGAGTATGAAGTGGACATTACAGATGTGCAATTTAGTAACAGCAAAGTTACTTTGTTATGCCACTTTGTGATGTTACTTTGTTAAGCCACTTCATGGAATCATTTAACTCTTAAAAGCCCTCTGAGAACATCGAGTCCAACCATTAACCCAGCACTGCCAAGGCCACCATTGAACCATATGCCCAAATGCCACATCCACATGGCTTTTAAATCTCTCCAGGGATGGGGATTCCACCACTGCCCTGGGCAGCTGTGCCAGAGCTGGACAATCCTCTAGACTTCAGATCTTAGTAGAGCAGAAATGAGAAAATGTTCATATAGATGCAAAAACTTTATAACCTTGTTGTGTTTGAGTTCATCATGGTCTCAACAAAATGATTTGTGCTCCATCCAAACAATAAAACCCAGTCCTGATTAGTGGGAGGCTTCATACCACTTCTAGATTAAAGCCTGGTACTAATATTTAGTGCTTAATGTCATGACAGGATCATTCCTATAATAATAACTTAACTAGCACGTATTTGGTGTTTAATCCTTTTCTATGAAGAGCAATAATTTTTTCTCAGTTCTCAATATGTTGCTGATATTTATCAGCAATGTAGAAAACGTTGCTGCATCTTTCTATTCTGTGTGGAAATTGTGGTAAACCTGTGTTTAATCTGAATCTGCCCATTAGTGGTTACCATAGCCCAGCATCAGGAGTGAACACAACAAAATGATTTGAATCATGTGTACAGCCTATCCATGGGGTCTCCTGGTGGGACCTGGGGAATATCTGAATGTAAACTGAATGCAGGCAGCTCTTGGAATTTCATAAATAAATACCATATGTCAAACCTTTTCACATGCCCTTGTGTAAATTGTTGGTTTGTTTGCACTCTGTAACCAGATGTTGTTATGTAAAATATGCCCCACGCTGAGAGCTGTTCTGGAGGCTGCAGAGAGCACATGCCATTGGCAAAAGCCTTTTTTTCTTTCTATGTGCAGCAGTTTGTAACATTTTCTCTCTTACTCTGAATGGATTCACTCTTAATTTACACACCCCAGAAGGAAGCAGCAGGTTATATTTATGAAATGCCCAGCATCCCCATTAGCCTTGAAAATTGCTCATTCCCCTCTTCCCTGGAGGCAATGTCACCTTTTAGCCCCCAGCCATTGGCCTGAGGTACAACTGCACATCTCCAAAATGAACAGTTTGTAGAACCACAGAATGGTTTGGATTGGGAGGAACTGTAATGATCATCTATTTCCAAACCCTTTGCCATAGGCAGGGACACCTTCCACCAGCCCAGATTGTCCAAGCCCCATCCAATCTGGCCTTGGACACTTCCAGGGATGGGGCAACCTGTTTCAGTGCCTCACCATCCTCATTGTAAAAATCTTCATCCTTGTATCTAATTTTAATTCTTGTATCTAATCTCTAATTGACCCTCCTTCTGTTTCCAAGGCCTCTTTCCTAAGCAATAAAAGACTAGGGGGAAAAAAGACATTTATGAGTATTTATCTCTCATAACAACTGTGGGCATTTCAATGCCAGCAACTTTTCAGTGCTAACTGCTCCTTTTAGAAACAACAGCTTTTCACACACAAAGAGATCTGAGGCAGGACCTACACCTCTTCAAATTGTTAATACTGCAGAGCTTGAAGAGAAGAGGACCTTACAGATTAAAGGGAAAGGTAGGGGGGAGCTCTTTGTTGAGTGCTCAGAGGGGTGAAAAGGACCCATTCTCCCTCTGAGCAAAAGGCAGATCAAGCCACATTTATGAGTCTTCTGACAAAGGAAAGACTTTCTTCAGATAATGAATAGAGTGTGTCACAACAATCTTCTGCTTTGATCTGATCAGGTGCCCTTGTCACTGCTCACTGCAAAACCTTTGTGCTGTCTCCCATTTGGAGAGGTTTGAAGCAATTAAAGGAAAGAGAGAAGAGCTGTTCTGCCATATTATTTTGGAGTTCACTGAAATGGCCCTTGTACAATGTAATGGACCACCAACTGCTGGGAAATTCAATCAGAATGCAGCATTACAGTGAAAAATTAGCCCACTAAGGAGCAAGTTCAGTTCTGTTCGACTGAACAATGCACTAAGATATCTCTGAGCATATGGCTCCCCTCTGATCCCCATTTAAAACCAGGCTGAACTGATTGATGAGGGAAATTAAAGGGTGCATCTAAGCATTTTCTACAGCTGTCACAACAGAAAATTATTTAATTTTTCCCTATATAGGAATATAGGACTGAAAATTTTATAAGGTCCCCAGCTCTACCAGCACAGAGTAGATCAGTAAAAGGGGCACAAGGCCTGGGTGATGGTTATCCCACAAATGCTGCTTTTAACCACCTACTGAGTTCACTCATGTCTGTCACCATCAAAAGCTGAGTCTGTCTCTGGAAATAAAATCACAATGAATTCCATATCAGCAATGTGTTACTATTTTTATTCCTAGATGGATGTCCCTAAACCTGTAGCGGGAATTTCTGGTCGTAGTTTTGGATGAAGAAGTGGATCAAACCAAAGTTGCTGGTTCAGTCACTCATCTTCTGGGATTGGAATAGGTTTGATGTACTTTACTAGGGAATAACCCTCCCAATTTGTGCTGCTGGTGTTCCCATATATGCAGATACCTGGAACCAGCTATTCCCAGAGAATTCCATCCCACAGACTCCTCAAGAGGCCAAGATGTTCTGGCTCCACAGTCACTACAGATCACCCTTCCCTGCAGCAGAGCTGGCAAAAGCCTTTTAATGTGCTGTGGAAAGTTCTTCCAGCCAAGGGGACAATAGGCAGATGAAGAAATAATCTTTTAGATCTCCTCCACATGAATTTTCAGAGATCATCTGTAGGTCTCTGTATCACTTAGTGTCCTTCCTCCTCATGTTCTCCTCAGAAACAGAAGAGTTGTGAGAAATACAGGTCATTTATAACAGAGTCATGCAAAGGTAGAGACATTTTGGCTCTGTGTCTGCTTATCTGCAAGGTGGTGAAATATCTTGGCATGGAGTTATAATTAAGGGAAAGGGTTTTGTTCAGCTCCAGATACTGCTATGAAAATTAAGTCTTGAAATAATGGTGAAAAATTCTCCAAAGTACTTTTTTTTTTACCTTGAGGCTGAACTAATATTTAAGAAAATAACAAAGGACTTCTTGCAAAATCAGCTGGTAATATGATGTATATATAAAAAGTCTTTCACTAAAAGCTCAAGGGTGAGCTATTCTTTTGATTCATGACCCGTGGTCTGAGGAATCATGTAATACTTTCCCTTTGGTCTACATTCCTCTGGGAAGCAAAGGCATGACATGAGCCCAGGTTGAAGGATCTGCTGTACCTGGAAAGTGAGATAAACTGTCATTTCTGAGCTGAGCTCAATTTCATATTGCAATATGCAATTTATTTGGTTTGGAGATACAGTCCTGCCTGTCTTGGGCTTCTGAAAGCTGATATTCATCATTAGTCCAATAGCAATGCAAGAGTTTCTGTGTCTGAAGCTCCCAAGGATGTGAATTGTCCTTTTGTGACCTTTTCTTATCGGTGTCAGTAATGAGCCAGTATTTCCTTCTCTGATAATGAGCAGTAAAATCTATTCATCTTCATAAATATGAGGAAGCTCAGTTAGTATTTTAGGGAAATTTCCTGAACTGCTCCAGAACAAAAGAATGCAGCTACTTTGCATTGCTGGTGGTGCAAAAGGCTCTTTGTCTTCTACACATCACTACAGTGTTTTGATAAGGAAAAATTACTGAAAGAGCAATGGCATCAAAACCCCATAATAGGCTATTGTCAAGCAGGAGCCATAACAGTATCTGTTATACCTTTTAATAAGCTTAACAGTCAAAATTCTATGAATCTCAGACCAGGTGGCTGAGGCAGCTGGATATTATAAAATGTGAGGTTTCAGGAGATAAAGATGGTTGAAGAAAAATGTAAAAATCACCGGGGAAACCTGTAGACTCTTAAGCCAGGATTCTGAATACTATTCTGATGCTCTGACTTTGATGGGAATTGGGAGTCAGATGTTCCATGGCAAAATGTAAGTTCTACAAAGAAAAGGAAATTAAGCAGAACTTTTAAAAAGTAATGCATAATTCAAAGCCTAGACTAGATGCCTTATAATGAGAAACTTCACATTTGTTCTGCTTAACAATGTGAAGATTGAGAGTCTCCTGTTTGCATTGAAAACATCTTTGCAAGTTACAGAGATAATCAAGTTATCTCTGATCTATTCTATGCTTTGAAAGGGGATCAGTGAACTTACTGGTCTCTTTAGCAGGCAAGCCTATGAAAAGACATACCGTGCTTTTCTCCTGAGCCTGATGACTGTTAATGCCTGTGAGAAATGTGCATATAAAATCTCCAGAGTCGAGGTGGCACAAGCATTTTGTAACACTTGCACCAGTGTCTTTCATCTTCTTCCTTTCCTGTTGCCATCCAAACTGCAATTTCTCCCTGCAGTGCCTCTGTTTTGTGCATCTCAGCTGCTTCCTTACCTTTCTCACCTGGTTTCTCTGTCCAAAGGGGCAGTGCTTCTGTGGAACTCAGAGCCCGGAGGATGCCTGGTCTGTCTTTGGTGACAGCTCATAGGTGACCTCAAAGAGCAGATTTGGCTCCTTGGCAAAGTGCGGTACTCAGTGCTGGCTCCTTCCTGCTCTTTTGGCTTCTGCAGCCTGAGTATCAGGGTGACTTTACTAAGAATGTCTGGAGTCATATCCCACAATTTATCTTTTTTTTTTTTTTAACTCAGTAGAATTCTTTGTTCTTAAGTTAGAAATTATGTTGTGTTGCTTCTCAATCACAGCTTGTCCAAACATGGTCCCTGCTCCCATATATTGACCAGAGTTGGTGTCCTGATCTCCTGATTATTATCAGGAAAAAAAAGATAAATCTTAAGATGCAATACTGATGGCTGAAAACAGCATTTTTTTCCTATCAAGGTGCCATTTTTCTGGCTTGTGCTAATGATATAACTGCTTACACATTGTAATTGATTGTAAGTAGAGCTGACTTGAGCCATTCATGCTGTCTGAGTGATTAAAATTCCCCAGATGGATCCTCAAAATGCAAAGGTCATAAATTAGTCTCCTTTTAAGTGAGAAATTCTTTCTTCAGGGTCTATCTGCAAAGGAGAGTGTTGTCTCTAATATGGGTATCTCTGCAGAGTTTGGTTGGTCTCTTCTCCCAGGCACTCAGCAATAGGACAAGAGGGCATGATGGGCTCAAGCTCTGCCAGGGGAAATTGAAGTTGGAGAGCAGGAAAAAATTCTTTGCAGAGAGAGTGCTCAGGCATTGGAATGGGCTGCCCAGAGAGGGGGTGGATTCCCCATCCCTGGAGGTTTTTCAACTGAGCTTGGCTGTGGCACTGAGTGCCATGATCTGGTAAAGGGACTGGAGTTGGACCAAGGGTTGGACTTGATGATCTTGGAGGTCTTTTCCAACCCAATCAATTCTATGATTCTATGATTCTAGAGGGTCTTTGTGACACTTCCCAGGTTTAAGAGAATGGTCCCAATTTCAAAGACACTTTCTACTTAATAATGAACATCATAGGACCAGTAAAGACCTTTATTGTGAAGTTGTTAAGTAACAAGCTTAACTTTTTATTCTATGTTTTTCATCTCACTTTGGCTGCTTTTTTAAACCTCCCCTAGATTGCCATGAAGTATTTTGTGGGGGGTTTGATCTGTATTAAATACAGATGTATTTGTTACAAGAAAATATGAATTTAAAAAGATGCCAGGTTTTTATTTTCCTAATTGTAAGTAATGGAAGTAAACAGTTGTTAAATTATTTCAATAATCTCCATTAAATTATTAATTATTTCAGTTATTTGAAAAATATAGAAAAGCAGTTTGCCCTCCTGTTTTCCTAAAAGCTTTCATTTACATTAAATTACCAATTGTTGAATCTAAGTGTAAATCTAAACCATGAGTTTTCTCCTCTATTTTCTGTCACATTTTGCCTCTGATAAATCTAAAGAGGGTTGAAAATTTTCTCATACATAGGACAGGTACACGCACTCTAAAGTAGAAACTGAGTGCAGCTTTTCTAGCAAAGCACTTTATTTCCACTCAGAGCAGAAGACTGATTTTAGTCAGTGCTTTAAGTGTTGCAAAAAGGTGAAGTCCTCCAGTTTCCAGCAGAACTTTGGGATATGTGCAGCAATGCAAATACAGGGAAAGCAATTACGGAGCAAAGCTTCACCTTTTGAGGTCTCACAGAAGGTCTGGAGTAAAGGACTCTTCATGTAGCACAACCTCAACATCACCCACCACATTTTTATTTGTTTCTGTACCACTCTTTCCTTCTCCATCGTGTTACTTGGCAAGTGACTCTTGCACACCAAACCACTCTGTCCTGAAGTTTCCTCCCTAAATATTTTTTAATTTCTTTCCAAATTGTAACTCTAGTGAATTTAAATCCCACTTTTGCTTCAATTCTAGATGAAGTTTCCTGTGGTTTGGGATGGCCTTTATTTGGATGTTGAGGAATGTTGATGGCAGATGGACAGCAGTGGTTGTGCTCTGGCTCTGGACTCCTTCAGACAATTTTCCCTATATATGCCAAGGCTCTCACTGTGCCCTCAATAGACTTTTTTCCCTCCAGAAAGACTCCATTGGAACCTGAATTAATTTAAATCATTATCTCTTCTTGCAGATCTCCAGTTTTATAACATGACTAATTCAATCTCACTTAAATGTAATAGTAATCTCAGCCTAAAAGGTGACAATCTTTCTGAAAATTGTCTTATAGTTTTAAAGAACCATATAATTTTTAGCAAGGCTGTTTTGTTAGTAATTTATTTTGACTGTTTCTCTCTTTTCTTTCAGAGTTATATTCATTGTCTTCCATAATTTCATCTTTTGTTTCTCTCTTTCTTTTGAGTTTTCTGGGTGAAGAAGGAAAACATGTGAGGCTATAAATAAACTCTACCTGGAATTGTCTATCCTGGATAGACTCAAATATCAAGGTCATCCTTCTAAATTTTGTTCACTGTGAATTATATAAAGAACTGAGTTTAAGACATCTGACCTTTTAGTCATCATTTTTAACAAAGTGCATATCTTTGTACACTAAAATGCATGGAGGGCTCCTCATGTTTAAAAGGTATCCCAAAGAGATATGTGTTTTCATTAAAACTGTAAATCAAGGGAGGAAAAATGGTCAGAGTAATCCTTGAGAACTCAATTCCAGCATTTAATCATGGGTAAACTTATATGCCACCTAATGGAGAGAAATAAGGGACTTCTGGAAAGTTTAAAATTTGGGGAAAGCAGTAGATGAAGAAGCTCAACCAGGTGCCACCAGGGATCAGCTTCTCTCCTTCCAGATGCAAACCCAAAGAGTTGTCACCACAGCCAATTTCCCAACCCCACAGGTAGACCCAAAGCAAATCTCCTGTGCCAGAGCTGCTCCTCCAAGGCTGAGGGATGATCTGTCTTCCTATGACTTCAAAAGAAGGATTGTGTTTTCCCCCTTGTGCAGCTTTACATGTACAATTTTGAACAGACCTCTCTGCTCAGCCCTGGGAAGCAACTAAATATTTTCAGCCAGTCTTCTGCACTAAATAAACCCTCTGCTGCCTTTGAAATATGCTCATAAATTTAAATCAATACTGAGCCTGGAGTCTCCACTCCTTGATAGGAGCACATTTTTTATGTTGCAATACACAGTGGGGACTCCAGAGGCTGAATCCCTGTCTGCCAGCCAACAGCTGGGGCATCATTTTTTAAGGCAAACATTCCAGGTCATTATAAACTGCACTAATCTCCCTTGTTGAAATTCACATTTCTAAACCAAAGAGGGATCATGATGCATTTTTCCTGTCACATGTTATGGCATTTAACCAGGAGGTTAATTCATTGATTGACTTACTGCCTCTCTTCAGCCTGCTTTGCTACTAATCTTCCATACAAATGGGGTTAAGGAATATAATTTAGATTTACCAGCACAAACAAAGCATACAACCACCCTGCTAGGATGCAAAGCTTGGGCAATTCAGGGGAGAAGAAGGAAGAGCACAGTTGAGGCAAAACTAAATGTAACACTAAACCCCACATGCTGAAAATGGTGACAATCAGAAGAAACAAAGTGGGGAAAGGAAAATTTCTGCTTCCAGTAGCCAGGGCTGGGCACAAAGGCAGAGGGGATGGAGAAGAGAACAATCTCCCTCCTGCCTTGCCATGTGTGTTCATGAGCCAGCCTGGATGCAGATCACGGGCTCCCCCTTCTTGTGATGTCTGAAATCAGTCCCCAGTGGGTAGGGCTGAAGGTTTCCCTGTTCCTCCAGATGTCCAAGGTGGTCAGAAGACCCTCAAAGGACACTGTGAGCCCCAAGGTGTTCGTCACTGCCATGGCTGTAATGGACAGAAATCTAGTCCAGTTGATTTAAAGCACCCAAAATACACAAACTAAAAGAAAGACATTAAATGATCCCATTGCTTTGAACACCTTCCAGCAAAAGCCCCCAGGTGAGAGGCCTTGTTTCCAGGAAAAAAAGCAAAAAAATAAACCCACTGTATTTGTTTCTAGCTCAGTTTCTCTGCCCACCTCTCCTCCTGCACCAGCACAGAACAATCCTGCCCTTACCATCTTAGAGATGGGAAAATCAGCACCTTTCCCCAGCAATCCCTCCATGCTGCTGCTACAGTTTCAGAGTAGTTTCTACCCTGAAGGTGGATCCTGTCAGTGCAGCCACATGGAAATAACTTCTGCTTATTAAAAGCATCATGAGCTCACCAGTTTGGGGTCCCAGTGGGCTCCAGGGACTCTCCAGTATCAGTGTGAAAGAAAAGAGCAACTTTTGTCAAAATGGCACAGGTTTTGCGACATGTAGGAAACAGTTCTCTACATCCATCATCAACCTTGTGCTGCTGTGGTCACCTGCCATTCCTTGATGGTCCCCGTCCCTCCCATGCTGTGAGACTGGGGAGCTGAGCTGAGACCGGGGAGCTGAGCTGAGACCTGATGATCTCCCCACGTGCACTCACAGCAATTCCCAGACTTACAGCACGTTCATTTTCGCTGCCCTGAGTGTAACAAAACTGCAACAATAAATCTGATCAGGTTGTCCCACAACTTGTCCAGCTGTGGGAGCTTTGTGGAGATGAGAGTGATGGAGGGAAGGGTTGTGTGTGTTGTCATCAGACACTCTGAAGGGGTTTGGGAGAAAGGCTGTGACCTTCTGAAACATGTGGTGTGAAGGTGTGACTATGCAAGGCAATTGTAGAACCACAGAAGGGTTGGAAGGGACCTTAAAGATCAGCCAGTCCTACCCTTTGCCATGGGCAGGGACACCTCCTACTATCCCAGCCTGCTCCAAGCCCTGTCCAACCTGGCCTTGGACACTCCCAGGGATGGGGCAGCCACAGCTTCTCTGGGCACCCTGTGCCAGAGCCTGCCCACCCTCACAGGGAAGAATTCCATCCCAATATCCCATCTAACCCTGCCCTCTGGCAGCAGAAAGCCATTCCCCCTTGTTCTGTCACTTCATGCCATTGTCCAAAGTCCTTCTCCAGCTCTCCTGGAGCCCCTTTAGGTACTGGAAGAGGCTCTCAGGTCTTCCTGGAGCCTCCATTCAAATTAATGAATAAGAGCTGGGCAAAGTATTTTTCCTCCTCTGCCTCTGTTTTTTTCTCTCTCCCATGCTCTGGTTAAAATGTTTTAATTATGAAAGTCAGGAGATTTTTCCACTGGGTAAATAAGGGAAAAATGAGTAAATGTCAGGTTCAGAAACAAAGGAAGAAGCAGCTAGGTGAGGACTTGCAGCTGCTTTTTCAGAGACCACTGTGTTTGAACAGCAATCTCCTGCTTTCTCTGGCAATGAAAATCATCCTCTCAGTAGATGGTGGCAAAGACCACTGTTGAAAAAGGTTTAGTGAGATGTTGACTTCAATGTCTGCAAAACATTGTCTTTTTTTTTTTTTGGTAAAAAACCCAACCAAAACAAGTGTGCTTTGAATACAAGCTGCTGAACTCACATCCTCACCAATTTCGACTTTTACCCAGTGAAAGGGTGAAAAACCTTTACTGATTTTGATGTCTTCAGTCTGGTCATTGTTCTTCAGACTGGGCAAGCTGTTGTCCCAATTGCTTTTTTTCTTCAGAAATAGCAAAATAAAGTTCTTTCTGCTTGTCTGAACCTGATATTATAATAAAAAGGCATTACTGGAAGGACAAGCTGCCACAACTCTCAGGTTGGAGCCCATGCAGCCCACGAGGACACAGTTGCCTGTACAGGCATTGACCAATTGTAGAAAGAGAGGGAAAACTGAAAATATTTTAATGGAAACACCCATTTTAAATAAAAATTGTATCTTAATTGAATAAAAGATTATTCACATGATTCCACTTTCAACTAATCAGGTAATATCAGACTTAAAAACCAGAGAATTTTCATAAAATATTCACTGGCTTTACATGTCACTTTTTCAAGGAGTCTGTAGAAAATTCCAATGTAAAAAAAAGTTTTTCCCTTAGTTTAACAAGACAGTAAGTAAGGGAGTTATCATGGATTGAGTATCAAAGTCACCTTCCCTGAGAAATATTTATTCAGTGTTTGGCTGCTTTTCACTCTTTGTCTGATTTTAGTCTCACCAAACCAGAACACAAAGTTGAGGGACATTGTCTGGGACTTGGACAAGAAAAACAAATGCAAGAATGTTTTCTGATCTGCTCCAGTTAGAAATGAAATGGATTGTTCTTTATTTTTTTATTAGTGTGCCTGAGCAAGTTTGACTTTTTGGGAACATACCAAGCCAGAAGTATTCAAAATGTTCCCAAGATACAAGAGGGTAATTGAAGTTGAGAAGTCCTGTTTACTGTTCTCTTGGAGGAGCTGGAATTTTCAGGCTGCTTTGTCTTTTCTTTGCCGTCACCGCAAAGTGGGAAAGGATGTGTCTGAAATGTGACTGGCAGATCCCAGGGAGCACGTGAATCCAAGTATTGGGAGCAGGGAGGAAAAATGTCCCCAGGAAAATGTCCCCAGGACATTCATGGCAGTTTTTCACAATGGAGCAGGTTGGCCTGAGAGTTGTAGATGCCCCATCGTTGGAAATGCTCCAGACCAGGTTGGATGAGGCTTGGAACAACCTGGGCTAGTGAAAGGTCTCCCTGCCCATGGCAGGGGGTGGAAATGGATGATCTTTGAGTTCCCTTCCAACTCAAACCACTCTGTGATTCCATACCTAGAGCTGGCAGAAAAGGAAGATACATTTTGTGTGTGAATATCTCTGAATTCAAACATTCTTGGTGTGGTTGCAAAAACACAACGAATAAATAACACCCTCAGGAAAGACTCAAGAGAATTAATTAAGATTTCTTTCTTTTTTTTGAAGATCTCTGTCTGTTTCTTAGAAAGGAACACCATTGTGGCTTCATCACACAATATGTCCAAGGAAGGCAGAGATTTTTGAAGTTAGAAACTGTATTTTGCTTACCCTTGTATTCTCAGGGTAAGGATTACCCTGGATCTGTTTGTTGCCATACAGGCTGGTCTCTTGTGACTTACTGGGGAGGATGTTTTCTGAATTAAAAAGCTTTTTCTTCAAACAAACTCTGACATGGCTTTTCATCCAGCTGACAAAACAAAACAGAACATTTTCAGTAGTTTGTAGGAGTGGGTTTGGGGGTCTTCTGTTTACATGCAAGAATCCCTTGAAGCAATGAATCAAATTGCTGCCATTCAGTTTTGTCAGGTCCCTACAATTTCTGTTTCTTTGTATGATAATATTTACTCTCAAAGCACCCCCAACTACAGCCCAAAATGTCAGTGCAATAGATAAATTTCACTTACAAGATACAACAGGCACTTCCTTTTTTCCCTGACCATGAGACTGTGGTTTCTGCTTCAGATTCCTGTGCTTAGTTCTTCCCCTACACTCATTTTTCTCCAGCAGCTTCCATAGGCTTATTCTTCATATCTATCAGCATGAAAAAATGCACGCTCTGAGACAGAAATATTATTAAAAAGCTTTTGTAAATCTCAAACCCAGCTCGTTTGTTTTATTTAAATAAGAACACATTTCTCCAAATTTGCTACCATTTCTCGGTAACAACCCATGGTGCATTAATAAAATATGTTTTGTTGCTTGCAGTCACTTTCCAGAGGTTATTCCAGTAACAAAAGCACAACCAGATATGTTCTCTAAGTGAAGTAAAGAAAATCAAACGAGGTCAGCCCAGCAGAGAGGCTTCAGTGGCACTAAATCTGCACAGCTTTGAATCCTGATCCTTGCCAGCTCCCCCAGTCTTCACTGGGGTTTTCACTGAAGAGAAATAAAATCGGTCTAATTTTCTAATTACTGAAAAAAATACGATTAATCTTAAATACTAATAAAAATTTACATTTAAAAAATGTCATGTTTACTCTAGGAAAATGAAGCAAAGTAATTGTGTTGCAACCAAGAAAATATTCAATTTTAAAAATAGTAGAGCCTGTGTTGCTGTTATTATTGTTATCACTGAAGGAAAGAGAGAAGAAAAAGTGTAAGAAACCCTATTCTATTTCTTAATCTTCTAATGAGTCCTGAGTTACAGGTTTTTTCTTCTTGGGTCAGAGCATTAATAAGAGTGTAATTTCCTAGTTGGCTGCGTGTCAGGAATATAATCTTTATCCTGCTTTTTAGAATAATTAACACTTAGAAGACTGTGATTATGTTATGTGTTGTTCCACAGAAATTCCCAAAGGCAATACCCTCAAAACCAACTGTTCTATTTAACTAACTTAGTTTCTATTTAACTAACTTGGAGTGATATGGCCAAGTAATTATATACTCAGCCATGGTGGTTATAGAGAAAACTCCAAGTACTCCATTTGCAGTTGTTTGTGATTTAAATAAACAATTTCTCAGTAATAGGAACTCAGTCTGTAGCACTTTCAGGCATTAAGCAGAATGGGGTCAGGCACTGGAAGTGTCTGTCATTGGAAAAGATAGAATCATAGAATCATAGAATTGATTGGGCTGGAAAAGACCTCCGAGATCATCAAGTCCAACCCTTGGTCCAACTCCAGTCCCTTTACCAGATCATGGCACTCAGTGCCACAGCCAAGCTCAGTTTAAAAATCTCCAGGGATGGGGAATCCATCCCCTCTCTGGGCAGCCCATTCCAATGCCTGAGCACTCTCTCTGCAAAGAATTTTTTTCTGATCTCCAACTTCAATTTTCCCTGGCAGAGCTTGAGCCCATCGTGCCCACTTGTCCTATTGCTGAGTGCCTGGGAGAAGAGACCAACCCCCACCTGGCCAGAACTTCCCTTCAGGGAGTTCCAGACAGTGCTGAGGTCACCTCTGAGCCTCCTCTTCTCCAGGCTGAACACCCCCAGCTCCCTCAGCCTCTCCCCACAGCACTTGTGCTCCAGTCCCTTCACCAGCCTCGTTGCTCTTCTCTGGCCCCGCTCCAGCCCCTCAAGATCTTTCCTGAACTGAGGGGCCCAGAACTGAACACAACACTCAAGGTGTGTCCTCCCCAAGGCAGAGTCCAGGGGAAGGGTCACTGCCCTGGGCCTGCTGGCCACGCTATTTTTGATCCAGGCCAAGATCCCCTTGGCCTTCTTGGCCACCTGGGCACACTGTTGGCTCCTGTTGAGCTTCCTGTCCCTCAGTCCCCACAGGTCCCTCTGCCTGGCTGCTCTCCAGCCGCTCTGTGCCCAGCCTGGAGCACTGCAGGGGGTTGTTGTGGCCAAAAGGCAGGACCTGCACTTGGCCTTGTTGAACTTCATCCCATTGCAATCAGCCCATCTCTCAAGTCTCTCCAGATCCCTCTGCAGAGCCCTCCTGCCTTCCAGCAGGTCGACACTCCCTCTTGGTGTCATCAGCAAATTTGCTGCTGATGGACTCAATCCCCTCATCTAAATCACCAATAAAGATGTTAAACAGGACTGGACCCATTGATATTTCAATTCATATTTTAGATCTGAATTTTCTCCTTTTTTCCCTAAAAAGAATTGTATTAAACAGGCACTCATTGCTCAGGTAACCTTGTAAATCACTGGAACTGGTCCCATCCTCAACAGGAACACAAACTGCTGTTCCTGTGCTCCTTTTCAGGCATAAAATGCCAGCTCTGCAAAGAGAGTAGTTCCACAGCAGATCATTTTGAAGAGAGTCTTGACAGCTCAACCATGAAGCAGAGCAAAGAGACAGGTTTCGTAATGATGTGTTGAAATGTAGTTCCTTCCAGTGTTTTCTTTGTAAATATTTGTACCCTTTCTGTAATTTTTAAATCAAACTTGGAAAATTTCAACCAAATGTCTGACTTGATGCCTTTTTATTCTTCGTGTAAGCCGAGGTTTAGAAATGTATGTGGTATTTTAGCTGAAAGCATATGTGGAAATGGATATTTTGAGATGTCAACATAGATAACTAAGTATTTTCCTCTCAGACTCTCAGCATGTCCCTCACCAGCTCCACCATCCTACAGGAGATTGCCTTAAGGGACTGGGAACAAACCTGTGGCAGCAGGAAGGGATGATAAAAGTTAAGGATTGAGGTTTACCCAATTTAAGTTCCCTGTCCAGAGCTGCAAAGTCATTTGATTTGAGGATTCATTCCTCTTTCTCCATCAGTGGTGTCCAACTCAACATGATGGCAACTGGAATTGTGACACTTTCATTTCTCTTCACACATACAACGAGCACTCAGCTACTATTTTACAAAATTTGTACCTGTTTCCTTCTAAACAATCAGGATCAGCCTCATTCTGCTTCCTTAAACTTAGTAGAAGTAAAGAGAAAAAGTTCTTGTAATAATGAACTGAAATAATATCATATTTTATAAAGACAGTTCCAGTCCTGCCATCCACAAATGACAGCTTTATGTAACTGGGAAAGGGCTGGCTTTTAATAGAAACCGTAATAAATGCATTAAATCAAACCATGTGGTGCTAATTGGTTCAAGGCCTGCCCTATTTTCTTGTGTTGGCACTTCCTCCTCCTTTAGCTCAGCATAGATTTGGTATTTCCTGAAAGTCTCAGGTGTTAGTACAGAAAATGCATTTTTATTTATATAGTGTTTGTCATGGTGAAAGCACAGAAATGTGCTGGTTTGAGGTCAATGCATAAGCAGAATCTCTTGTGAAAAGAGATGAGTGCAAATACCTGTTTTTTTGAGGAACATTACCTGCCATGTAACCAACTCACCTGCAGCAATAATGAGGTAAATAATGAGGCCAGTCCATGGATTTGTGGTCACTGTGTGGGCTCTGAGTGTTTGCCTTGACCTGGAAGAGGGCTGGAGATCAGCAGCCGCTGAGAGAACACACACCAACCTCTCCAAGAAACCAGACCACAAAGAACAACACTGTACAGACCATGCCAGCCATGAAGGATTTTATTACAGGTCATCTGGTAATGAATATTTTCTTTAAAGGTCCATCAGCTGAAATCATTTAATGTGCAAGAGTGTCTGCTTTCTTTTCAAAAGGAGTTCATTTCTAGCTCACATGGCTGGGAAGGCAAACGTGAAAATGAAGTAGGAAACCCTTGGATAACAGGGCAATGCAACTTTCAGAGGAAGCCCAAATGTTTTATTTTAATTAATCTCACATTTTGTGGCTTTGGACTCATATTTTTCAATACATGGCATTAACAACAGTTAACTTGTTGTGTGTAATATCTTTCCATTTAATTCAACCTGGATGATCTGAATGTATAGGATTTCCTAAGTGACCAAATGGTTTTTAGGGAGTTTCTGTTGTCTTGTAGGTACACCGTGGTCCAAGAATGGAGCTCCCCAACCTTATCCAGGAGTGCTCAGCAAAACTGACCCCCATTGGTACCTTTACACAATGAGATGTCCTACAGATGCTTTGGCTGAAGCACAACTTTTGTAGATGTTAAGATGCTTTTCTGGATATTCCCAAACAAATCCGAAGTGAGATGGGATAGTCAAGACTTCTCGGAGCTGAGGATTAGTAAGAGGCATTGATTGGCCTTCTAATTGATAATGTCACTCTACCAGTGTGTTAGCCAAGAACCAGCTCTGAAGGTCCTGACTCCTCCCCAGCCCCTCAGACCATGAGCAACAGCAACAACAGCAATACACAACAGAGAAATCTGAATCATCACAAGGATTTGGGGGAAGAATGGAAAGGAATACAAAGGAATTAAAGCAGTGTTTGAAAGATGCTGGGGTACTACAGCAATACCAGCCCAAAGATTTCTTATACTTTCCTTAAAGGCTTGAAACATGTCTTGCACGAGACTGTGGTACATTTATAGAATTATAGAATGGTTTGGGTGGGAGGGACCTTAAAGCTCACCTAATTCCAACCTCCCTGTCACAGGCAGATCAGGTTGCTCAGGGTCCCAAACAGCCTGGTCTTGAACAATCCCAGGGCTGGGAAGTATTCCTTTGTATAGCTGGATTTTTTGTATAGCTGGACTGAAAGAAACTCAGCAAAAATAGTAATTTTGGGGGGGGGTTATTTTTCATGCTAAGGAAAAATCTGCTATTTTCACTAGGGAGGTGGATGATAAATACAAAGAGATCAAACCTTCTTTTACATTATTATGGCTGATAATAACCTTCTCTTTACTACATGAGAGCTCCTTTATGGAAATTAAGAAAAAAAAACAACAAACATTTCTTTCACTCCTTTTCTTTAAGGAGAAGCTGGAAGAGACCACTTGGGTCATCAACTCCCATCCCACATAATGCAAGGTTTCCATATAAACAGAAGTTTAGTTCAAAGGCATCACTAAAACCCCATCTGAGGTTACTTGTACCCTACAGACTACACCACTTATCCCAGCAACACCCTCAGGACCTCGACTCAAAGGCTGTGCTATGAAGTCCCCCAGGGAGAGATCAGGAATGACGTAGGAAATTCCCAGTTACTTTAGTTCCCTGCAAAAGCACTGGCATTGCTGTTGGATAAAACTCCCAAATGTGTATACAAATTTCCACAGATTTTAAGTAAATTCCTCTGTTTTTCTCTCTTTACTTATTTTTCCTCCTGGACAAGCAATTTGTGGCATTCCAGTCTTTTCTCATCTACGCATCTGGAAATGCCTTGTTGATAAAGCACCACTATCTCAAGGCCATATCAAATTTTGATGAGACATGTTCTTCCAGAGGGAGCAGATTCAACATCTCATCCGAAAGTGCTTCTCCTACTAAAACTAGGCCACTCCAGCCTTTCCACTCAAACAACAAGGGCAGCAACCCAGGCTTGCAGTTTGGGTTTGCTGCTGGTAAGAACAAGTTCCTGCTGTGAGAAACTCCCCTCCAGCAACAGCCAAGCTCCTTCCCACTCCCCAGCTGTCTCCCAGCAGGCGTGCTGGATGCACATCTGTTTGCTCAGGACCTGCTGAGCTGTGACCTGCCCTCGGTGGGACCACCACTGTGAAAACACCTCCCACAGCTGGGAGTGGCTGCTGCTGCAAAACTTCCTCCCATCCCACCCTTGTGAATTGGTGGAGAATAAAAGAAGTGTCTTTTCACCAAAGGAAACACCCGGAAGAGCCCCAGTGCTTTGGAGAGTTTCCCAGGAGCTCCTGTTGTTCTCTCCTCAGATGACTTTGGCAATGTCCCACCTTCTCCTGCTGTCTCTGTGCAGCCACCCTGTGTTCCTCGTGGTGTACACCTGGGTTTGTCTCCAGGAGGGATGTCCCTGTTGATGAGAAGCAATCCAGGGGCACCATCTCACCATCTCTTAGGACTTATCCAGAGATGACATCAAGCTAAAAATCCAGGAGGAGCTCCTGCTCCCAGTCCTTGGAAACCTGCCCTCTGGCTCTGCCTGCTGGGATTCACCACCTGCACTCAGAATGGGCAGAGGAGGATTTCCTACCTTTCAGTAGAATTATTTCCTAAGCAATAATTACAGGGACAAGAAGATGAATTTCCAAGAAGCCCATCCCAGCATGATAAATGGATCAGAGGGCAGATTCTGCAGATCCCAGCACTTCACTACTCCTTATGTCTGTAGAGGTGTTGCATGGAGGAATCTTCCTTTCCTTTATATTATTTTGACTGCATCACATATTTTCATTTTTTACTGCAAAATTTGCAATGTTATTTTGTGTGCTCATTTTCAGCATGGTTGCAGTTGACATATTGTTTTGTGATTTTGACTGAATTTTTGTTTAATCCTTAGCCAGTAAGAAATCCTTTGAAGCAACAGAACTGAGCTTCTCTGCAGGTTGATTTGGACAGACAAGAATCAGAGGCATTTCCAGGCAAATGTACTGGAGCAGAAATCACAGACTTGCTGCTGGGCCCCTGACAGCTCCAGATGGAATCACAAAACATCCCGAGTTGGAAGGGACCCACAAGAATCATCAAAGTCCAGCTCTTAGCCCTGCACAGGACACCCCAAGCATGTCACCATGTCCCTGATAGACACTGTGCTTTAGTTTTTCTTGCTTCCTCCTTGCTCCAAGGAAAGGAGTAACAGGGAGAGGACCTTGCTCAATTATGTCCCCCTGTACTACTGGCTTTAGATCAACAACAAAATCCTCACTACAGGGGCTCCCAACCTGCTGAGCTGGTGATTTGTACACAGAGCCCTGATCCAAAGCATTTCTCTGGCTCACTGCTGTCAGAAACCTTCCTGATGTTCTCACCCTACCCAGCAGAGCTCCAGGCTGGGACCACCAGAGTAAGAACCAGCTGATATTTAGGCTTGGGAGGGCATGGTCAATGTGGACCCCTCAGCTCTGCTCAGTCCTCACTGTTGCCAGGTCCCACTTCACTCTCTGCAAATGGAGCAGCATGTCCAAATGAAGAGGAAACAACTCACCTGGAGGGACACAAACCTCAGCTGTGACTGCACAGCAGCAGCAAATCTGGTTATGATCCAAGCTGGGATTGACCAGAGGTGTACTCTGGATCTGTCATCTCCCCAGAGAGTGCCCTGGAACTCGACCACCCATTCCACAGGTGCCATAGAGCCTGGAAATGCAAAAACAGGAAAAAAAGTTGGAGCTATGAGGAAATGACACCAACAAATGGATTTTCCCTTCACTGAGAAAAATCTCTCAGCAAAGGGACTGTTTGAATTAGAGGAGTGGCCTGACAGTTTAAAGACTCCTCTCATTTCCATCCCTCACTGTGGTACAAAGTGCCCATCCCACAGGAGGATGCAAGGGGGGCTTCTGCTTCCCTTGGGCTGCTTTGAACACTTCAAGAATATGAAAATTTCCCATATGGGAACCAGAGAACAGTGCAGGGCTTCAGCTCTGCTGTGCAGGGTTTCACTTCATTTTCATGCTGGAAGAAATGACAGGAATTTTTTCCCAAATGTATTCAATAAAATATAAAAAGAAGATAATAGAAGCTGGGAATCAGAGTTGCTGCCCCTTACAGTCATATTCAAATTGACTTTAAACGTGCAAAATGATTTCTGAACTGCAACGAACCTCATTGCATGTACATATTATGCATCTAAATTTCCTATTGTGACTCACCTAGAGATGTTTTTCCTGAATAATATTCTCTGGGCTTTGCACCTCAGTATATATATTTTCCTTAGCCTGAACATGGAATAACTTTGAAAGACTGTAATTCAGGGAAAAAAAGTATTTATACTTCAGTATTCTTCCTGATGTATTGCAGAGTGTGTGTGTGTTACATGGGCAGTGTCCCTGACCATGGTGGGGGAGTTGGTACTGGGCGGTCCTTGAGGTCCCTTCCAACCCAAACCATTTGGGGATTCTACAAAAGACTTTGGCATCAAAATATGCTGTGAGGCAGCAGCTCCAGGTCCCTGTCAAGGCACCCAGCCTGGCTCTCTTGCAGCTGTGTCGGCACTGTGGGAGTGTTCACACTCACCTTTGGGCCCAGAAACCTTGGGTTTGTGTTTAAAGGCAAATTATAGAATCATAGAATCAATTGGGTTGGAAAAGACCTCCAAGATCATCGAGTCCAACCCTTGGTCCAACTCTAGTCCATTTACTTAGATCATGGGACTCAGCATCACAGCCAATCTGCGTTTAAAAATCTCCAGGGATGAGGAATCCACCCCCTCTCTGGGCAGCCCATTCCAATGCCTGAGCACTCTCTCTGCAAAGAAGTTTTTTCTCATCTCCAACTTCAATTTCCCCTGGCAGAGCTTGAGCCCATCGTGCCCCCTTGTCCTATTGCTGAGTGCCTGGGAGAAGAGACCAACCCCCACCTGGCCAGAACTTCCCTTCAGGCAGTTCCAGACAGTGCTGAGGTCACCTCTGAGCCTCCTCTTCTCCAGGCTGAACACCCCCAGCTCCCTCAGCCTCTCCCCACAGCACTTGTGCTCCAGTCCCTTCTCCAGCCTCGTTGCTCTTCTCTGGCCCCGCTCCAGCACCTCAATATCCTTTCTGAACTGAGGGACCCAGAACTGAACACAACACTCAAGGTGTGGCCTCACCAACGCAGAGTCCAGGGGAAGGATCACTTCCCTGGTCTTGCTGGCCACACTATTTTTGATACAGGACAGGATTCCATTGGCCTTCTTGGCCACCTGGGCACACTGTTATTAGGGGATATTCATAATATTAATGTTTCTTCAAGTGGCATTTTGAAGAAAAGCAGGATGTAAGAATTCTCATCAACCTGTCCTGCAAACCTGAGCCCTTGCCATTTGTGTTACATCTACCCATTAAAACTGGACTAGTGTGGAAATGCTTCAAGGACAACCAGGAACCAGCTCAGCTTATTCTGGGAAATTGTTAGAAAACTGCAGAGCAGAAAATCTGCAGCATGTGTGCAGAAACCAGTGGCTCTGGGGAAAAGCAGGACAAACATGTTAGGAAACCCAGGCCTGAATGGGACTAAATAACAAGAGTCATGTTTCCAAGTATATGAAATAATTATATATATATATAAAAGAAAAAAACCAGTGTTTTCTTGATTCTTGGATTTAGAGACAACCAAGTTTTGCTGCCTTCACAAAGCTTTGCAAAAAGCAGCATGTATCAAAAAAATCTCAGGATGTTGTACAAGCTACTTATTCTAATCAGCTACATTCCTCCTATTCCCTTTTGCCTTGTCCTTTTAAGGCAGCCAGAATGCAAACACTGGGCTGGTTCCTGGTAGCAGAGGAATTTATCCCCATTCCCATACACAAGCCCTACCAAGCTCTCTAACTGTCCTTCAGTCTCTCACTTGGAGCTATGTGTGGTCTTCTGTCCAGCCACAGTCTGGGCTTCCTAAGTAACTTTCTTTTTTAATTTCAGGTTATGTCATGAGAAAAGGAAATTTTGGTGATATTTGACTCTCAGGGGAATTTTAGTTTAGGTGTAATGCCAAGCCAGTGTGGCTGCTTTGCCTCCTGATGTTTGCCAGCCTCGAGGGCAGGCAAAGTGAGCCCAGGTTTGTCCTGTTAGAGGCTGCTGGAAGCTCCATGAGAATCTGGGGATGGCACAGTCATAAAATATTCTGAGTCCCAAGGAACTGAGGCATAGCTGCAAGATCATCACATTTTCCTTTAGGATTGATGTCTACAGCCATGAGCTGGGTATATTTGTCTGGGGGAAAATCTTTGATGCAACATTCTTGAAAGTAAAGAAAATAAAGAAGACATGAAAAATTAAGAATGTGTAGCTCTTAAAAAAAGAGCCAGATTTTATTTAAAACACCAACAAATGAGGTTTACAGTCTTAAATTTGTGAGATACCTGCCAAAACAGCAGTGAACACCACTTGCTAGTTGGTTTGGAGGACCAAATCACTCTGGCAAAAGCCACCATCTCTCTAAAATAAATCAACTTACCCCCATCCTCAGCACCAGCACTTGGTGACTTTCATCTCTCTCTGCCCTCAGTTCTCCAGTTCTCTAGCACATCAGTTCCTGAGCTTCAGAGTGTTAAAATTCTCAATTTCCTGACTCTGCCATCAGTTAACTGCAGCAAACTCTGCCTCCTGCAGTGCTGGACACCTACAGTTTCTGCCTCCCGAGGTTTTATCATCCTCACACTTGTGCTAGTCCAAGTGCTTTGAACCTCCTGCCTTCAGAAGCTCAGGATTTTGATTGTTTGCTGAATTGTTCTCTTTCAAAGACCTGCCTTAGCTCATGCTGTGCTGCCTTCACCCCCCCAGCCTGTAATTCCACAGCAAGCTGTACCTACCGGGGTGTTCATTAAGCAATATTCACTTCTGGAGCACATATAGAAGAAAGGGGAACCATTAAAAAGCAGCTCAATGTAAATGTATAAATTCAGTACTTCCCAAATCCAGCATTACAAAAGCTCAGGCACAGTTAGAAGGACAGGACTGCTCTGCAGCACCACCTGCTGAAGTGAAATATTCTTTTACTCCAGTTTCAGAAAGGCACATATTAACCATTGAAACAGGCCAGGCATCATGGACACGTGGCCTTGGATTGGGAACAAAAGTCTCAGGATTCGCCCTGGGCCACATGACACAGCACTGTCAAGGACTGGCTCATATATGCCCCTTTGGTCAGTGTTATTTACAGTTTTTTCAGTCTAAGAAACTTTTGTTAATGTTTTGGAAGTCCTACTGAAGCAAAAGATGCTTTGGCAGCACTTGGTTTGGGAATATCACTGACCCCACAGAGCACTTAATGACTGTTGTTAATGATTCAATAAATACTGAGCTGACTGCTGAGCATGCCACTGTCCCAGAAGGAATTTGCAGTGGGGATGAATTGTTCATCTGTCCTTTTCCTGATATATCATGCTACAGGATAACTAAATATTGCACTGAAATTATAAACCTGAGGAAGTCAGGCTTGCAAGTTTGCCAGTCACAATTAGAAAGGGGGATTTTTATTTGGTACTTTCAAAATTGCATTGAGGTTTGAGAAGGGCTTTCTATCCAGCAGGATGGATCAGAGTGAATTTGAAGGTCCTTCAGTCTTGGTAGGCTCATGCAGGAGACAGAATGGAGATTGTGATGGCAGTGGCTTTACCTGAATAGCATCAGTGCCATGAGGTTGGGCTGGATGATCTTAAAGGTCATTTCCAACCTAAACAATTCTGTGATTCTATACTGCATGAAAATTGTACTGCTGTTCGTGTTTGAGCCATTTTGCCTCAGTCTCCTGGTGCTGTTTGTGTTACGTTTTGCCCGAGTTAAGTGTGAGTTACACTGGGTTGAGTTAGGTGTGAGCTACCCTGGGTTGAGTTAGGTTTGAGTTACACTGAGTTGAGTTAGGTTTGAGTTACACTGAGTTGAGTTAGGTTTGAGTTACACTGAGTTGAGTTACAAACGAGTTATGTTACATTATGCACATATTTGTGTTACAGAGCATAAGAACCAATTTCCCTTCACCACTTGATGCAGTTCTGGGGAAATCTCTGGTTCTTTTGCCTCCCTGGCTGCAGCCACCATCAGAAAAGTCTCTCTTTTGCCCCCGGGGTTCTTGTGCCACCCTCCAGTTTTCCTTTGCTGTGGCTGTGGCTGTGCCATAGGGCAGGAGCCAGGTCTGGCTGTTCCTTTGGATTTCCAGCTGCAGCTAAATTTCCAGCTATGCCCTGCCCTCTCGTGGTATCCTGCTGGCCTCATCATGCTTATTTCTGGCAGCAGCAGCAACTTTACACCCCAGCACTGAAAATCACCAATGAGCTTCCCCACAAACAGAGCCCAAAATAAAAGACATACAATATTTTTGCCATCTGTTATATACCCTCAGGACCAGAGTCCTTCAGACCCTTAGTCCAGTCAAGCACCTTCTGTTCTTATTTTAGCCCTTCCCCTCAATAATTATTCTATTCCCTTTAATAGTTTTTGCTCCTTCCTAAACGAAGTGTTGGGCTTTAGTACAAGCCAGGCAGAGGGAGGTGAGGAACCCACATTTCTTTGGATCCCCTCCCTGTTCCTCCTGATGCTGAATTTAGATCTCTCAGTGCAACACACAACAAAAGCCAAGTCTATAGTGGGCTCAGCCAATGCCTTTCCAGTCCAGCCAACATAGTTTACCTGGGTTATATCATTATTTTCCTTTCCTAAGTCTTTTCAGATGGTGAAAAAAAAATCCACCTTTTCATTTGACAGCTTCACATCCCTTTCTGCTTATTTCTCTATCTTATTTCTTCTAATTTTTGGCTCCCTTGCTTAGATTTACTTTCTTCCACGCAGTTTTGCATGATCGATTTGTCTCAGCATTCCAGGATTTCATTTGTCTCAGCTGCAGAATTTCTTGTTTTCCTTCCTTTTCCATCTCTTTCTGTAGCTGTTGTGCCACAGCCTTTGCCTCCTTGCTATGCTGTAGGGACACACTGCCCAGGGTGCCCAGATTTTATCAATGGACAGCAGTTTTCATTGCCTTCTATCTCTGATTTCAACACCATAGAGGAGGAGTGAACATGTGTAGACCCAATTAACCCACAGGCAGGACAGCACAGAGGGCAACCCTTGGCCTCTTCCAGTCCTGGGATACTTTGACTGGAGATATGAATGTGTTTCTCCCTTAATGCCTGTTTAATGTCAGCATGACTGTTCCCCAAGGAACTCTCACTCTTCTCATAGAAGAGCTGAGAAAGCAACAGTCACTTAAATAAAGTTTATGTATAAATCAATATACACACACCATGTGTCACCATCAAGGCAGAGCTGGGAAGACAGAAAAGCTGGGAATGGTCTAAATCATGTTGTGCACTGATCTGATGTGCAGATGTGTTCAACAAGTCTACAAACCAAGAAAAATAAATGTTGAAGTTTTTTACCAGCCTTTTATTTCCCCAAAATATCACTGAGGAAGATGACCCAGCTTGGTTGGCTTAACTGAGCAGCCTGGGATGAATGATGGCTCAGTACATGTGTGAGGCAGACAACCCCCAATCCATGGTCTCTGAGAAACCCAATGTGTTCAACAACCAGGATGCACTGGGTTTAGCTTCACCAAAAGCTAAACCCCAAGTTCTTTACAAGTCATTTAAGGCTTAGGCCTCTGTAGCTTAAATTAAATAAAGTTTTGGGAGCTGCAGTTCATCCACTATAGTGCTCCATGTACAAGCAGAACCGTTCCCTCTGCTCATTCCCATTCATTAGGCATGGAAGAGATAATTGTCTAAGTGTGTGAGACACACACCCGGACTGAGGAACAGGCTGTAAATCATTCTGTCCCTCTTCTGAGGGCAAATGGCAGTGCTTGCCCATGTTTTCCTCAGGAAAGGTGTCCTGTGTAGCAGCTGTGCCATGTGGCACTGCCATGCAGTTCACTGGCACACAGCACCTGCTACTTCAGTGACTAAACAGCAATTTTAAAGCTCTTAGAATGGGATTTCCAGAATGTTCCCTGTAGATCTTTCTACATCCCTGCTCCTGCCAGCCCAGCTGAGGCACCATCACACCTGCTGAAAGGGTCAGACTCTTCCCCCAGCAAAGGGATGCTCAGAATGACGAGGGTGAGGGACAGAAAGAGTCTTTCCTTTGAAATGCAATGTGGTGATTACTATTTGTGTCTCTGTCAAACCTTATTTTCTGCTAATTACTGCTTAGTATATACACAGCAGGCCTCTAATTTTTAATGGCAGCTTCCAGCCTGGCAGTCCATTAGGCCCCTGCCATGCTGGCAATTATTTTAAGGGCTTTCTATTGGTGGAGGCAGTGCTGGGAGATGGCAGAGTTTTCACAGGGACTGTGACTTGAGAGCAGGAATCCAGCAGGACACAGATGAAATCAGCAGAGGTGAGCATGTCCCAGCCTCAGCTGCTGGTGACACCTTTCCCTGGATGCAGGCAGAGAGCATCTCTGAAAAGCAGGATTCCCAGCCACAGCCTGACAGCATTTTGGGAGCTGCTCTGAGCTGACTGCTTATTAGTAGCTAAAAGCACTTCTGTAGTGCCATGACCTAACAAATTCCCTCTGGGATTCTTCCTGATGGTCTGCACTGGTGCTGGCAAATCCCTGAGTGCAGCAGCTCCCCAGAAGGGACTGAAAGGACGAGGTTGTGGCTGGATGGGGGTTGGTCTCCTCTACAAATATCAAGTGATGGGGCAAGAGGAACAGGCCTCAACTTGCAACAGGGGAGGTTTAGGCTGGAGATTAGGGAAAAATTCTTCACAAAAAGTTTATCAAGCCCTGGCACAGCTGCCCAGAGAAGTGGTGGAGTCACCATTCCTGGAGGGATTTAAAAGCTGTGTGTATGTGGCACTTGGGGACATGGTTTAGTGGTGGCCTTGGCAGGGCTGAGTGAACAGGCTGACTCGATGATCTTAGAGGGCTTTTCCAGTCTAAACCGTTCTGTGATTCCATGATGCTGGGACTGTGCAGAGTCAGTGCTTCTCTGTAGGGTCCCTAATTCCGGAGCTGCACCGGAAATTTTAATCCTACGGGCATCTGAAAAGAACGGGGAATTATTGTTTCTTTTTGCACGTGTCTCCCTTTTTAATGTAAGAGAAAAGTGCCCTCACGTCCAGGGCACAAAGTATTGCCGGTTCTGAACAGAAGATGGCACTGCAAGACAAGTATTCCTGTGGGAAAGCTGCTCATGGAATCATTCAGGCTGGAAAAGCCCTCCTAGGATCACCGAGTCCAACCTTTAACCCTGCCCTTCCAAGCCCACCACTAACCCACGTCCCCAAGAGCCACATCTACAGGTCCTTTAAACCTCTCCAGCGATGGGGATTCCATCGCTGCTCTGGACAGCTGTGCCAGTGCCTGACAACCCTTTCAGTGAAGAAATTGTTCCTAATCTCCAAGCTAAACCTTCTCTGATGCAAACTGAGGCAGTGTCCTCTTATGTATCAAATGCCCCACTCAACATGCCTGTGTTACAGGGATTGAGCAGGAGGGACTTCTAATGACACTCTCGTGACTTGTCTTCAATAAAAAGGCATGTAACTGAGTTGGAAGATGGATTCATTTCTTGGCAGAAAGATACACTCAGAACTGAGATGATCCCACCATTTATCTTCAGTTTGCTGAGCTGAAGCACTCAGCCTGTGCCCTGGACTCGACAGATAACAACACACCACTTTCCATGTCAACCACTGCCTGTTTTTCTTAGCAGGAGATCCTTTGTTTTTATTGTACTTCTTCCAGCCAGCAAAGATGCTTGGCCCAAACACTCAAGGTCTTACAGACAACACATTTCACATTCTTCTGCAGTAGCAGCGAGAACATTTGGAACTGACCCTTTCCTCAGTGCCTTTGCACTCAGGAAAGCTGCATCTTTTTCTGATTACTTTTGTTCAGCAGAGATAAGCGAAAAAACACAGTATGAGACACAAAATTTCTGAGGTCTTTGCAAGGAGCCACTGCTGTGCTTTGGCTTAAAATAGGAAAAATGAAAACATATTGTTTTGATATTAATTCCAATTTCTTAGTAAGTGGTTGTTTGAGGTATGCAGGTCAGCTCACTGCTAACAGTGACTAATAACAATAATACTGGTTTGTTTTTTTTTCACAGCTGGAACTGTCAAGAAAAAAGGCAAAGGGAACTGGAAGAACTTGGGGTGAGCCTTTTCCTATGTAGAGCTTTGTTGTGAAGCCACTGAAGGACAGGGTTACGCTGTCTGCTCTGTGACTGAAGAAGAGGGGATCTGACACCCAGCACTGTCACATCTCTTGAGAAAATGCTGTTTTATTTTATTTCAAGTTCCCAGATCAACTAGAGAGTAATATAATACCCTTACCTCCAAGATGACTTCTTGACTATTATCTGGTTTTTGATACTTAGTCATGCCACAACCCAACTGCTCGAGGTCACAATGTGTTAGAATTAAGAGATTGCATTTTGGAGCTCATGAAGGAGACAAAGACATAAAAGCAGCCTCATTGAAGACTTCACTTTCAGAAGGACTTCTTAGAGATCATCTATGGCTGTAGCCCTGTCCCCACGTGTTACTGTGCTGCACACACCAGGAGGACACTCAGCACCACCTGCTGTCTGGTGATCTTACCCACGTTTTGGCACGAGTGGTCCCAACTGTCCAGCATCACTCAGGGAACCTTCAACCTTAGAACCATAGAATCATAGAATCACAGAATCATAGAATCACAGAATCATAGAATTGATTGGGTTGGAAAAGACCTCCAAGATCATCGAGTCCAACCCTTCTCCTTCTTCTGAGACAGAACTAGGCAAGACCTCGATCTAGCAGGATGCTGGGCATGGTTCAACCTAAAGCAGACATTTTGACCAAGAAGCAAGTTTTTATTTAGATTCTATACAAAGGCAAAGGGCAGAGAGAACCTCCCCCACCACTGGTGGACTGAAGAAATCAGAGCTCAGCACCAGACATCAGTGTGCCACAAACCAGAGTGTGTATGAGCTGTCCATGGAATTATTGCTCAGGCTAAATGATAATGACACAAGCATTCATTAGCTTTCAGGGTTGGTAATATAATATCACTAGATCATGGCAGCAGTTGACAACTAAATGGAACTATTTGACCATGGCAGATCAGGTTAGGAAACATCTGCATAGAGTTACTCTGACCACAGTGTTGATTCCAAATTAGAGCACAGCTGGATGGAATCTTTAGTGTAAATAAGTTGTTGATTGAATTTTTTACATGTGCAAACAGTGGCAAATTCATTTTGATTTTCTGTTTCATGCTCCCATGATACTTTTTGTTTGTACTGCTAAAACAGTCCATTCTCAGTTCTCCAACCCATTTTTGGTCTCTGAGCATTTCTGAACTAGAACTAATCTGTTCTGGTTGTCTAGAATACTTCCCTAAATTGCTCATTTTAGGCTTTCCAAATCCCAGACTGAATCCTTTTTAAACAGCACATTACCAGTTGGCAAAGAACCTAGAAATGGTCTTCTGTTACAAAACATCTCACATGTCATCAATCATATTCCCGTGTGAAATGTTCAGGAGTCATCAAGTTTTCAGCATTAATTCTCAGTTTAGAGACACATGAAGGGAATTAACATGTCCCCATGGATGAGGATGGGAACAATTATCCTTAGTATTTGTAAATGTCCTTGTGAATCTATCAGTAAAATTGTATTGTGGGGTCCAACATCAAGGTTGAAAAGACACATGAGCCAGTTGGAGAAGATTTTTGAAGGGGCTGATACCTATTAGCTGGAGAGCAGCTTCATGTGACCCACTCAACACACACTGAGGGAGGAAATAATGGGTTTAGCCCTTGAAAGGAAATAATCAATCGACAGCATCAATATTTATCTCTTTAAAAAGTCCCTCATTAGTGGGGGCCAGTTCCACCTTGAAGATATAAATTAGACTTGGAAATTTATGTACATGCAATTATCCTTTATCTTTGTTCCAGAATTAAGGAAACTGAAAACTTAGTGTGAGTGAAGAGCACTTTAGAATCACAGAATATTCTGAGTTGGAAGGCACCCACAGGGGTCTTGGAGAGCAACCCTTAAGAGAATGGCCCATATGGGGCTTGAACCTTGACATTATTAGCACCATGCTCCAAGCAACTGAGCTAATCTCAGGGTGAGTATTTGACAAAAAGAGACAGAATTTTAGGTTGAATTCAATTAAAAATTTTAATGACTAAATGACATTCATTGATTGATTGAAAAATTGAATGAGTAACATATACTGGAAATGAGATTATAAGTGTAGTTGTAGGAAACTGATGCCAACTCTGTGTTGCAGCATCTTAGAGAAGGTTAAACTTCAACACCCCCATGGAAGAGTGTCAGGCATCATTTTTGTCCTAATGCTCTTCCACTCCTTTGCTGGGGTAAAAGAAGTTGCAATAAACTGATAAACAAGATGCTTTCCATTCCCACAAGGAAGATGTGGTACAACTGTTGTGAAACGTGTTGTCTGAAGGTGAGTCTCAGCTCGTCGATCGGCTTCTCTTTGGAATGGGAAAAATGTAAATATCCACACACAAAAATAGAATTTAAAAAAATAAAAACTCCTTTACGCACTGTATTTGTGGCACCAAATTTACAAGATTATGTCCTCTTCCATAAAAAAGCATCATCAAAAAGAACTTGTGCCAGTTTTGTATTAAAAGGCCTATAGAAATCTCTTAAAATTGCCTTTGTGGTTGGTAGCATCGGTCCCAGGCTTCTGTCTTCAGGTCTTCTGGTGTTTGATGCAGGACTCTTGGTAATCAGAGCTTCTTGTTTCTCACTTAGAGGTCCTGTGGAAAAACAGAACATTATCTTCTGATATTTCACCAAAAATCCCCGTGCTAAAGGAGAGTAATGACTCAATCAGAAAGTTTGCCAGAGGAAGAGAAATGGAATTTTTGTTACAGCAACAGTGCTTAGGAATATCGAATACAGGCTTTGATTAGTAAAATAAATCACTGTTAGTAAATATGAAAATAATACATTTTCCTCTCCCATTAATTAATCATCTCTATGAAAAGCAGCATAAATCACTTCTGGATGAAAATATTTGTTTTCAGAAAACAATGATGACATTGAACACAACTTCCCATCCATCTTGGAGCTGCAACACTTTTATACTGCCATTTCATTTTATGATGTGAGTTAAGCCCATTTTTTGCTTGTTTTGGAGGCTGCCAGTGGCATCAAAGTGGCACCCAGGTGTAGTGATGCCCCTATTCCAGGAGTAAATGGGTATCAGCAAGATAAGAAGCTGCAGAGTTTTCCAGCATAAACCATATTTGAGAAGAAGATGCCAAGCTCTTCATCTGTTCAATCTGCTGCACTCAAACTTTCTCATCATCTCGACCAATCTTTGGACCAGACAGACTATTTTTCAGCCACATTTTCATTCTCTTGCTACTGTCAAATCAACACTGGGCAACGTTTTGTCTGCCAGCATTTCTCCGAGGATTAGCAACAGATGTCTCAATCAACACAGCAAAAACACCATTTCCCCCTTCTCCTCAGTTAGAAATGCAACCTTTCCTCATGCTCAGACTTAGATTCTAGTCTGGTAATACTTCAATTTGTTTAAATTTAGTGGGATAACTTTGCATCTATGTAAGCCCATGTCAAACAAGCCCTGACTGCCTTCAGAGGCAGGACTGGCTCCCCTGTGGTTTAATAAATCCATATATTCTGAATGATCTGGATTTTTTTCCCTTGATATAATCTTATTAAGGTCTTCTAATGCCAGCCTTTTTATAGGAATTTGAGAATTTTAATTTTGCTCGACTCCAGGTGACAAAATTAATGCATCCCTCAAGCCAGATTTCTACACTTCTCTTTTGGCTGTTAATAAAGAAAAAAATGACTTAAAAGAAGAATAATAATGTTTTTGCACCCCTAAACCAGCCAGAAGACACCTACCCAGATCCAGAAAGTGGAACACCTTGTGCATGGTGTATCTCATGTTTGAGGCGTGGTCCTCCAGGCGAAGAACGAGGATCTGATCTTTGTTAAAAACTGTCAGCCAGTCCAGAAGATACACAACATAGAGCCCGACCTGTAACCTTACCTGTAGGCACAAAAAAACCCAAATTAATTCACCTTACAACACTTTCAGCTGTAAGAAACCAACACCTCTGTCTTGTGAGCCAAAATCCCAAAAACGGAGACACAGAGGCCTTTCAGCCCCTGGCTGAACAGCAGTAGAAGGGAAGATGCTTAGTCCTGTTGCCTTCTCCAGGCCATAAATCTGCTTATTCCTCCTAGGTTTCACCTTGTGGTGCTTGGGGACATGGTTTAGTGGTGGGCTTAGCAGGGCTGAGTTACAAGCTGGACTCAACAACCTTAGAGGTCTTTTCCAACCTAAACTATTCCATGATTCCATGGTTATTATCTGCATCAGATCACGCTGCCATAAGTACAAATATTCTGATTCACTGCCAGGAATTAGATTTGGGTGCATTTTGATGCATGCTCTGATTGTAATAATTAGATTGGCATCTGAGCTGCAGGATCAGTGGCTGCTCAGCAGCATTAATGGTGCCTTGTCTGAGCTCAAAATGAGAGCCCCAGAGTATGTCAGACCAGGGATGGGAAAAGGCACTTTTTCAGCCTGTCCTGTATTAATCTCTGTTTTTCTTCCCTCCTCAATTTTACATAACAAGCTGAAATTTAAAAAGACTAGCCTGGTGTTCTTAAAAGCCCAGACTCATACTGTGTTTATAGATATTTTTTCTAAATCTCTTCAGGCTCAGAAGAGAGAAACATGAAACCCAAGTCAAGCATCTTTCATAAAAGAGACTTAATGTCTTCAAGTCACATTACCAGAGACCAATGAAGTCAGACAACAACAGCCTCTTTCACTTCTTACCCTGACCTGTGAACTACACTGATACCCAAATTCCAGTAAAATAAACCATATTTTGAATGATTCCTAAGTTATTATCATAATGTGTGATTCTGATGTGTGTCTTTGGCTGCTTATAACAGTAAGCCTCCATATTTAGTGGACTTCTTTATATTTATGCTACACAAGGATTTGAGACATCTTATTTGATTGAAACATCAGGCTCACGTGGGGTAATAGTGGCAGGGCAACACTCCAGCCCTCAGTCAATGCCTCATTCTGTGGAGCACTGGGGCAAATGTGTGGCTTAATGGTTTCTTCTCAATGCGTTTTGCTTTCCTTTCCCCTGGGAGTTGAAGGTGAGTGACAGACAAGTGTTGCCCGTATGGTATAGTTAAATTTTTTTTTAAATCTTTTTAAAGCTTTTCACCAGTAAGAAGATTTTAACTAATATGTTCCTGTAATTCTCAGTTCTCTTGGAACAAGCAAGAATCTTGATTTTTCTCCCCTATACAGTGTAACACTGACTTTTCTTTTTCATAACTGTTCTTCTGAACCAGACTGTTTCCTTCTAGAAAACTCCAGTGCTTCCCACTAGACATCAAAGGCATTAGTAGCATTTCCCAAGCTATTGTCCCCTCCATAATATCCATTTCTGCACTTTCATAGCATCACAGAATCACCGAATGGTTTGGGTTGGAAGGGGCCTTAAAGCTCATCTCATTCCACCCCTTGCCATGGGCAGGGACACCTCCCACCAGCCCAGGTTGCTCCAAGCCCTGTCCAACCTGGCCTTGGACACTCCCGGGGATGGGGTAGCCACAGCTTCTCTGGGCACCCTGTGCCAGGGTCTGCCCACCCTCACAGTAAAAACTTTTTTCCTAATAACATATCTAAATCTACTTTCTTTCACTTTGAAGCCATTCCCCCTTGTCCTGTCACTCCAGGCCACTGTAAACAGTTCCTCTCCACCTTTCTTGCTGCCCTGGAAGGCCCCAATCAGGATCACCCTGGCTCAGAATGCCTTTCTTTGGGAAACATGTTTCCCTCTGATTCTAAGTGAGGATAAGCTGACAAACACCCCTTTCTTCACAGTCAGCATCTATCAGCAGCCACAATGTCTCTGACACCTCTCTTGTTTCAGAAATGTATTAAAAAAATAGCCAAACAATCTTTTTCTGGTGTAGTCACAGAATCAACAATCTAATGAGCTCACCAGGGAAAACAATCCTTACTTTTTCAATACACAGCAAACCACGAACAGAACAGATTTAGCAACTTGGCTGAAGAAGAAGCTAAATAAGTCCATTGAGGGGCAAAGTTAGCATTTGGGTTTTATTACAAACACCTGCTTGTGGCTCTGTGGAAAGAGGCCTCCTCTGCTCATATCCAAAAGCATCTTCTTCAGAGGGCTGCCTAAGACAACAAATGAAGATTGGCCCTGCACCCTGAGGAAGAATCATGGAATCGATTGGTTTGGAAAAGACCTCCGAGATCATCAAGTCCAACCCTTGGTCCAACTCCAGTCCCTTTACCAGATCATGGCACTCAGTGCCACGGCCAAGCTCAGTTTAAAAACCTCCAGGGATGGGGAATCCACCACCTCTCTGGGCAGGCCATTCCAATGCCTGATCTCTTTCTCTGGACAGAAGATAAGAGAAAAATCTTTTCTCCTGGTTCTCTGCCTTTCTCTGACCACATTTGTGCAACCAGATGGCCGGAAAATACTGTGATGCTGCCCAGCAGCAACGGGTGTGTGTGGAGGTCCTGGAGGCTGCAGAGAGGAGCATCTCCACTGCACCTGCCAAGGTAAGCAAGAGCAATGTCCTGTTTGCCCGACTGCTGCGGGGCTCCAGCCTGTGCAAGACATTCTTTTACTGCTGTTTTATCACATGGAGGAGGCAGTAACTTCACCCCAGAGGCAAAGGAGGGAACTATTCCCTCTGAATCCTTTGCAGCCTGAGCAAATAAAAGAGGATTGAACGGCAACCTGGCCAGATATGATATTTCAAGTCAATCTCTTCTATATTATTCTTCAGCCTCAAGCAAATCTGATGTCAGTTGTGGACTAAAATTGTGAATTTTGGAATCCTGAGCCTGTAATACTTATCCATTCCCCTGACAGCAGTTTCTGTGTTTCCTTTTATCACTTTTCTGATGTTCACAATTTAAAATAAAAATAAAAAATAAAAATACAAGCTTTATCTTGTTATTGGTAACCTTTTTTTTTTGAGAAAGAATATGTAATTCATTCTGATTTTGAGGCAATTTGGTACCGCAAAGATCCTTACCAGAGCTACTTTTTGGAAACATCTGCAAAAACTTACACATTAAATTGCAATCTTCACTAAATGTGCTCTCCATACGCTTGCACAATAGAAAGTCTGTGTTATTCCTGCTGGCATTCAGCAGGGAACAGGCTGAGGAGGCAGCTGAGCCTCTACATCAGCACCTCAACACATGTTTATATATATATATATTTATGTCATCCACTTTACAAATGAAAAGGGGGAAAGTTTGATTTCTCGCTGCTTCTTTGCACAGTGTTTTGCTGTCTAAATAACCTTGACAGCAGGTACCATTAACCAAGCAAGGAATCAAATGTTCTTGGAAATACATACAGGCATGGCATTGTTCAGGGTGTTGTTGTAGACACAGGCTCGCAGCGAGGAATCCAGCACACAACTCCCGAACAGCTGCAGGGAATCTGCCACTTTCTCATGGAAATCCTCCGCGGATTTGTTGGCGCTTGCAAAGTACAGATAATCGGAGTACAACCTGCAGAGGGGAAACGTGCCAGGGAGTGACTGAGGGAATGAAAGGTTCATTTCCATGACAAAGGCAAGCAGTTAAATGACAGCCTGTTCAGCCAGGGACACCTTTGCTATTCCTTTTGATGGGTTTTAGCTCAGAGTGACATCCACTCCAGGGATTTTTTAAAATCATCCCCACTTTCGAGGTCAGCATCCCTGGAGACCTGACCCTAGTGATTGTGTAAGCCAATATTTCCTCCTGAAGGCACATTTTCCAAATGTATAGACTTTAAATTCATGTTCTCTATGAATGATAGAGTTGGTCTCAGCTGATGTTGGTGCCCCTCTGTACTTGGTGCTCTCACACTGCCACGAACAGGAACAGTCCTTGTCTCAAAAGCCTAAAATTGATTTCAAAACCAACAGAGGAATGAGATGGGCTAGAAAGAGTAGTTTTTATATGATTCTCAAACTCGCCACCATCAAGAGTAAGAGAGTCCACATTTCTTTTTTTTTTTTTTTACAGAAAGCTCCACCTTCAATCCTATGTTGCCTTTCCATCAAAAACTTCCAATGTACAGCATTCCACCTTGTGATTCCTACTTTTCCTTTAGCTGAAATCCTACAGGTAGGTGCATGGTTCCCATCTGTGGTGCAGTCTGTAGTGCTGCACTCCCCAAATGCTCCCCTTTTGGTTTTGAGGACAGCAGGACATGGGGCTTTGCATGTTCAGCTGTGAGCAAAAACCACCAGCAACAGCAGTTTTTCTAAGTTACAGAGGACAAGTTTTACAATTGCTTAAAATCACTTAAAAATGATTATCTAAACTCAAAATCCTTTGGGTGGTGGTGGTGGTGGTAAAACAACCCAAAACCTACAGGCAAGGAAATATAAATTTTAGCATTAACCCCTGAAACCTTAATTAAGGTTTCGCAAGATAAACATGGTTCAAAGAGACAAAGGAAATTATCTGACATGGCATAAATGTTAGATCTGCTGAACATGGTATTTTAACCTTCTCTTGTATTTGAGCTTAGAAACTATGGCCAGAACCCCAGCAATACCACAGAATTTTGAAGACAACTTTGTAACACTTGAGAAAGACTCACTTCCCCAAGTGTGTTTGCACTATGATGCCTCCATAGTACCCACCTCTGGACAAAATTCCAGAAATCCTAGATATCTTTCTGCCTCTTTGAAAAAAAAACAGGAGTGAAGAAATGGCCTTAAAAATCAATCTGTTTAGGTTTCTTTTTTTGCTGCAGTAACCTTTTGTATTGTATTTATATTATTTATTCATTTAACTTCCCTAGATTTCCACAGGTACTTAAAAATACATCATTTAATTTAGAAAGTTTAGGCCCTAATCCAGCAAAGCACTTAAGCAGAGGAATAGCCCCTCTGCACTCTGTGTCAGCAAGAACAGGATTTTAATTCCCATATGAAACAAATGAAGATTCTCTGTTCGTTTCTGAAAAGAGAAGGGGAGAAGCTGAGAGGCCAAGCCAGCTGACTTCAGCTAAATTAGACACACCAGCAGCATCTCCTGCGTGCAGAAGAGTGTGCACATCAACACTCAGGCTTGCCCAGCTTCTCCCAGGGCTGGGGGAACTCACTGCTGCCCAGCAGAGCAGGAGAAAGGCTCCTTGCTGGGGGAAATCAGCCAGCAGGCATCATGTGCAGCATGGACCTGGCCACAATTTTCTTTAAAAGATTTAATATGACTGCTTAGTATTTCTAATCATCCATTAAATTAGTGCATCATTTTAAAGACTTGCTGACATCTTATGACAAACTACATTCTTGAAGACAAGTTCTCCCTCTGCAGGACAGTTGAGATTTTCTTCCCATTTTCCTTTTTCCTTTGTTTACATCTGTTTTTAATTCTGGGGACATCTGCCTCGAAATAAAACCTTTGCTGATTAAGATTTCAGCTGCTCAGCTACTTGAAGTCTTTACCCTCCACCACTATCCACTGCAATGAAATAATGATGCCATTGATGCCCACCATCATAAACCTTGATGTCCACCAAATATCCCATGTTGGGGGATAAACCAGACCCTGTGCAGGTTGGATCAGAACTTGTCCCACCCCATGTCCTCCTGGCTACTGCCAGAAACATGTCCCATGGTCCTGCATCTCTGATGGATGCCCACTGTCCCTTCTGCCTTGGCTACTTTGCTCCTGCAGTTCAGAGAAGCTGTCAGAAACTTGGGGAATTGTAAACAAAAAGCAACCAATTCATCATAAATACAGGAAGGGAGGTGGAGCTGACTTTTCCTCTCACCCCTGTTAAAGCTGGCAAAGAGCTACACCCACATTACAGGGGATGGTTAAAGCAATCAGGGAGTTTGTGGGTAATTTACATGAGGAAGCCACTTCAGCCAGTTCTCTCGCATAAAATTACCATCTGTTAAATCCTGAGGTCAGGAGATGCCATTAAAGTTGAGAGCTGTATTTCCTGATATGGGAAGGGAAGCACTCCCAGGGCTCTGGCTCTCACCAGCAGCCACGTCCTGCCACTGGGGAAGCTCCATCCCTTCCCACTCCCAAGTCGCTCTGGGCAGCTGCTGCACAAGCCCCCTGTGTCTGCTCTTCTTTCAGTGCCACCAGAGCCTGGTCCACATCATGGTCTGCAACTCCTTCCTTTCCTGAGTTTCCCAGAAAGTCCCTTTACTCGGACTTTGCCCTTGGGCACTGACCCAGCTCGAAGTGTCCTGAATATCCCTGTGAAGCTACAGAGAGAAGGAATTCACACCCCCCTCAATCTGATCCTTTTGGACTCTGCCTCCAACCCCTCCACCCTCCCCATTACCCTCATCATTATTATCTTTCTTCAGAGGACACAGTGGACAGAAATGCCCCAGAAATCTGGAGGAAGACTGGAGAGGAAAAATGCAAGTGGAAAGCTGGGCATTCCTGGTTAATGGCACTCAAAACAGCCATTCCTTGGCCAAAGCAGAGCCTTCTCCTTGCAAACAAAGTCAGGAAGAACAGGGATGAACCCCAGAGTAGCTGCTGGATGTGCAAGCTGCAACGACCCAGTGAAACTGCACACGAGTGTTGCACCAAACATTTTTAAGATCTAAAAGAGGTTTGGGTAAATTGCTGACTCTGCAGATATTTAATCATTATTAATTACAATTATTTAATCATTTTGAACAACAAGCCCCATGAAAACATAAACTGTATTACTTAAATGAATTGAAAAATTTCACAGGACCACTTATGCTGAGACCTGTAGATGCAGTGCCCTCCTCAGTCGAGTAAGCCCTGCTGAGAACCAGAGCACATTAACTCAGCTGATGGCATTAGATTGCATTTGGCACCCTATAAATTCTGTTTTTCAGAGCACCTCAGGTGTCCATGCATGGCACTCATGGCATTCACACTCACATGCTTCTCCTTAAAATATTATCACAAATACATGTGCCAAAATACATAGAGTAAAACCCCTTGGCAGCTCTTACCACAAGCCAAGTAGCTCTGTCAAACACCACGTGAACATTTCCTTCCATCCAGGAGAGAAAGAGCAAAGAAAATTATTATAAGGAGAAGATTTTCTTGCATACTTTAGCAATGTGATTCTTGCTCACCTTTCAACAGGGTCTCTCAGCATGATGATAAGTTTGGCATTTGGGTGTAAGGCATGGATAAAATCCTGGATTAAGAAAGGAGGTTCTCCTTCAGTGCTGTTGTCATAAAAGAAAATCCAAGCGTTGTTGTCCCACATTGTCGAGGCACTGGCCTCACCTGGAAATGAAAAGCAGTTCTGCTAGTAATTCTTTTCATTCTTTGCATTGAGTAGAAATTGGCTGAATTTGGAATTGGTGTAGACAGACCAAAATTGGCTGTATGAATTTTAACATGTCTTAGTTCTTGCAAACTGATGGGGCTAATGCTCCCCAGAGCCAGAGCAACCACACTGCCTTGTACCTTTGGGAATGTAGGGATGGTTAAGGCAAGTTTTGTGTAATTCCACCTGCAATATTACTCCCCACAACCACACTGCTTCCTGCCAGTGGTTACATATTTAATCTGGGCTCAGAGTTTTAGCACATTCTCCAATGAGGAATCATAGAATGGTTTGGATTGGAGGACACCATAAAGATCATCTCATTCCACCTCCTCACACGAACAGAGACACCTTTCCACTATCCCAGGTTGCTCCAAGCCCCGTCCAGCCTGGCCTTGAGGAGGCAGGAGCTGGTCCCTGCCAAAGCCCAGCCACTCTTTCTGGAGCACCCCCAAGGGTTGGCCTGAATGCTCCTGATGTCAAAAGAAGTAACTTGCTAACAGATTGCATGATTTCACACAGAAAAATGTGGAAACCACCACTCCTGCTGATCAACAGTGTTGAAAACATAATCAGGAGATTTAGTGGAATTCTGAATTCCATAGAAAACATTAAAAAAGCAGCTGAATTGTGTCACGGAGGTTTGAAATATTTTTATATAATTGTTATAGTAATTATTATGTCATATAATTATTCATGTAGAATAAGTCAACTATTTACTCTTAGACAAAAAATCTCTAGAATAAATAGCACATTTGGTTAAATGCCAGATTGTGACATCCCTCAGGTTTGAAGATGCTCACTGTGAATGTAGTGCCACAGAGACACACCCAACTAGTACCATCTCTGTCAGAACGAGGTATATGATGCTTCAGCTGCTAAATAAATGATCTGATAGGGTGTTTTGAATTTTGTAATCTTCCCTGTCTTTTTAAGTAATGCTGGCATCAATGTGGCACACTAGTGTTTAATGAAACATACAGAAGCTTTTTGGAAACTTCCAGTCTGACACTCTAAAGAGAGCTAATTCTTGTTAATGAGCTTTTTCAAAGCTAAAGGAATAAGATGAAAAACCCGTAATGTTGTAGGCTTATAGACTTGCACATGATTTCCCTTTTTTCTTTTTTTCTTCTTTCCTCTGCTGGGAAAGTCCAATAAGGATTTTAAAAGATGGCCAAAACACAACATGAGAAAGGTACTGGCTCCAAACTTCAGCTTAACATAATGTGATTCATTAATAAAGTCTGGGAGTTGTTAGAAAACACATTAATCTTCTGCCATGTTCATTTTGCCTCTTTTCAGAAGGAGGTGATCAGGTCCATTGGCTAAACCCGGGTGTCCACAACAGCTCTGCTTTTCAGTTCTAAATTAATTAGCCAAAGCACCTCCTAATCATCAGCGGGCTTTGACTTGTCAATTAAAACTCAATTAGCGCAGCTCCCACGCTGGGTGAAGCAGACACACAAAAGATTAAGTGTAGGCCAGGGCTGAGAGAGCAGTGCCACAAAAACCTCAGGCAGCTCCCTCTGAGCTCTCAGGAGATGGCAGAATGCAAAAGGGCAGGAGCCCCTGCAGGCGGGGATTTACAGGATAGTGCACTCCAGGGATCAGAGCGACCTTGGGAAGTCGCTGCCACATCTCCGTGACAGGAACAGCTGCACTTCCACTGCTCCATCACAAGTGTTTGCCTAAATCATGCCAAAGTAATTAAAGTCTGTAACCTCATCAAGCCATCTATTCCTCTCCAAAATAGATTTTCTGATCTTCCTTCATGTTTTTCTGCCCTATTCTCTCAGATCACTTTTGGTGTTCTACTGGATTTATCTGAATTAGGTCCTGTAGAGTGACCAACCCTAAGAACACCTGCTTACCCATGTGGTATGTGAACTAAAACACCCCAAATTTACACACAAATGGGCAGATTCCCTTCAAATCACAGCCCACACTCCACTTAAATAGTGTCAGCTGGATCAGCTGCCACCACCAGAGACCTGCAGGCATCACACAAACCAGGGAAGATCATGGAATTATTAAGGTTGGAAAAGACCTTCAAGATGACCAACTCCAACCCAAGGTCACAAGCACACAACCACATCATGCTAAAGAGTTAACAGAGACTCAAGATGCTCCTTTAATCCATCAGCCCAGGACAGCCTGGGCTCAAGAGGGCAAATCCAAGAACTAGATGAGGGGGCAAAAATATAAGAAAAAATATGAAGAAAAAACATTAATTATTCTGGTTTCTGCTGACTCTTATAATTCTAATTTTCTGAAGCGGACCAAAAAATATATTCCTGACAATCTGACAATGTTCCTTTCTGGTTTAGGATACAGACTTAATATCTGCAAATATAACAGACCATACTAAACATGAGAGAAATTAATCACCTACAATTAATTCGGTTAAATTACTCCAGTGCAACCAAAATTATTTTTTTATGGACTCAAGGAACATGAGAATTATTAAATTGCCTCAAGAAAGGAAGTATAACCTCCTTATTCAGATATTAATGGATTAACATCACACTGTGTTTTCACAAGTCCTTCCTCTGAATTTATCATTTTAATGATCCCAAATAAACAAGTCCTGCTCTGAATGCCTCAGGCTGGATCAGCCCTGTCCTCTCTGCTTCATGTCTAAGCAGATGTTGGGGGTTTTTTAGGAAAATAAATGCATTACCCACTATGTGTAATATGCAAAGAAGCTTAACTTTTCAAAATAATATGATGTGATAAACTACTGAAATGTTTACAGCTATAATTCGATTTTTCTCTGTAGCCATCAGAAATAAGAAAGGGAGGATTGTAAGCAAACCTGATATTCATACAGATTCATTTTAGATTAGCTGGCTTTGTTTTGTTTTTTCACCAAGGTCATAAAAGGCTGTCTTAATGAGTATAATAATTCAAGACTTTTCCTGTAAACTTAATAAGAAAAGCGAACAGAACCTTAATGAAACAAGAAATGAGACCACAGGAAAAAGAAACACAAAGTGAACTCTAGAAAAAACTGTAACAGGAGGTAAGCAATCAAAGATGTAGGTTGCCAATTAGATTAGTGAATTTAATTAGAATGAGCACTTCATCCATGAAAGGACAGGAGATGTAAGTAGGAGGAAAATCTGCAGATGTCCTTGATGGCAACATTTTTTAAGAGCCCATTTTGCAAACGTTGCTCAGTGTTGGCTACTTAATAAAGTGAATGACAGACTAAAATCGAGGCTGTGCAAAGTATTGAACAAACGTGACTGCAGCCAAGTCTGGTTTAAACAAGGTAAGGCATCACCAAGACAGCAATAGGTTAAACTTATTTGGCTATAATGAGACCAAAACCCCAATAATTCTGAGAGCAGGCAGCAAAAATCTTGTCTCTATTTGCTGTAGAATAGTTACTCCAAGCCCACTTGAAAAGTCTCTTTTCAACAGGGAACTGCTGCTTGCCCAACTGGTATTTTCATGGAATGTACCTGGTTTCCCTGGGAAGTTTGGAGGTGACAGAGTAAGACTGGTAAACCTCTCATTCCCTCAGTTTCCTGGATTTAGCAAGCAGCAAAAGAAGAATTTAGGCATTTCTGATCCTCCTTGTGGGCACTGTAATCCAACATACCACAGACCACAGAGAATGAGCCCAGTGGATTGACCACTGTGTGCCATGGAAAGCAATCCAAGGATCCACCCCTAGAGCCCAGTGCTAACCACAGGTAAGGTACAGTACAGTAGCACTTCTAGACCATTTCCAATGGCAATGAGGTAATTTAATTTTAATACTACCAATTAATTATATCTATATCTTCTGTTGGAGCCTAAGAGCAGCTTGGAGCTATTCAGATCAGATACAGGATTTCAACAGCACCCACCTTGTGTCACAATACCACAATTAGTGTGTTATCCAGACACATTGCTACAGCTACAGTCCCATCACTACAGGCAAATGCTTCATAACTGTATTTAAAAGCCCTGCAGATGTGGCACTTGGGGACATGGTTTAGTGGTGGCCTTGGCAGTGCTGGCTTAATGGATGGACTCAGTCTTAGAGAGCTTTTCCAACCTAAATGATTCTGTGATTCTATGAAAACAAAATGAAAATTGTTTGAGGGAGTCACCAAGGTCATTCTCATTCTTAAAAAAACCCCACATTAATGAAATGCTGATGTCCACCAGATATCCAACTTGCTCAGGCATTTTCTATAGAGAATAACTTGTTAACCACCCTCCAGGAGAAGACAAGAGAAAACCAAAGTCAGGTGCTCAGAGCTGGGAACCATTCGCATGTAGGAGAACACCCCTCTCATGCCTCAGCTCTGAATGCTGCCAGGGTGGAGCCACAGAGACATATTCCAGGGGCTGTGTTTGCCCTACCAATGATGATGTTGTTCATCTTGCCGTGCTCCCTCACTGCTTCACTCTGCAGCACACTCTGGATCTGATGTGCTGCTATGTCGAACAGATCGAGGTAATCTTCCACCGGGTAGCGATCGTGAAATCCATCCCTCAGCCGGATGATCCCTAAAACCAGCAAAAAGAGAGAATTAAAGCCAACCTTAATAACAACAACAGCAGGGCAAGATGAACCACTGGTGCAAACCAAGACGGCTTCATCGATGTGGCTGGCCCTGCGCCAGCCAACGTCAGCACAAAATGAGACCCATGAAGTGCAACCCTCAGATAAAAGTGCCAATAATGAAGTAGCCGAGATTGGAGATACTGTGTTATTGCACCATAAATTCACAGTGATATGAAATATTTTAAGTGTTCTGCTTTATAGTTCCTGCATGAATAGCCTGCATTTATTTTCCTCTAAATTTAGCTTTTGGAATGAATGTAAAAGATAAAATTCTACTTTCATTTGCACCAATATGAATTGAAGTAATATTGGACTCCCACTAGATTTACTGTTTTGAGAATGAGAACAGGCTCTGATGCCAAATATGCAAATAAACACACACTGGGAAATCATTCATGTTTTTTTCTTTCACAGGTATGAAAATAAAGCTGCGTGGTAATGTTTTATTTTTCTCCTCTCCTTCTCTACACTCCAGGGTGTGTTCAATACCACCTTCTTCCTGCATTTCTCAACATCTTGAGCCACATCTGTGATTTTTATAGTCCCTTTTCCACTCTTGTTTCCAAATCCAGTCTCACTTCTCCACTTGCTGTACATGCTCCCCACACAGGACTTCTCAGCTCTCCCTTTCTTGTTCCCACAAGGCCAATAATTATCAATTATGCGAGAGGAAAGCTCAGCAAGGGAGTTCTTTTGTCCATTCCCTCTGAATTTCCCCTTTAGGAAAGTGGGATTTAATGAGGGTAGAAGAAAGTTCAACAGTGTATTTTGACTTAGTTTGAGGGTAAAAAAAAAGTGCAAGCACGGTGCTACAGACAGCCTTGGTTTGTTGCCACCCCACGCCTGGGAATAGAAACACTGGCAAGGAGCCAGGAAAGAGAGACAGTCAAGCTGGGACAAAGTCCTGTGGAGCATCAACCACCCCAGCAGAAGGGCAAAGCTGTGCTTTGCGAAATGGGGCCTCCCCTGAGGGCTGTTTGACTTCAGCTGAAATTAGTCAGCCCCATAAAAATCCACTGAATCAGAGGATGCCATTGAACAAAGAGACTTTCTTGTCCAGATTAAGTGCTAAAAACCAAACCAAGTTAATAGCCAGGAGCATAGGAGTCATATCCACTAACTGGCTTACAAAGGCAGCTGTCTCAGTTTCACTTGGTAGTGTATTTGTCATATTCTCTGTTTTGGTTTCCTTTTCTTTATTTTTTAATAGCAACCATTACATACTGAACTTTTGAGGCAGAGTGAAAGAACTGAGCCACTTACTCTCTTATTCTTAATGGCAGAGAGCCCGAGATGATCAGGTCATCTCTACAGATCCCTCTCCCATGAGATCACAAGCTTTGCAATCTTTCCTCATTCTCCAGCTTTACAAAACAACTCCAAAAAATTCAATTATGCAAAGAATGATCTCTTCAAGGATCAGCACTTGGTCCCCAGTGGGTGACCACAAGACCGTGCAAGTGGAGGGTTTGTGAATGCCAGCACAGAGATAGGAATTCACCCTTGGTCTCAAATTATTTGCACTCCAGCCTGATTTGTTACATTCTTCTGCCTGTTTGGTAGGTCAAGTTCTGAGCTTTAGTGAGCCCAGTCTTGCTTTTGTGAGGTTGGATGCACTACCTTCTCCAACATTCATTCCAAACATTTCTGTTGGGGTTAATGTAAGTGGAGGGAACTATTTAGGATGAAACATTTTAGCCTGGTCTCTCCTACACCACAAAATCTTCCACAGCTGGTTTTGCTGACAGTCCCTGCATCTACAAACCCAGAGAGGAGCAGCAGAGCAACCACACTGGAGGGTGTCCAAGTCTAAAACTGCCTTCCCTGACTGATCTGAATTTCCATCTTCACAGCAGGAGGTAATTTTTATCATTTGCATTCAGCTCTGGGGCCTCAACATAAGGAGGTTCTGGACCTGTTGGAGTGAAATGCATTTTGCTCAGCTGGCCATAACCTCAACTATTGCAATCTGCCTTCAGAGATGGAGGGTCACCTTATGAAATATTGGTGTCACCCACCAAAAAGAACATCAAAAATATCTGCAGGTTCCTGGGTGTGAGAGAGATTTCTGATGCAGACCATCTCAACTGTGCAGTGTCAAGTAGAGCTGGGACACTAATGAAGCTGCCACCACAGTTCTATTTGGTGAACCATAGAGGCTGAAGCCACCCACATTTGAACACTGGCCCATCATTTATTCATGTAAGAAAAGCTTTACAGAATTTTGTAATACAAAACTGTTGCTGCTGTTCTTCAGCTTCCCCATCACAACCCAATACCTTCTCTTCTTGCCTTTACAGATTCACAGGACTGCCTTTATCTAGAGTTGGGGTGGTTTTCCTAGATTTTCCAAACCACTGCAAACAAACCAAATGAAATGTGCATCCTCTCAAAAGGTTTAACCCAAAACATACTAAAAAAAAACGGGCTGAAACATCCTGAGTGTCCACCACCTGGACATCTCAAAACTATCAACTCCAGTGATTTCTGGGTAAGCCAATACAGAGCAAATCTATAAACTTCATTATGAATATATATATGAGAGACAACTTGCCTGGACACCAGAGGCCGTGTGTACTCACCAAAGCGTTTCCTTGTCCACCAGTGGGGCTCTTTGCTTGCTGAGAAGCGAACCTCGGGGTGCAGCCTGAGCCTGTCATACAGGTCCGTGGTGCCACACTTGGGCTGGCCAATGATGTAGAAATGGGGGAGGCAGCGCAGGCGATAGTGTTTGTCCTTGTAATGGTACAAGTGGTTCCAAAATACCTTCCTGAGGTAATCAAATAAGATTCGAAAGCGCCTTGAATACAGTGCATAGGAGTTCGTTGCATAAGGGTCTGTGGTTGAGTTTCCTCGGTACTCTTCATACCAACAAGGATTCTTGCTATTTGGAAGGAATTTATTAGGAATTACTGAAAACATCTGCAACATAAAGAACAACAATTTCAGTCAAGGCAGCAAACATTGGAAGGTTATTTTCTTAATTAGTACAGTGAGAGAATAGAAACACTATGTAGACATTTTTAACACTTATTTTTCTAAATGCAAAGTTGGACCCACTTATTGCTTCTGATGACACCAGAACCAAATCCTGTACAAACAGTTGGACTGGAATAAGAGTATTTAGAAATCTTTTTTATTTTAAGGCCAGAAAGGACCTCGATAATCCCCCAACCCCCCCTGCAGCCCCAGGAATGCTCAAATCACATTACCCTCCATTTCCTAACTCTACAATACAAGGTTTGCAATGACCAGATTTGCAGGAAGGCACACTGGAAAGCAGTTATTAGAAAGGTTCTTTTCTTATTTATGATTTAAGGTGACAGGTAAGTCTAAGTGACAATGATTTTGCATAAGACAAAGTAAAAATTCCATGAAGTTGCACAGCTATGGGAATACTTTCTGGTTTTTTGCTTCAGGTGTCAAGACCCCTTATGTGATCCATCTATTCTGCTCATGACTCAAAGAGATTTGATCTACTGTATCAGCTTTCCAGCTGGTGTAAATCAGGAGACTCTAGATGGTGTAAATCTCTACATGAACATCTGAGCAGTTGCATTTTTTGATACCTAAGGCAAAGATTCATCCAAAGTCTTGAAACAAGGAAATATAAAACAGTTCAAGCCACGCTTCAATTCATACTCACATGTGGCTCTTGTTTCCTCAGTTCTTCTAAATCAGGGCGCTGTCTCGTGATAAACTCAATCTTTGAAGCAATGGTGTCAATAATTAATTTAATGCTTGGATAATCCTTTACATATGAAATATTCATTTTTGAAGGCTGGTAATGGTCTTTCATGTCACTAAGGCTTTCATTGTCCATTAAGCTTGGATTGCTTGCAAAAGCTCCGTAATGGAAGGGAGAGGGTATTAACAACAGGCCATGCTTGGCTCCAGTCAGTATGTAGGATACCATCACCAGAGTCATTATAATCAACCCAAACATCAAGCTGCATAGCTTGCCCTTCCTCAAGCAGAAAACTCCATTGCAGCTCTCACAGTGGTCAGTCCTTACTTCCAAAACTGCCAGCCACTTCATCTGCTTGCTATCGCTGTACAAAGGGATCTGATTTTCCCCTTTGCAAACAGGACACTTCTGGTTACTGTGGTCAGGTCCACGGCATCTGAAACACTGTCTGTGCAAGTCATTTGGTAATAAATGGATGCAACAATTAATGCAATACCTCATTACTACTGTTAAACTCCTATATTAATGAGCCAAGCACAGCCATAAAAACGTTTCTGAAGCATGTGAGTCATCTTCTGTAAGTCTGAAATTATTTAATTCCTTCAGATTCTACAGCTACTCAGCAACACAAAAGGACAGGTTCAAACCAGAAAAAAAAATGAAGAAAAAAACCCCAACAACCGACACATAAAAATAGATGTACTATGGATGTGGTTTCCAAAAATTTGGCTCAGTAAGAGGAATGTGGCAAAGTAGAGAAGCACCAGCAAAACTGGCTCAAGTTTTTCCCATTGAACAAAATGAGAAGGAAGAAAAATTGTTACGTAGTGTGAAAATATGCAAAAAATAAAAATAACTCATTGTCCTCTGATTTATGCTGGAGTAGGCAAATGGGTAGAAATGTCCAGGTTTTCTTAAAATAAGGAGGTTCCAAACTGGACTACTGGTACTGGAGGCTTCATCTTCCCAGAGATGGTTTCCAAGGTTTGCACTGCACAACCTAAAGAAATAAAAACACATATGTAGATACACACAGAGCAGCAGACATAATATCTACATTCCGCTTCATCCAAAGCCATAGCAAAGCACACCCCACTACAAGCAATTTCACAATTCTATTGGAAAGATGCCTTCTCTTTGCCAAGTGTATTAATTACAGCACTCAGGATACTAAACCAGGAAACATTTGGCTCCGAGTTCCCAGCGAGCTGCCCCTGCTTTCCAATCACCCATCTGCTCACAGCAAGGACCAGTTGCTGCCACAGGTAACACTACACAACTTCTCACATCTGCTCACTAACCTATCTAAGAGATCTTAATCTGCTCCTGAAATATGGGAGCATTTTTGGACAGTGTCCAGTGACACAGGTTTAAGTAATTACACTCTATCTGTACTTGGGGACCTTAAATTAACTGTCCTGAAGTGGGACAGGGTCCTGTTTAGGAGAACAAAGTAGGGATAAGATAACAGTCTCCTTTCAAACATGTGAGATAAAAAGCCAAACAAAATACCCAAAAATCATAAGTAAAATATTCAGCAAATTGAAGGGATTAAAAAACAGACACAAGGAAAGGCTAATTACAGGATCTCAGGTTTCTGGACCAAATGGTGGGTCCTTTTATTACTCCTATAACACTCCAAATCAGAGAAGTATTTTCATTACTATTGTGAATCCCACAGTTTGACTATTTTGCCTTTAGCTTTATCAACACCTATTTTAAATGCTTAAGAAACATTGCTATAATTCTAGATAAGAACTCCTGTTCCATTCCTATAAAAGCATCCTGATCAAATGGGGCAGTCGCTTCAGATCCTTCACTAATCAACATCCTTCTAGTTGTGGTTCTTTATGAGATAAAGTTCTTTTGTATGAATTATTTGTATTCTTGATGTTTCTCCCACATAACACTGTCACAGACTCAAGAATAATTAGATAAATATTGAACAAAAGTATTTGCAAAATACTTTCCTACAAAAAAAAAGCTCATTTCCTTAATGAGTTTATTCTCTAAGTCAGATGAGGCAGACAGAAATCACAGCATAATCTTTCCTGACTAAATTTAAATCAAAGGGAAAGAAATCAGTGACTTTTCAGTCTTCAAAACTTCTCCTTTTCCAAAGGAACAGAGCTGTGATAATTTTGACAGGCATTTGAATGACTAGAGACTAAATCAGATTCATGTGTAATATTAAATCTAAAAATTTTATGCTTTCCTACACATAAAATATCCTCACAATGAACGTTCAAGAGAAAGACCTTGATGGTTTCCAAACACTACCAATGGTTCTAATGGCTGGAGAGAAGGAGGACAAGAAAGGGATGTCCTGATAAGAAGTGAAAAGTTTCTATTTCCCAAGTAAATATTTCAGGCAGCAATAAGACACCTGAGTAAAGATTTTCAAAGATGAAGCAAAGAAGGCAGAAATAGTGTCAGGGCAGATTTGGGCATCATCCACAGGGGTAATAAAGGAGATGAAAAAAGGCTCTCTTAAAAAATATGCACAAAGAAGTGACTACAGGTTACAACAGTACCTATAAAAGATCTGGTAACCACAAGGTACCCTGCAGCATCTCTGAAATTTAATTTATCATGTGCTACACATTTGTTTTTCTGGCAGTTTTTCCTAATCCTTCTACCTGAACTCCTCCACTCTGACCCCCAGTATCTCAGTGTCCTCCCAGACCTCTGCTCTCCAGCTCCTTGCTGTTTATTTTCAGAGAGATCAGTTACTATGCACCGTCTATTTAGAATAAAGAAAAAAAATCCAATTTGTTTTCCAGTGCTCTTCTAACAGGGATCTGAAACCTGCTCAGTGATATTGATTGAATGGATTTATCTGAGACGGCCTGATGGAATCAGTTCCAGGTTTGTGTATTTGATATTAACTCTCCCATCTTTAAAAAGAGCAATCAGAGACACATTAATGAATACAGAGCACAGGATCTTAGAAAAACCACATAACCTTCTCTGTCCTTTCTTATGTCCATTTGTGTGTTAATAAAATGGACTGGAATTCATTGAACCCTTCCCAGGTGCAGACACTTCTCATGAAAATCTGCTACAAATATTACAGGCTCAAGGCAACACCATGTTTGACAGCTGAAGAAAATGGTTTATCAGGAAGCTGATACAAGAGAAAAAAAAAAGAGAAATATGTTTAGGCTACAGTAAAACTGAGCTCTTAATCACAATCAAAACTCATATATACACACTACAACAGGCTGCTTAATTAGATGATCAGTTTGATGATCTATCACAGGGCAATATGACAGATTACTCAGCTAACAGAATAGATGTTGGTGTCATATTTTTTAATAACTGCTAGTTGCCAACATACCCTTTTACATGATTTTTCACTGTAATGTTCATGAATAAAAACACCCAATTGTAAAAAAAAAAAACCACATAAAAGTTGAGATACAATTCCCTTCTCTTTAGCAGGAAGTTTTGAACCAAGTTCATCCCCAGCATTTCACTGTGCCATGAAGGATGCTCACCACAAGGGCAGCATCTTCCCCAGCCCTCATTTTCCTCATGCACCCCAGGAAGCAAAGACATCTACAGTATTTTTGTTTTAATTCCATTCAACATCCCCAGCAGTCCTAACCACAGCCACCAACACACATCACCTTTTTTTGCATTTCACTGCTGAGAGCAGAAGGACTGCAGCAGGAGGAAGGCTGTGAGACTTGAGCTGGCAACAAACCATGTGTGCCTTTTGATATTTCACTTGCAAAACTGCTGTCGGTTCTCTGGCAGAATGTTACTCTCTTTACACAACCAGCAGTGTCTTTGTATATTGAATAATGTAGCATGTAATTTCCTCTTGTTGAGGTGAATGCTGAATTATTTATGGCCGTGTCTATACAGCATTTGTCTGCTGTACATTAATGTGTGCCAGCTCTAACCACAAAGCAGGAATCAACAGCAACCTCTGCAAGCCCAAAGCAATCCTCCTCATAAAAATAAGGATCTTTGGGAATATCCTAAGTAGGAAATGTGGATATACAAGATGACACACAGTGGAATGGGAAAAGAAGGAATAGCTGTCTTGGATTTCAATGTACTCCCACTGAAGCCAAGGGCACCTGCATCACTGACTCAAACTGAAGCAGGCTCAAGCTTACAAATGTATTTATATGCAACAGAGAACTTAACAGCAAACAGGTGAGACCTTTCTTTCCTAGTTTCCCTGTTCAAGTCCTTCATTCTATAGAGAAGGAGCCCTTGGGTGCTGAGGATGCAGGAGAAAAGGCTGCAAGGTCACTTTTGCAGGTACCACAAAAGCAAACAGCAAAAGGCTGAGCTCTCTGCTGGAGCCTTACACCAAGCCCCTGAAAATAAAGCATCCAGCATGCCCTGCTCATCCTCATATGGGAAGCTAAATTGGTTAAAAAGAAAAAATCCTCCCAAAATAAAACACAAGATTTTCCATCATTCACATGTTTCTGTCGACTATGTAAAAAAGAATTTAAATTCTATTTAATTTCTCTTACACAAACATTTAATAACACTCCTCCCCTTTCTCCTAAAGGATTGTAAGGGAAGGCTGCAATCACAATGGCTGTGGAGTCACAGAATCCTGGAATTGTGGAGGTTGGAAAAGCCCTCTAAGATCACTGAGTCCAGCTGCTAACCCAGCACTGCCAAGGCCACCACTAACCATGTCCCCAAGTGCCACATCCACACGGCTTTTAAACCCCTCCAGGGATGGGGACTCCACCACTGCCCTGAACAGACTGTTTCAATGCTTGACCACTCTTTCCATGAAGAAATGTTCCCTAATATCCAACCTAAACCTCCCCTGTTGCTATTTGAGGCCGTTTCCTCTTGTCCTAACACTTGTGCCTTGGGAGAAGAGACCAAAAGTTAATAAAAACAAATTACTTTCATATGCTCAGTCATATAACTTCAATTCTCCTCTCTGAATAAGACAGAACAGGTGGAACAGATTTTACAGGCATATACATCTTCTGGACATGTAGGTGTACAAGCTGTTTTTCAGGTCAGTGGCCTTAATATTTAATATGCTTTCCTTTCTTTCATAATTCATTAAAACAAAGATAAAACAAAGTTTTGCTGGTACTCTTCAGGCTAAGTTTTGTACAAGCCTTGTTACTTTTAATCATATTCAGCTTCTCCTACCACCACATGAGAGGATGGCGTGCTGTTAACCTGTTACAAACACCCTTCAAGTACACCAGCAATGAATTTCCCAGCTTGGGGTTTAACTGCTCCTCTGGTCTGTGTCAGTGGAGCTACAGCACTTTGTTTCCTCTCTTCACACAATGTAATTAAAATGTGGAACTCATTGAAGGCATTTGAAAGACATCAGACAACTGATGGAGAATAACTCTGTAAGTGGTTGCTATCCTCAATTCCCAGAAGCTGGAGAGAGATGGGGATTGGAGAAATACATGAATACATGTCCTTACACTCTTTTACTCTGCATTTATTACTGGCCAGAGGCAGGAGAGAGAGCCAGAGGTGTTTGTGCCAGTTGAAGACTTCAAGTGACACACGCCTGTTGGGCAGATCACAGTCAAAATATGAATGTTTGAGGCAAGTCAGAAAATAATCCACCATCTCTCAGGTAAGATGGGATGAACCCCAGTCAATGCCTCTCCCACAGGCTCCACTGTCTCACAAACTACATCTTTTTTCCTTCTATCCTTTTTCTTATTGTATCTTCTGTCAGGCACCTCTTCAAAAATCTGTATATTGATGTGTTTGCTAGAGCTGAGAAAAATGGGCTCTTTTAACCAATAAATCTCATTACTTCCCATTAAAACTAAAAGCTAAAGTTATTAATGTGTGGAAACACATGAGCCCTTCATGTTCCTTGTCTGTTCCAGCTGCCTGAAAGGTTGGAGCCAGGTGGGAGTTGGGCTCTTCTCCCACTAACAAGGGACAGGACAAGAGGAAAGGGCCTCAATTTGCACCAGGGAGGTTTAGATGGGAGACCAGGTGGAAATACTTCATAGAAAGAGCTGCCAATAACTGGAACATGGAAGTGGTGGAATCACCATCCCCAGAGGGATTTGAAAGTTATGTAGACTTGGGGACATGGTGTAGTGGTGGCCTTGGCAGGGCTTGGGGATGGTTGGACTTCAAGATCTTAAGAGGATTTCTTGAACATAAATGATTCTATGATTCTATGCTGTTATGTCTGTTATATTTTTTATTTCTCCATGATAAAAGAAGCAGTTGCATCATGAGGAAATACTTCAGCTGAAGCATCACCCAATGGAACACGGAACATGGAACATGGAACATGGAACATGGAACATGGAACATGGAACATGTCCTGTCCTGCAGGTAGCCCTTGGCTCCTTTTTTTATCTTTAATTGAAAGCTACAGATGCCATAAAAATGTTAAAGACCTTTAGCAAAACAAACAAACAAACAAATGAAGATACTGCTGGATCTCATCTGCTCAGGAACTTCTGAAGGAGCACATGGCTTCTAATTTAATATACCTAATGCCATTCTTTAAGCAATAGCTTTGTTGTTTTATCCATAGTCTCCTAATTCTTTCCACTAATCTGGAAAAATATTCTTATGGCCGAAGCACCTTCCCTGAAAAATCAGGAAGGTTGGTTTAAATCCAGTTCTCAGTTTGCTCTGCTGCTGGTTTTTGAAACCTCAGAGCAAAGCTGATCCCACACCCTTCATGAACACTCCAGGAATGAACTTTCCTTTGGAAATATTTCCCTCTCAAAAGCTCCTGTGAAGACAGGGCTGTCATTAGTCACAAAAAGATGTAGGTCTGTAAGTGAAACGTTGCCCACAGTCGTACGATGAGAAACTTTCCATGAGTCACAGCAACAGGAATGGAAACATGAAAGGGCAAAGTGAGGCTGGTAGAGTAAAATCCTCATAACATTTTCATATGGAAATAAAGAAAGCCCAACAATATTTAGTACCAGTGGAGCACCACCATGTAATTCCTTCTCCATTCCTCCATCACCCATTGCAACTTTGCCCACAGCAGCAGGAACCAGCTTTGTCCCTATAAAACAGCAATTTTTTAGCCAATGCAGAAGTTTATAACCTCTGGATGAAAAAAAACCTGCAAAACTTTACCATTTTGGACCCTTTTTAGGTCTCAGTGGTACTGGAAATGATTTGAATTGAACCAGACTGGAGGTAGCATAAGGAGTTTTGCTCTTAGAAACCATCTGCTCAGAACAACACAAAGTATTTGTACAAGTGTAGAGAAGTATTTGTACAGTGGGAGGAAGTTCATCCTGTTAGTGGGCAGGTTGTACCATTGAAACCCAATAAAAAGAACAGAAGAAGTAATAAAATGTGGGCTAAATTAAAAATAAAAGAAAATTATCTAAGGAAAGGCGAGAAATAATCATAGATTTTCTCTGTCCTGTTTGCTGGACACATTTGGCTCCTCAAGTTAACATTTCTGGAAATAAACTTTGCTTGAACTCTCATGTATTTACCTCAGAGAAATCAACAAGCTGCCAGAGAGAAGATATGTCAATAAAATGAGGATCATGAATCACTGACCTCTGCAAACTTCTGGCAAAAGTATGAGAAAAAGAACCAAAACAAAACAATAAAAAAATGACCAAAAAGCAATTGCAGTGATTTAGAAAAGCCACAGGACTCATTACAAGGCTCAGCAACCTCCTGCAGACTGAAGTTATGTAAAGCTCCTTTATTTACTTAAACCCCCTAATTTTTTAGAGAAATCATCTATAAATGCAACTCCCAAGAAATTATATAAACCCAATGCAACCACTCTCAAGGCAATCACTTGTAAAACAGCTACATTCTAAAAGGGGAAATATGTGGTCACAACCCATAATTGCACATTCAACCTGTTGAACAACTGCTGAACACTTGTTCAAATTTAAAATATTCTTTCAAAGAGCCAGTTCTGGGGCCTTTTAAAGCCAGAGAAAACCTCCTGAATCACCACTGAATCAGCAATCCCCCCTAAAAAGCAACTGAGGCTTCTTCCATAACCCAGCTGGTTCCTTTCTCAAAATCTAATCCAAACACAACCTGCTCCTTCCTCATCAATATACTTCCAAAGAAAATGTGAGAATGGAACAAATGAAATGCTCCATGTGCAAAAAAAAAAAAAAAAAAAAACCAGCAAACTCCCCTAAAATCAGCATAACAGCAGTTGTTTCAATCACGTAAGGATGACTCTTATTATTTGTGCTGCAACGCTCAGGAAATAGTTACTGAGTTTGAATCACCACTCAATTAGGGCATAAACACTGCCTGAATAAACAGATTCTTGGAAGCAAGGGAAAAAAAGGGGGGAGTGGGAAGGGGAGCTCCCTGTCCTGGATCAGCCACAGCAGGGTCATGTCCTCCTCCAGAAACCTGCTATTACACCTGAAGTCTTGTAGAAATAACCAAGGGCCAGCTTCTTGCACTCCTAACAAGCCACATCCACATGATCTCATGTTATTGTTTGATCTGCCTTGAAAATTTGAATATATTAAACTTGTTATTGCCCATTTTAAAATTATTTTTCAGCAGAAAAAATACCATTAATTATACTTAATGACTTCAGTGCTCGCTCTTTCTATGTTATCTGATTTAAATAAGTCTAGATTCAGATTTATCTTTTATTTTTGGATTACTTGCAGAATAAAAAATGCAGACAGGAAAATAAAATAGGACAAAAGTCAGCCAATCTCTGGCCTAATGATAAACTCTGAGTTAAAACCTTTCATTTAGATCTGAACTAGCATAGAGGTTTGGAAGATAACAGACTGGTTCCTCCACATTTGAGGCAGGGGTGAGATCTCCCCAACAATTCCCCCACAGCAACATCTGCCTCACATCCTCACAAGGTCATCTTCCAAGAGTTATTCCCACTCAAGGTTTATCTGGAAGTGTTGGCTTTGGAGCATCAGCAATGCAGTGACTTCTCTAAAAACAAAGGTCTAACCCCCCTGGAATTAAAAAAGCATCACTACCAACCACCCAGCCAGTGCCACCACACTTGCCAAGCTCCACAAATCCCTCCCCTGTGTTGGGGTAGAGCTCACACCAATGTATCCAAATCTTTCCTCTTGTACAAACATGGAGCAAAGTTCTGTTCTCATACATTTATAAGGGTGCTCAGAGCAGGATTCTGCCTGTGGTACAAACTGGCTTCTCAGCTCCTGATCAAAACTTGCTGCCTACGACGTGAAACATCCCCAGCAATTCATCTTTTCCCTTCACTTAGTTCCTATTCATCTCACAGACTGTCTTGCTACAGAATCACACACAGATTTATGTGGAATATGGAAAAAAAAATTGCACACTGTAGAAAAAAAACACCCTGTGTCTTTACATAAATTACTCCAGTGCATTTTTTCTCACAAAAAGCCACTTTAACCCAGTTTCAGAAATCATTAGTCATGGTCAAAGTTAAGTATCTTTATTTTTAATCCTCATAGAAACCATGAGCAACGTCCCAATATATCCCACATAGTCCTTGAGGTCATTCCATGGAAACAGAGATAAACCAAAGCATCCATCATGTGGGACTCACATATTCCTCTCCCAAAAATTTGGAAACAGGTTAAAAAGTTCTGATGTTCAAAATTCAACAAGAAATCGCAACTATTTAACAAAAACCAGTCCAGTCAGTCCCTCATTAAAATGGTCAATGAACTAAGAGCCAGAACAGATACAAAATACTGATGGAAGTGGGAGTTAATTTTCACCCCTTGCTAAGAAAAAGTGTATTTTCTTAAATGCCCAGAAAAACATTGATGCCAATATAAGATAAAGACAGATGCAGAAGGTTAAATAATTTATTCAACAATTTGATAGCAGTGAGAATTCTTCAGCCTGATTTTGCCATATCTTTTCTTTTGTTAAATAGTAAAAAGGAAAGCAAGCCAAGAGCTCGCTGTAGAGGTACAGGAATCACCTGGAATGCAACTTCAGGTGCAGAAAGTGGATGTGATAAGGCTGGTCTTGCCACAAATGTTTTTATTACATTTTTAATAAGATCAAACAGCCATTGAATTTTCATTCCAACACAGGATATCACAATACTTTACAATAAGAGAAATTCTTACCTACCTGCTCTTTCAAGGAATTACATCCCACTATCATCCCACAAATCAGCCAGATTCCTGTTACACGTACGAATGCAACAGGGAACCACGAAGAATGAGGGCTGAATCTGTTATGAAGCTCTTTCACTCCAGTTATTTTTATCAAGCAAATTGAAGAGGTTTGGGGGTAGGCAGGTGGGAAAAAATATCATCTCTAAATACAGCTCCCATCCGCCCTGCAGTCAGGCTGTAATCAGAAATAAATAAGTGCTTATCTTCAGAAAACTCCCAAGGCAGAGAATTGGTCTGGTATTGACTGAGCTCCCGTAGCAAACCCAGTTATTTTTTTGCTGCCTGTTTCTTTCTTTCTCTCAGCTGTCCATCCTGCTTTGTTTTCAGGCTCCCAAGCCTGCTCATTGTTTGAGCCTCTGGAAAGATATTGCTGCAATTTACTCAAATAGCTCTTCTAGGTCAACTTACTCAATAGAAATATAGGTTTTCCCTCCATGCAAAGTTTATTTAGGTGAGGGTAATTGCTCTTTTTCATCATCTGACTTGAACATGAGAAAAAGTTGTGGCTGCCCCATCCCTGGAAGTGTCCAAGGCCTGGTAGAACAGGGCTTGGAGCAACCTGGGCTGGTGGGAGGTGTCCCTGCCCATGGCAGGGGGTGGAATGAGGTGGTCTTTAAGGTTCCTTCCAATTCAGACCATTCTGTGATTCTGTGAAATTGCTCTGGGCAGCCCCTTTTTCTGTGTCAGCCACAACATGAAGTGCAAGCTCCTGTTTCAGATTGAAGCTCATGCCATCCACAGCTCTAAGTATCAGTGAGATGAACACCAAAGCCTCCCTGTGCTAAAGGAAAATAAACCTTCATATTCAGTGTGCCAGCTGACTCTCATTCAAGAAAGAGATGGAGAGCTGGTGCAACACAGTTGGATCTGCAGGAAAGGATCTTTCAGTGCTCAAGAGTTATTTTAAGCCCAGGCCTTTGTCTCTTGCACTGATTACTGGTCCAGCACCAGCACGTGGGAGAAAAATGTTCTGAGAGTATTTCCAATGTCCTGCCAAACATTTTAAGCCTCGACACGCTGCAAAAATAGTGGGCATTCACAGTTATGTTACTCTGATTACCATCTTGTTCCTTTTACACATTTGATTTTGCTTCATTTTAGCATCTGCTACCTCAGGTTGATTTAAAGTGAGAAACATATCCTTTCCACCATCTGATCTCTAATACTTTCTGCCACTCTGCAAGGGGGATGCAGTATAAATTGCTAAATCTTGTGGGTTGTGAGAGATCAGCTGCTAATTTGAGGCTGCTTTTGAGGGATGAATAACATTGTATGGAATAAATAGAATAGGCATCACGTAATGCCTTCAGTGCCTGTTTATCTCATGGTGTGGCAAAATGGTTTTGCAGGCAATAATGCAACAAAGTGGGAGCTACCAGAATTCCTTTGATACCTTCACACTCCATAAATAAGCAGGTTTTTTCTGAAGGGGGAGTCTGTCTACAGGATACTTAACTTTGCTCTAAACACAATATTGTTGTGACAATTCTGGAGCAACGTATATGCTAACAGTTGCTCACTTGCTTTTTACTGGCTGGAAAGGGATTTTCCTCCACCTCCAAGTGAATTTTCTCCATAAACTTCACTATCTTAATGCAGTCATCTGAATTCTTTTTCCTTATGACTCATATATGGTACCTTCTCCACGAGACATACATTAAAATGGATGGAAAAACGTATCTCATCTGTACATAAGTACCATGTAAGTGGTTTTTCATGAATAGGGCATTTCATCTTTCATCTGGTGCTGAGTGGGTGAAAGGAAACATACACAGCTGCATCCTGAAAAGACAAACTCAGCATTAGAGTCTGTCGTTAAAGTTTCTTGTAAATTCAAACAAAAATTAGTCAACTAAAACTATTCATTGATGCCAATTCACAACTGGGGCTTTGTTTCAGTTGTTTTTTTTTTCTTTCAAAAAAACCCAACTGTGTTCCAAGCTTAGTAGTAACTTTTTAAAATGTTCAACAACTTTAATTCTTTAAGCAGTGACACATCAGATAAACCTCAGCCCACTAACCAAGAAACCACACATTTGTTATAAAGTGAATTAGTCTCAAAGTCCAAAGTGGGGGACCCAAATAAGGGAAAAGTATTCTTAAGAAATTTCTCATTAGTCATCTCTGCAAGAGTAACCCAGTACCCCCAGGTGAAATTCTTTCAGGTAACTTCTGGCCACACCTAATTAAGCAAAATTTTTTTGATATGATGTCATTATATTGCTTTCAGCTTCTGGAAAAAAAAAGTGCTTATTCTGCAGAAATCAAAAACATTTACTTCCAAAGTCTCCTACCACTATTCCTAAGTGTTTCCCCAAAGCTTTAGGCTCCATCACTTCTCTGTAGCATGTGCCCTTTGACCACATAAAAGTGCAATAAATTTTTACTAACTGGCTTATAAGATACCACCACTCTGCAGACATTTCTGCAGGGCTGTACTCTGGATTTTGTTGCCTATAAAGATATATGTTGTTAGCAGAGCACACAGTTGATATGGACCCTCGTGCCATTTGATAATGGATTAAACACTCATTACTGCCCTCCCATATCTTTATATCATCACATGTGAAGAACAACATTCACAAACATCAAAGAAATTCAAATGTCTTAATTGAGTGATTTGCACTATTAGAGGAAAGAGGACACGTTGCACTCTTTCACCAGCCTTTCAAAAATGTCACAGCTCTTGATGTTATTTCCATAACGTGGTAAAATCTAGCCCAGGAATCTTCCAACTGCACAAAGATCCCAGTTTAAAACAGTAACTACAAAAGGGAAAAACTATTCTATGTATGGAACCCAGTAAGCAAATACTGTAACATGCACAAAAACAGGAAGATAAATCTCTTCCTTAGCCACTGGGTTGTTCACTCCCATGACTTGGCTCTGTATTCCTGCAGGTTTCCTCCGTGTTTGGCTTCAGTTTACTTGTTTTCCACCTGGAAAGAGCACAGCCACAAATACCTTTTCATGCTTCACATTGCACTTTGCTGGCCTGCAGATGGTAAACAAACAAGATAAAAATCTGAGAACATTCTTTACTGAATTTCCATGAAAAGAAACCGGGGTGGGGAGGGGGGAAATCAAAACCCCAACTCTGCATAATGATGAATGTACCAAGAGGAATTTGGCATGCACTCCCTCACACCCTGCCTCTTCTGCAACATTTTCTGCAATATAAAGACAACATTTAGCCCAGCAAACTCGATGGTCTTTATTTGTGGGCAGAGGCAATCCAAGGCAAGTGCTCCAAGAGACCTTTTTTTTCCCCCAATGGATATGTTAATTATTTAACTTCTGTTTTAGAGTGACTGTCCCGAACTAACCTTCCACTCTCCCTCTCCTTAAACTGCAGAGGGGTCAAAATTCACTTTTGAGGGCCTTGCAGTGAGAAAGTGAAAAAAAAAATTTTCCACTCTTGAGGGAGATGCTTGGTGGCACAAGAGACTAATTCACATGGTGATCCCTGCTGATCCCTGCCTGAACAGTTCTTGGGATGCCAGGATGCTCCATGGCTTGCTCTCTGGGACACGGCACCTCCTGACATGGCCCAGAGGACACAGTTTTAGGAAGAAAGGGAGAACAACAGGTTCTCAAATGCTCTGCCACAGTCAGAAAGCTCTGACTCTGGTGAAAAATCCTTGGGTAGCAGGGCACAACTCCAAAGGGAACAGCGGGAGGTAAAATGAGGCTTTATTTTTAAACAGCAGTGCCTGTTGATGTGTTTGGTTCCAGACAAACAGAGAAGGGCACAGAGTGGCTACAGGACATTGTGGCTGAAATCTGGCCGAGTTCTGAGCTCAGGTTCCACTTCTTGAAATAAACCACTTACTGAAGCAATTCCCAGAAGAAAAGTGAAGTGACACCAATTCCATCAACTGCAGTTGGCAGCCAGATTTTCAAGAACAGATGCATGGCTGTTACAGATAACCCAAAAAGCTCCATTTCTGATGCAGAAGAGTTGAAATAAGAGTGTTAACATTATAAAACTCTGCAGAGAACCAGAAGCATCTCCAGAATACACCCCACGAAATACTGTGCGAGGACTCAACAAACTCCAGCTTTAACAGAATTAACATATCTAACCAAAAATTATCTCCAGCAAAATACCTCCCAAGTTTTGAAATGCATTTCCATCTGTTAAGTTTCTCTGTTGCCAATAGTGTTTACCTTGAGTCAAAGACATGAATCTTTGATTTCATGAGATTAATGTAATAACTTGGTTTAGGCTGTTAATGCATTCAAAGCTCTCAGACACACAGGAGACTAAGAAGGCATCAAGAGAATACAGATGCATTTGAAGGGGATGTTTTTAATGTGAAAAAAAAATAGAAATTCCTTAATATGTATCTGCAGCAGGGACTACACTGAAATAAAAGCTTCCTAGAGTGTCTTAGGCTGGAAGAGATGGCTCCCAAGCCCATTTATTCTTTTTAAACACTTCTAGATAACATAAATAATAACACTAAGGCAACCCCCTAAAGCCCTACCAAGTAAGTGACAGCACAAGCATTCTAAGGAGGCAATGCTCATTTCTCAAAGTAACACCTAGCCACTATAAAACAATGAGAAATAAAATATGAATATTATATGCAGATAACTGTATAGAAATAGGTTGTGTTTGTCAGCAGAAGAGCTCAGGCCAGATGATGCATCAAACTACAGCGTCAGAGTCAGCGCCTTTGTTAATGCCTGAGATCCAAGGAAATGTGGAAAATGGGTCTATAGTGAGCTGTTCTACCAATGATGCTTTGAGTTACAGGTGTTTTTGTGGTGGTCACCAAAAGGAGGTTATGATTTTGGAAATAAGACACTCTAAATGCTGGCCTGTGCTCAGTTTCCTTTAATACTTTCCACTCTCAAGAACAGTGTTAAGAAAACACAGCAGGTGCCACCAACAGCCATATCAATCATTGCCTTCTACAAACATCACTCCATGCCCAGAGTTAAGACAGCAACAAGCAACAAATGCCAAGAAATGCCCCTTCTTCCATCAAAGCTTCAGGAATGTGACTCAGCAGCAGTTTTGGACACTGTAACCCCTCCATGCTGCTTCATGTCCTCTACAGCAAAGCTCCCAGAAGAGCAACAGTGCCCACCCTGCAGCAACTGTGGCTTGCCATGGCTTCAACAGGAACAGCTCCAACATCAGGTCAGCAACCTTATCATAGATCTTGTTAAGGTTGGAAAAGACCTCTAAGGTCATCGAGTCCAACCATCAGCCACTGCCACCTTCACCACTCAACTATAATCACCACCTCATCACTATCCCTCAGATGTGAGAGCCCTCCTGAGTGTGGGCAGCGAGGCTGCCAGACAAATTGGTTGTTTTAGTTAAGTTTTTTAATCATGAGCTGTGGTGCTCTCCCCATGAAAAATAACTGCAAAATAAGAGTTCCATGAGCTCATCTCTTTGCTTCTGCTTTCGAGGGGGAGTTGGCATCTCAAGTGTGATGACCCCTTTCTGCACCTCCAAAATGCTTCAGGAGAGTAGATCCCAATTTGCAGAGCTGCAGCAGAGCTCCAAACCATAGTCAACAAGAGAAGGCACCCAGGGATGAGTTCTCTGGCCCTGATGATCATAAACCAAAGGCCAGGTTGGATGGAACTTGGAGCAATCTGGGATAGTGGAAGGTGTCCCTGCCCATGGCAGTGGGGTTGAACCAAGATGAGCCTTAAGATCCTTTCCAACCCAAACCATTCTGTGATTCTGTGGTTCTACTTTGTGAATAACTAAGTCAGTCCTGCTCCTTGTACAGCAGTTACTCCACCAGTGTGTGGAGAAATTTGGCATTCTAGAACACCATCCATCCTTGGTGTGTAAGAGAAATGAGAAGTCTCACCACTAACTATTTGATTTAATTTACAATTTTCCTGCATGTTTAAATCCTGAAAAATGCCTTCAGCATCCAAACCATCTATAATCAAAGTAAGTGACTTCAGAAGTTGAGAATAATCTACAAGCTCAGAAAAATTCACAGTTCTCATTAAGTGAAAAAATAAATTATGTGCTGATAACATACCTCAGTTTCTTTATTGCCTGGCTCAGAGTTATAAATTACACTTTCATAATAATAGCAGATCAGAATGAAGACTTAAAATTATATGGATTTCTTTCTTTTACATGTTAAAACTTGCATTTGAAGTTATTCTTACTCTTCCTCCTAAAGCTACACCAGCAAAACTGATCTGGAACAAAGAAAATGTATCCTCCAAACATGAGCATTGAAATACAACATATCTTTCTACACCTTCTGCCCAACCCCAGAGCTCATTAAATGAGTAAATGGAGTAGTTTCATTGTACCCTTTCATGCCATGCACGGGAGACTCGGGGGATGTCAGAGTGACTCAAATGCCCTTTGGAGTTTGGTTCAGGTCTGTGAGCATCAGACCCTGGGCCATGGAGGGTGTGTAACTCCCCCAGGCAGATGTCAGAGCACTTCCCAAGGGTGCTTCTCAATTTGTGGGTGACAAAATGCACAGTCTGCTGTGGGTTACCTATACTAAAACATGGCATAAAATGGTAGAAGTCCAAGAAAATCCAGATCTCTTAACTCACCATCCAGAATCCCTTTTCTTGGGAACTGAAGGATTCTGAACAAAATCCTGATGTGTGTTACACAGGATAGAAACTCACAGGCAATCCAATTTCTAAATAAACCACCTAAGGCAGACAGCATTGAATCTGACTTTTCCCCAGTAACCATATAAAACTGAGCGAATTTCAGTCTTTTCTTACACTCAACACACAGAGAAAGTAAATTTTCCAAGCTTCCCAAACTTCAATCATGTTCCCCATCCCAGAGCTGTGCCAGAATGTCACTGCACAGCAGTGGCAGTGAGGGCTTTTGGGGCCAAAACTGGCAGGTGGCACTTTCAGCAGCAACGGTGCAGGACCTGCAGTGAGGAAATGAAACCCTCAGTCTCACAACCAGAGCCCTCATTAATATTACTGGTTTCATATGAGGTGCTAAACCACTAATTCTCTGTGTGTAGAAGCCAACACTTTTTCTATTAGTTAAGGGGTGTTTTGCTCACCTCTATTTTTGCTGAAGCACAGAAGAAAACAGGAGGGGAAATGTGTGGCTCATGCTCTGCCTCCAGCCAGTGAGTGCCAGGCTAAGGTACATTTTTCACCTCGGATGAAAAATGAAGGGAGGTGCCTTTCAGCACAGCTGCTCCTGAGGACTCAAATGGAAAATAATTTGGAGAACAACCCTCACATAATTCACCCAGGGCCATGGATTTATGTCCTCCAACCTGCATGAGATCCACAGAGTACAACTCCATCCCAAACTGAAATCTGAGTGAGAAGACACTTTTAAAATGTGAAAAGAAATTACAGTACTGCCACTGGAAGGAAAAAAACAAAAGAAAACAACTGAAGCACTGATCATTACCCTTCAGGAAATCACTCAGTCTTCAGTCTTCCTGCTTCAAGTTCAGAAAATTAAATTTCCCCTTTCTAATGGTGCTGCCTTTGAGTACAGGCCAGAAAATAAATAAGCACGAGGCTTCTGTGACCACGGAGCAGGAGTTGGGTCTGCACCTGTGGATTTGGTATCTCTGGTAATGGGAGGGAAAACCCCCTGTAGAGCATCAGGACCCAGAGGAGGGGCTCTTTTCTCACTCTCTCTGCTGAGCAATTAGTCAGTTCATCCTGCTCTCTGCCACTGGTCACGCTCATTGGGGTCAGGAAAAACAGCTTTGCACTGGGCACCAAGTGATACTTTTCCACTTTGGAGATACATCCCCATCTAACTTTGCTTCCACTTCTCTTTCAAGCCTTTAAACCCTGAGGATGAGCTGCATCATTCTAGAAGTGGCTGCTGTTCTCTGATTTCAGCATTCCTTCCCCTCTCTCTATGCACTTCCACTTTGTTTTCAGCTCTGCAGGACTTCAAAATTCTTCTCCCTACCTTTACCTTGGCTGAAGATGAATATCTGTATAAGCCATTGGTTTAAGTGTCTCCAATGACAGAACAGTTCACAATAATAAACTCATCCTTTCCATAAAATGTGCTTTCCCCCTTTTGAAAATGGAGTAAACCTATTAATTATTTTGTTAAAGACTGAATCTCAAAATGGCACTGCTGACATTTAAGGCTCATAAAAAATGCAAGTCTGTCTGATCTGTGAGAAATGAGTTTATACCATCTATTTAAAGATGAAAATATTTATCAAGGAAGACAGTTGCCAATTAGGAGCACAAACAGAAACAAAGCCTCTTACAAAAAGTTGCTTTTTGGGGATTTTAATCTTTTCCATGCCAAGGGCATGTTTCTCCCCAGCACAGTGGTGCACAAAATAAGTGACATCTGGTGGCTTTATGCTGTAATAGAATAAGGCACCTCATTTCAATGCTGTTAGCCAATTTAATTTTTAAGTTTCCTGCTTCTTAGTAAAGCTTTTTAGATGGTTTATTTACTTATTTTCACACAGATACTTCTGAAACCCCTGGGCATCAGAGTCGCTTCACACGGTGACAACTGCTGTTATCTAATTAAAGTGGGATTGTCATATTCACATCAGGGAAAGCACAACTCCAAAAAGGATTTAGGAAGAGATAGGAAAAGATTTAGCTGAGCAACACCAGTGAGAGTCAAACAGAGATAGTTTGTAAGAAAAGGCTGTACAGAATTTTGCAAAGGAAAACCTTCACACGTTCACAGTAATTAATATCAACTCAGGTATCTCTGGACTGGTTTTCATCAGATTTTAATTAAACACAAAAGAAACAGCTAAATTTTCAATTCTGAGCTTAGCAGCATGCTGGTGACTAAAACTTTTACAAATTTGACACAGCCTTTCCACTTTTTATGCCTTATTGATCCCCAGCGATGGCCACTAATCCAGCCAAGCCTCCTGCTCCTGAACCTGCACTCCAGACATAAAGCAATTACAACTCCCCTTCAAACTCCTACTGCCAGAACTGCACTTCTCTTTCAGAAAGCTGTAAGCCTCTCCTGGATAATTAATAAATACACTGTCAGTCAGTTAAAATTACAAAATTGCTGGCGCTGCAATTTCGAGGCTTGTAACACCAATTTCTGCAGTAATAAGTGGTTATGAGGGGGAAAAAAAATCTGTAAGCACCATCTAACAGAAATGAGATGAAACATAAACAGACTCTAAATATTTATCAGCAGAGGAAGTTCAAAAATATCCCAGCAAAACTGAAGCGGATGGCAGGCTAAATGCAGCCCATTGAGGCTTCTTCGAAGGATGTGTTGGGAGGAACTTCAGTTTCAGCCTGACATCGCTAAATCAAATTAATTCCTTCCTCCCATTCATCTGCTGCATGAAAATTCTTGATGCCAAAAGGACAAAGCTAAAAATGGCCCTTAAGCCATGGCTGGCTGGTGCATTTGATGCAAAAGGTTGTCCAAACCCCAACTCACACCCTGCAGCAATGCAATCCTTTAAATAAGGAGTTGGACTTTGGGGCTTTCCATCACTTCTAAGGCCTAAATAGGCAGTTAAATGCCTCCCTGACATCCTATCCCATCAGATCTCGGAAGCTCAGCAGGGTCAGCCCCGGAATAGTACTTGGATGGGAGACCTCCTGGGAAATGCTGTAGGTTCTAGTCCGGAGGACTTCACTGGCACTGTCCAAGCTCGCTCGGCCGTGGCAGATGAACCTCAGGACTGAAACGGTGGGGCCAGTTCTGCGCAGGCTGTATGTATGTATGGCCCAAACTTCGCGAATGAAGATTTGGGAAGGGCTCTCCCCAGGTGGGGGGGGTGTGCCCTTCGCGCACCCCACCGTTTTAAGTCCCAAGGTCCATCTGCCACGGCCGAGTGAGCTTGGACAGTGACAGTGAAGTCCTCAGGACTGTCTACAGCACCCGGTACTAACCGGGGCTGACCCTGCTGAGCATCCGAGATCTGACGGGATCGGGATGGCAGGAAGGCATTTAACTGCCCGGTACGGTCTCCACTGAGACTCGAACTCACGACCTTGTGATCAGAGTCCGGAGTGCTCACCATTACACCACGGGACCGCCCTGAGCCTCACCTAAAATTCACTGCGCAGGCTGGAAGGGCACACCCACGTGGGGACAGCCCTTCCCAAATCTTCGTTCGTGAAGATGAGCCACCCAAGGCCTAAATATCCTTCCCAGGAATGTCCACCTGCATGGTTGGCTTCCCTGAGCGCTGAAATGGGGCTCCACATCTGCAGGATCTCCACAAAAAGGGACCTCTGGGATAACACAGCTACTGAGAGATGATTTCAAAGAGAAATATTGTTTCCTCTTGACATTCCCTCATCCCCAGCAGACATGATCCTCACCTCACCACCTCCTGGCTGAGCTGAATAACACATGCACAGCCAGACACAGCTGACTGACTGCAGCTCCAGCCACTCAGCAAGAAGAAAACTTCTTAAGATACCATTTCAATTTATTTTTTTTTAAATGCTGGCATGCTGAAGTCAGCAGGAAGACATTTCGCTGCCTTTAATGAAGCCAGAGGTTCATCCTGAGAATTGCCATTTGGAATGAACACAGTGTTTATATTATCTCATTTGAAACCTTCCAATTTTATTGTTAAATGCAACTTAATGATATTTGCCATTTCAGAATTATTTGCTATCTTTGAAAATACAAGAAAGAAGGTGACTAAGGCACTGCAGTGTAAAATGGTTAGTGGTTATGGATGTGATATTCTTGTTTCAGTGACAGGCCAGTATTTTTAACACACAAATAAAGTGATAAAGTTTCTGTTCATTTGGTAATTCTGAAATGCCTCAGAACTCAGGAATTGTAATAGTGCAACAAAAGTCGCTGTTGATATTTACATGTTTGTTTGTATTTTCACGGCACATTTCAGTGTTTTTTGTTTTTGTTTTTGTTTTCATTTACTATGCAATGTACTAGCACAGCAAGACAAATAGGTGGAACACTGGATAGATGACTACACCCACTTAATGGGCACCACTGAAAGAAAATGCTATCAAAACACAGCAGAGGCTTTTTATGCATTCCCCTCTATTACACCAAAATGAGTTATTGCAACATTCTGACTCTGATACCACACCTCAAGAATACTCAATTTTTAAAGCTGGAGGCAGAAATGAGCAGCAGGTGATTAGAAGTCTTCTAAGAGAGTTACTGACTTTGGCTAAAAGCTACTCCCTCTCAAGCTCTGGAGTGTCACAGCCAAGCCCTGCTCAGGTTTTCCAGCCCTGCCACTGCAGCCACACACTTTGATGAGCAGAGAGCTCTGGGTTTCTCCAAAACAACTGGAAAACATTTTCAGTGCTCCTAATTTGGAGTAAACAGATTCTGGTCACCTCACACCAGTGAAAACCAAAAGCTGAATTATTCTTTATCTACCCTAATGCAAGATTAAATCCACGTGGGATTTCCATGGATACCAATATCTATTCTATTTTACTATCCTGTGTATTTTTAATTTTGCTGATCTCCTTTGACGTTCAACATCTACTCTCAAGTCTTTAAAACTTCAGTATTTAAAATTACCTGATGTTAAACAAATTATTATTTCCTCTTTCCTCAATGGGAGGATGAGCTTATGTTCCACTCTTCCCTTCTGTTCACCTCTCACATCTCATTTCTTGTTGAAACTGTTTTAAAGGCAGCATAAATAGCTTTACAAAGTAATTCTAATAGTAAATGTCAAGTGCAATAGTGGTTTCATTCTGATTTATCCTTATCTGATCCTAAGGCAAGTTAATTCTCAACCTGAGAAACTGTTTTCAGACCTTTATAATTTATGAAACTTTTCATCTAAATAATTTACTTTATGAATGGGTCTGATGACTTGCTCAGGACATAAAGCTGTAGCACTCAATGCTGAAGGGCTCAAGAACATGGGGTTTGTGTCTTTAATTTAAAAGCCCATCGTTACATCTCGTGCTGTAATTTCTATGGGTAATCTTTAATGCACAGCAGTGGTTTTATCTGACTTTTTATCACTCGCAATAGATGCAGTTACAACCCAGATGTCACGCTGTTATCCTGGCCCAGAACTCCAGGGAAACACAAAACAAGCAGAGAATTCCTGATCTTGCAGCACAGCCTCACAGTGGGAACCTGCATTCCTTCAGGGAGATGAGTTTGTGTCATCTCTGCACAGGCTCAAAACCTGAACACAGAATCACAAAGTCGATTAGGTTGGAAAAACCCTCTGAGACCATCAAATCCAACCTGTGACCAGTTCCCACCTTGTCACCCAGACCAGAGCAGTCATTCCTCGGACACCTCCAGGGACTCCACCACCAACCTGGGCAGCCATTCCAATATCTGACAACCCTTCCCATGAAGAAATTCCTCCTGATGTCCAACCTGAACCTCCCCTGGCACAGCTTGAGGCTGTTTCCTCTTGTTCTGTCACTAATTGCCTGGGAGAAGAGACCAACTCCCAGCTTGCTACAGTCAGATTGTTGTATCCATCTCCTTGCTGATGGATTCAATCAACCTGCTCCTCTTCCACTTCAAGAGAATCCAAAATCCTTTCCAGAAATGGCCCCAGGAGGTTTCCTCAGGCTTCAGCAATCAAGCCAGAGGGATAAGCTGCACAGCAGAAGCCCTACACATACACTGAGTGGTGATGAGAGACAAGGAGAGGAGCACAATCACCAGCCTAACACAGTGAAATAATCTGTGAAAAGCTGAACTTTCAGGGAGTTCCTTGAAAATCACAGAAATTTCAGATTCATTATCCATTTCACTTATTTAACATTATCAATATCTATTTAACATTATCTAATATCTGTACAGCTCAGTGAGAAGACCAATTACAACTAAAAAGTAGCTCAAATCAAAGAGGCTGGGAAGGAATATTAGATAAGGCATTTGATGGATTTGCAAAAAAAGTATTGGTTTTAAAACCTGCTAAAGAATTCTCAGGAGCTGAAGCTCCCCTCTGAGAAGCTGGCCCTGAAGCAAACCCATCTCATTAAATCTAATTCTCCTAATAAACTATTAAACCATCCTTCTCCTTTTCTTTCTGTTTCTGGATTTACCTCCTTTCCAGACAAACCTCCTGGCTGCACCAAAGAGTTCTTCTTTGGATTAATAAATTCTGTCACTCATGGACCGTTATATCCTCGTTTAGGCCCAGCAAGGTTAACACTGGCTCTTACATTTTCTTCAAACTATGGGCAAAGCCTTCCAGAATCCTGATTTCTGTTCCTTTTATTCCTCAAGTCTTTCCTATTTGTTGGTATTTCGCTACTAATTTGGAGCCAGTTCGAAAGCACTTTAATTAAGTGCTTTTTTCTTCCTTGTTCCAAGACCTGAACTCAACTGGGCACGTGGAGCATGTAAGGACATTCTCATCTTCAATCACCTGAAACAATCCAATATTATAAACTCACCTCAAATGTCCTGCCCTCTTTCAGAGCACTCTTTCATCACTACCATCTACCAGGCTTCTCCCAACTCATGAGTACACATGTTGCATATAAATTTTTATTATTTTTCCTCTGTACCTTACAGAGGTTTTTATTTTCCAAAACAGTCTTACCTTGTTTTCACGACTTTGAATCTTACATTTGATCTTCACTCTTGTTTGATCTCAGAGTTCTTCCCACTTAAAACTGACCTGTAACTTGATGACTGCCATTATTTGAAAGCAATGTCCCTCTCTCTATTCCATGCAATCCTGAGAAGTCACCAGTCTAACTTAAACTTGTCAGATTTAAGCCAAGCACCAATATATGCCAAAAAATTTAATGATACAAAACTCTTTTTCAATCTCATCAGTTTTTCTAATTTTATGGTAAGATAGCAGGGTACATTCACCCACACTGAACATCAAGGTTTTTTACAGGAAAAAAAATATCTCCTTGTGAAACTTATTTTTTCCTACTGGAAGGCGTGAAGGAAATAAAAAAATGTCAGTTTTAGTATTTTGCTCTTTAGGTACAGATCTGCACCTTGTACAGTGAGGAACGACCCACCTTAGATAGAGAGCTGGCATTAAAAAACCACATTTATTTATAAAATGGTGTGCATTTTGGATGAGTCCAAATGATGGCACATTAAGTTTTAGAATAAAAAGTGTGTATTTCATACTGCTTGGTATATATGTAAAAAATAAAAGCCTGTGGCACTTCTCTACCACTCCATCACAACATTTCTCCAAAGAACTGTGTTCATTTCCAAGGAAACCCGTGACACAGAAGGGACCCACCTTTGAGCCTCCTGCCATCCCTAACACTGCAGGGGCTTTCTGCAAACCAAGGGGGAAGGTTCACTGCACCTGGAGCTCCAAGTGCTACCTCACTTCTGGCAAGTTCATGAGGAAATCAGCCATCACGTCTGAGATTCGCAAATCAAGGGTTTCAGCCAGTTCAGGTATTGAGGGAATTCTAAGCAGCTGGATGGAGGAATGAGGAGAAGCAGGGCAGTGTGTTGGGGTTGAAGAGTCCATGCAAGAGAGGTGCTCCAGTCCAAAGGTGATTAGAGGGATGGAGCATCAATCCTATGAGGAAATCTGAGAGTTGGGGTTGTTCAGCCTGGAGAAGAGAAGGCTCCAAGGAGACCTGAGAGCCCCTTCCAGTGTCTAAATGGGCTACAGGGAGATCTTAGAGACCTTTCAGTGCCTAAAGGCACTCCAGGAGAGCTGGAGAGGGACTTGGAACAAAGGATGGAGCGACAGAACAAGGGGAATGGCTTCACACTGACAGAGGGCAGGGATAGAAGAGATATTGGGAAGGAATTTCTGGCTGGGAGGGTGGGCAGGCCCTGGCACAGGTGCCTAGAGAAGCCTTGGCTGCCCCAGCCCTGGCAGTGTCCAAGGCCAGGCTGGACAGAGCTTGGAGCAACCTGGGACAGTGGGAGGTGTCTCTTCCCATGGCAGGGGGGCAGAACAAGGTCTTTAAGGTCCCTTCCAACCCAAACCAGTCTGTGTTTCTATCTTATGACCTCTGGTGTGCTGCCACCAGGGGACAGAGAAAGAGCACTGGGACACAGTATGCCATGGACCACTCATTCCTGTTCACATTCACCAACTCCTCAGGTCTCTCCTCCCCACCACAGCTGCCTTGCCATTGCCATCAGCCACCAGTACCCAGCAGGACAATATTTTCCCCTCTGTTTCTGCTCACAAGGTACCGTGAACATCACCTGGTTATCTCTTCTCAGAGGACACCACGCTCCTTAAAGCTAATGCTTACATGCCACGTTCAGCAGCTGCTGGAAACCAGGTGTAACACAAATTAATAAATATTCCATGGAAAAGCTACATTAACTGCTTGCCCCTCAAGTGCTGTTCAGCAGCATGCCAGGCACAGCTGTGTAATCAAAGGCTTACAGAGCTCCCATTGCAACGTGCCTGCTGCACTCCACCTCCACGGGGGCTTTCCTGTCTCCCTCGTGTTTGAAACCCAAATCAGGGAACCAGCATGGAATTGTCACCATGTCTTTGAGCCCGGGAAACACAAAGGAACAGGCCACAGGGACAAACAGCCCATGGGACTGTCCAACGTGTTTTCTGTGAGATACATGCACAGCCACACGTGTTTGTAAGAGATAGGTCAATAATGCTACAGACATTTAGTTCACTTGAGTGAAAATGCAGTGCAAGTGGAGAGATGGGTGTTGTTCAGGCTGCTTTGAGATAAGGACTTGCAGAAGCTTACAGATCCCCTCCCATCTGCTGAAGAGCTGTATTTAGACTCCAGATCTGGCACCACACTTGGTCAGTAAGAAAAAAAGGGCATTTCAGTAAAATAACCCCATGGATAAATAATAAATACTAATTTGTGGAGGAAAGCAGTGAAGGAAAAAAAAAGCTCTTATTGGAAATCTGCCTTGTTTTTCCACAGCACTTCAGATTCTTCCAGCTGAGCAACATAACTCCAACCAAGGAGTATGGCAGGAATTTAGAATCACCTCTCTCTGTGTGAGGTATGGAGGGAAATAGGACAGTTAAGGAAAGAATGAAAACCTGAAGACAGTGATTAAGGAGTCCAGTTCAAACCAGGGTACAGCTTCTGCAAACTCCCTAAGATGTTGGGAACAGAGTGCAAGTATCCAGAGTAGCACTGAATGTTATGACAGCACATTTCCTTGGAGTTCCTGATTGTGGGATATACAGCAAGAGTAACTGGGAGGGAGAAGGAATATATTGACACCTGCTGGTGTCATGGCCTTCTTCACCTAGGTGATGTATCTGTACTGAAAGAGGAACAGCTGGGTGTTCTAAGTTCTTAAAGCAATATGTTATTTAGGTGAGATCAGCCCTCCTTTGGCTCATCCCTGGACATCAGCACCTAAAGGTAACACAATGCCGAGTTACAGCTCCTTAAGGTTTTGCTCCATGAACATAAGAGGAAGCACTCAGAGTAGAAAAAGTAGTTAATAATAAGAAAGATTCCCTTCCTAGTAAGCAGTGGAATGTGATAACAAATCCTTAGCAGTGAAGAAATTGTATTATCCCACCTAACAATAACTCCTGACCTTGGCAGAGTTTGCTGTCATCCATCAAACAACTTGATCTTAAATATACACCCATGCTTTGAGAGATGTTGTAGTATCAGACCACAGGCCATCTTTAAAAACATTTCAGTTAACAGAGAAATCTCCTGGGCTTCCAACACTGAAACTCCCCATTCTCACAGAGCTCCTGCCACAGGGTGCTTAAAATAATGTTAAAATATAATATAAGCAGTATCTTATTTGCATCTCTATGATTATGCCTACATAATCCCATCCTTGCTAATGCTGCTAGAGGATTATATACCTTCATCCTTCCACTTCAACCACATGAAATAATTCAAATATGAGGGTCTGTTTCAACCTTCCCATTTATGTGATTTCCAGGTACCTACTTTTAGTTTAACAACAAAGACAAAATCCATTACTATCTTCCATTGCATTAGTGGAATTAAGTGTTTTGACATGTAAATCTCCACTGTGTCATGATATTCCTGTTACAAACCACCAAATAAAACACTCTGAAGTTGACATTAGTCCTCCTATTACAAAATCTGAACCATAAAACTATTTTGTTATTGATTTGAGAACTGCATGGTGATTGCACTCAGACACAGGATCTAAGTGCTATTAAAAAAAAAATTAAAAAGGAAAGAAAGAAGGTAGTTTCACTACTAAATCTTCATACAAGTAGTTTCCTCTTTTCTGCATTCAAATTGATTTTCTTTCTTTTGGCATGTGAAGAGCCAGATGAATCCTTTGACTGAATGCCCAAGAGTGAAATGGCACCAGCAGCAGCAGCAAAGCTCTCAGGGCAAGAGACATGTGACAACGTTTTAATCACTGACAAAAAAAGGCTACAAGGCAACTCTTGCTTTTACTGTTTATGAGTGACATTTACTATTTATAAGTGTATAAATATGTGTGTGTATCTGTATATAAAACATGTATATCAAGGTATATAAACAGCACAGATATAAATATATGCATAGTTAATATAAATATTGGGACTTTTTATTGATGGAAATTTCCCTTTTTGCCAGAGAACAGGTAGTGCCCAGTTGGTACCAAGTGCAGTGCTGTTCAATCAGGTGTTTGTTTATCCAAATGAGTGCATAAGATTTTCAGTTAAACCTTAAAAATATTTACTCTTCATGAACAGTTCCAACAAACTCTGAGATTTTATCTGTGATGTGCTCAGCTGGCTACGCTGAGTTCTTTTAGTCACAACATACAAAGGGCACGTGTTTGTCCTACAGGAGTTGATGATGATGATGGGTTTTTAGTCTGGCTAACAATTCAAGAAGTGAAACCATTCTGATGTCATATGCAAGGAAGTCAACGTGATGGGAACTTTAGGCCATAGAATGACATAATATATAAAATTTAAAAAAATAAATTTTCATATCTGAAAGTTTGGTAGGTGTTCAAATGCACCATCCATCCCATTTACCTACAAATGTGGCTGTGTCTAAGAAAGCCAAATGACTGCAGAGTACAGCCGTAGTAACACAGTGAAGCAGCACAGAAGATTGTATATGGCACCACCAAAGTTCAGCTGGTGAATTGTTGCTTAACAGACTCCGACCATAATAACCCGTCACTGAACCTTGCCTGCATTCTCAGCAGCTATGAAGCTATTTTTAACAGCCAACAGCTTGCATTTGAGAAATACCCCTCTTCACCTAAAAACATGCATCGGTGAATGGCAACATCCGTCCACGGCTCCCCTCTAGGTAGGATGCGCTGCCGGAATTGAATGGTTCTTTCAGAAAAGCCCCTTTGCAAGTGTCTTCTCTCCCAAACCCCCCCAAACCCCGCTTCATCAGCGGCCGCAGGGACCTGCCCAGCGCGGGCAGCCCGGCGAGGTGACACCATCTGCGGCACCTTTGTCACCGCTCCGTCCCCCCGGAACACGACGCTGCTCCAGGGCGCGTTCCCACGGCCGTGCCCCGCGCCCGCAGCACCGGGAGATGCTGCACCCGGGGAGAGCCCCGAGGTGCCTCTGCCCGCTGCTAACCGGGGACACCCCTGTCCCCGCCAGGATTGCCCCCGGCGACATCTCCGCGCCCCCGGAGCCGGATGCAGCTGCGGGACCCCCGCGCCCCCCCCGGGGCTCCGCTCTCCGCGCCCCGCGCCCGGCGATGCCGCCGGGGCTGGATGCCCAACTTCCCGCAAAGTCCCTCTGCCTCCAAACTTGGGGAGCCGCGGCCTGGGGAGCCCCCTTTGCGTTCCCTTTCCTTCTCTTCCCTTCCCGCAGCGCCCATCCCCGCGGCGCCCGCCCGGCGCACCCACCTCCGCCGGCTCGGCTCGGCTCTGCTCTGCCCCGCGCCCGCCGCCTCCGCCGGCTCTGCCCTGCGGGAGGGGGGCGGAGGAGGAGGAGGAGGAGGGAGGAGGAGGAAGGGGGAGGGAGGGAGCAGCCCCGCCGCTCCCCGGCCGCGCTGCGCAGCCCGGGAGGCGGAGTGTTGCCGCTCGGCTCTGCCCCGCGGCTCCACGGGGCGGGGGGTCCCCGGCGGTACCCCCGGGGATGAGGGGAGCGGGGGAAACGGACAGAACCGTCCCGCTGCAGGGGAAAGCGTCGCGGAGCTCCTCGGTCCGGGTGGGGCGGGATACGGGGTTGTCCCTGGTATCGCCCCCGCGGCATCCCGGTCCCTCAGCACCGCCAGCAGCGGCACCGAGTGGGATGGCTCGAGAGCTTTGGGAAGGAGATGAACCTCTCCTGGTCCACCCGAAAGGAATTCGGGCTGTCCCGAGCGAACGGCGTGTAGGTGGCACCGGCATCCCAAATCCGGGTGTGCAGGCAGAGGTCAGCCCGAGGAGACTCGCGGCTGAGATGCTGCCAAGACTCCGCGGCTGGAGCGAGAGAGACCTTCCTGCCGCACACCTTGCAGAGCACGGCAGCATCTACTGCCCTGGGCCAGGCTTGAAACGGCAACGGCACAGACATGGGCTAAGAAGCCAAAACCTTCTACTCAGTAAACGTGAGGTTTGTTCTCAAACAAGAGGATCCCACTACAAATATGTAAATATATATATAAAGTTAATACACATACAAACTGTTAAACTGACAGGTTTATATTAAATATTAGGAAAGAATTCCTGGCTGTGGGGGTGGGGAGGTCCTGGCACAGGTTGTCCAGAGAAGCTGAGGCTGTCCCATCCTTGGAAGTGTCCAAGACCAGGTTGAATTGGAGTTTTGAGCAACTTGGGATAGTAGAAGGTGTCCCTACATATGGCAGGGAGCTGGAACTAGGTGGTCTTTAACATCCCTTCCAGACCAAACTCTTCTATGATCCTATGATGATAAATGTATATTTAAATGTATAGTTATTGTCACCCATGTGATATGTGCACATCCCTTCTGTGATGCAGCACACACACTTTCACGTGAAGGTTCAATGCAATGTGCAAAGCCAATGGTATCAGAGGAGGGAAACTTTGTATTTCCCTCCTAACATGAAATGTTAGGCTTAAATCCATGTGTTTAATACTCAGCAATGTTATTTCTAAGTTTGAGATGATGAAGCACGAGCTAAACATGAAAGAACAGTAAACTTCCTAATTTAGTACTTCCTTTCGTGATCAAGCCCATCTTTGGTTTTAACTTTCAGAAGCATTTAAAACTTACACAGATTTGTGGGAATCTCTTTTGAAGTGAAACCACATGTAACTTAACAGTAAAACGCAAAGCAGAAGCTTACAAATTGCAAAAAAAAGGCTATGACTGGGAGCCAAACAGATTGAAGATTTCAAGGGAGTAATTGTACACCTGTAAGACCATATGTTAAAAAAAAGACAGACTTTAAAAGTCACATATGCACACAATTCCTACAGCACAGTGAATGCATCTGCTCAGGTCACATCTGATTGTCACCTAGTGTTTAGGTTAAAAAAAAACCCACACAGAACAAAACCTCTGAGTAAGTGAAACCTGTGATTTATAAAATACTCACACATATTCAGTGTTTCTGCTGTGGGTTAAATATGCTGCCCTCCAAGGCCTTTTTCAGCCTCCTGGGATGCTCTGAATAGCAATTATCCTTAGCCAGATTTCTGTGTAATTATACTCTCTTCTTTTTTCTGTATTTTTAAATATTTTTAAATACAGAAAATCAGAGAACCTGTCATGAAAACAAGATCTTCATTCCCTGGGGAAGTTTCTGTTTACATTATTTCTCACCACCCTGCAGCTGGAGTAGATATCTTGATGGTGTTATACACACATGGTAGCTCAACTTCCAGACACTCCACAAAGGTTGTGTCTACCATTCTCACAGAAAATGGTAATCAATCTTCAATGTTTCCTAGTGAAAAGGGGAGGAAAATACAAACTTTTATGGCATAAAATTAACTGTGTTACCATGAGCAATCATAGAATCATAGAAAGGTTTGGGTTGGAAGAGACCTTAAAGCCCATCCTGTTTTACCCCCTTGCATGGGCAGGGACACTTTCCACTGGCCCAGGTTGCTCCAAACCCCATCCAATCTGGCCTTGGACACTTCCAGGGATGGGGCAGCCACAGCTGCTCTGAGCAACCAGTGCCAGGGCCTCAGCACCCCCACAATAAATCATTTTTTTCTAATATCCACTCTAACCTTGTCTTCTGTCATTGTGAAGCCATTCCCCTTTGTGCTGTCGCTATGTGCTCTTGTAATGATAACCAGAGGAACTAAAATCAGAATAAACAACTTAAAAATCTAAAACCTAAGACTGAACTTTAATTCCCATAATTCAAGAAGTTCAAAGAAGGAGAAAAATAAGATGTTTCCATATAGACATTCTAGTAGAACTATGTCTGACAGGGTTGGTTTTCATAAAAAGAAAGCTCCTGACCTCCACCTCTGTAAATACAATTTCTTCTAGTTGCCATGCTTAGTCTGCAACATATGAAGGATCATCTCACTTCTCAAACAAGTTTGTATGTATTTCTTAGCTCTGAGCAGGCTTATCTGGTGAAAGAAAACCATTTAGAGGTGTTGAAAATCAGGCAACTACAACTAGTAGTGCAAGTGTGTGAATTTAAAAGGTGATTTTTAAGCTAGGGAGTCCTCCTCGTTGCTGCTGACTGTGGTGTGGTGAAGGAGCCTGGTGGAGAGGTCCAGTGGCTGATTTTGACAGCAACAGAGCTGTGCATTTATAGTCAGATTTAAGCCTGGGATAAATAAATCAGATTGTGTCCTCAGAGCACCACTGTAATGGGATGCTAATCCTGGGAAACGGGCTGCTTTTCCTCCACGTGCCTTCTGCAGCATCAGCATCTCTAGGTTATTCTCACAGAGAGGGGTTAGAAATGCAGATGGTTCTGCTTTGTGTTTCCTCTCTCCCAAACTCAAAAACCAGAGGAAGAAGTTCATTCCCTGCAAGCACTCGGGAGAGTTTTGCTTCCCACTCTGGCTGCTTTTGGGGAGCCCTTTTCCCATGACCTCCCATCACCAGGCAGTGCTTTCCAAAGCTTTTCTCAAGGGATGTTGCTGCTGGGTACCAGCATAAACTAATATCCTTACGTCAAAAGTAATTCCACCAGAAACGGATGTGGGTTGTGAGAGGAAAAGACAAAAACTTCCCCAAAATGCCTCTATCCCCCTTCTGCCCTAAACTATGAGGAGCAAAGGGAAGTGCCAAGTTCCCCAAAGGAGCAGCTTGAGAGAGCACTTGGAGGATTCCCCCTTTACTCAGCAAAGCAAAGCAGGAGCTGAAGCTGGAAGCAAACAATTTCCCGGGTGGGGACCTCTAAATCTGTCTGGGGAAGTTTCCGTGCAGTGAGCCTGGAAAACCACAAGGTGATATATATGTTGTACTTAACCAGCGTTAGGACTTGCAGCGCTGTGCTGCTGAGCCGCTGTGCTGAGCAGAGCCACCGCACAGCCCCGTCCCAGCCGGGGCTTCCACCGCCCAGCTGCTGCCTTAGGCTGGGCTTAGGATGTGCAACCACGGCCCCCCGGCACCAGCAGAGACTACTGCAGCTCTCTTCCAACTCTGGGACTCTGCTCTGAGCTGTGAGTCGATGCAGTGAGAAAATTGCAGGAAGGTTTGCTATTCTTAGCTGTCTGTTCTCCCATTAAAATATTGGTATAATTCTCACTGGAATTAATGGGATGTGTGTATTTTAAAGAAATGTATTATTACTTTCATTTTGCCCCCGGTATCTTGGCAACAGACACATTCCTAAAAGACAGATCACTAATTTCATATCTTGTACATCCTTCAGCTCTCAGTAAAGGGTATATCAACCTTCAAGTACCCAGGTTGCTTTTTTGCTCTTTTCCTAACTTGGATTGGGAATTACTCCTCTTGGCAGGAACATCCCTGGAGAGCATCTGGGAATTCAAGCTCAGTCTTTAATTGCAGGCAATGCCTTTGTCCCTGGAACTGGCAAAAATTAATACTGAAACTTGATTAGATAAATGTGTCAGAATTTGTTTTTCCATGAATGGTCCATTAGATTTTAATGATGAAAGTCGAGAGCCAGTTTCCTTTTATCCTGAGCTGTGTGTCCTTCAGCACCTTAAAGAGTTCCTTTTCATTTGTGATCTTTATGCCCTCCATGTACTTGTTGAAGGGTATCATTCCCCTCTTAGTCATCATTAAGCCAAGTGATGCATATTAAGTTCCTTTAATCTTCACTCATAATTCAGTCTCTTCAGGCCTTTAATCATTTTTATTGCTCTTCTTATGAATTCCTTCCAATTTGTCTGCATTTCCCTGCCAATGAGGTGCCCAGAATTTACTGCCTTATTTTAGATGTGATCTCCCTGCAGCAACACAAAAGATGTTACCTCCTGCTACTTTTGTCTACCCCTGATTTAACAATATGCTGGAATTGTGAAGTAGCCAGGAATCAATTAAAATAGATTTTAAATGGTTCAGTGCTCAGAATTACCATAATGCTTCCGTGGCACTGCACGAGAAGGCTTGAAGCTGGTGGAAACCTGCTGCTTTTGGAAATACATGTGTGTGACTTCTAGGGCAGGAGGAGCTTTTAAACCTGCTGCATGCACAGCTCTGTGAGCCTCTAAAGGAATAAGAATGAGGAGTTATGGTTTAGAAGACAACTGGAGATGGGTTCACACTGGGACCAGAAATAGCTCACGTGTGCTGATGGCCTGAGGGTTTCACACTGCTCCTCCCATAACTTTTATGTGCCAGCATCCAAGGGCTCCCCACAGCAATGGTAAGACTGGGTGAGGCAGCAGCCAAGAGCCTGACATTACATTGGCTCAAGCTCTATTTAAATTGTCTGCCTTGATAAAAAAAAAAATTAAAAATACTTAAAAATCTACAATGCATCATGAGCTTTGATTAATGAAGGGCTAAGATAGCTAAGCACAGACTAAATAGGGAAAAAATGCTCTAAGACCTCTCAGATCTCTGCTGAAATGGTGAGGTGGCTTCTCTGTCCCCATCACATGTGCTTCCCAATTTAAGGCACACATCACTGCCAGTGAAGTCAACGGGAGTTCTGCTCCAGGTTCCTCCTTTCCCACATGAACAGCCCCGTGGTTTCATATTGCTTTTTTGTGAATGAGGAGGGAAGGGTGTTACTCCTGGAACCGTTTGGTTTCTGTTACAGAGCAATCTTTTCCCTTCTGCGTCGCATTTATACACTGTTGCTCTCTGGATCTCTTTTGTCTGTCACTACATTTGGTCTCCGAGCCACTGGGAGGGAATTGCAGGTCACTGAGCCCTTCCATTTACACTCCAATGCCCTGAGTTTTCACTTTCATGTCATTTATAACTCCTCCTCCAGCTCCTGGACTCAAAACAAAGCATTTAAGTGTTCTGTTCTGATAAGTGTTGGATCATGCATGTGCCTTTTTCCTTAAGTGATTTTTACCATTCTATCTACCTCAAGAAAAATCAGATTGCTTGCATTTTATAAGCTCTTCTCTCTGCATACTCTAGTGTTTCCTATTTCCCATCTGTTGCTCTTCATTCATGCCTAAATCTGAAGTTCCTTGCAAACCTCAGCCTTCAGCAGAGGCTCCAGAGATGGAAAAACAGCTTGTGGCATGAAGGGCACAGATATACACGATATGACCATGCACATATGAATCGTTCCTTAAAAATTGCTTACATTCTGGATAAACATCTCGTATATATATATTTATTTTTTTAAAAAAAGACCATTTCTTTTAGCCACAATTTATAAATATTTCAAGTACCAAGGCTGATTTTTTACTGCTGATTTTGTGGGATGAGCACTCACTGTACAAAATTGCTCTTGGTTGCAGTAGAAGCTCTTGTATGAAGAGCAAACCCTGAAACTGTGTGAAAAGGGATCCAAGGGGGACTCTGGGCATTCCTCACACCTGAGGAGTAGTTGCCTCCTGGCCAGATCAGGGGAGGGAGAGCCAGAATCTGGAGCCCAGCTGTGATGTCCCTCTCTGCCATGGTGTGATTTTTGGGGTGATCCTGTGCCAGGAGTTGGACTCGATAATCCTTGTGAGTCCCTTCCAGCTCAGGATATGCTGTGATTCCATGATTCTGTACTTTTCCATGCTCCATTGTAGCCCAAGGGGTACCTGTTCCAGGAACGGTGTGGTCAGTCACTGTTCCTGTAGGTATGACATCATCGATGAGGTCACTGCATGAGGTCAACCTTTTCAAAGAGGGTTTGCTGGTGTGGAGATGGCCTGGGCCATCCTGCTTTCCAACTGCAATGAGAGGAATTTCCAAGCCTGCCTTTGCTGTATTAGCCTTCATTTTGGATGCACAAATAAAGTCATTTAACTTGCTCGATGTTATATGAAAAATACCCAGATAGATCAACTGTCTTCACCTTCAAAGTTATGAAACCCATTATTACAAAGATCAATCACATTCCTCCTTGCTGACATAATGATAAATGTTTTCTCTGGGTGTTATTGTATCTTCTAATTTCAGAAAAATTAATATACCTTTCTTCTGCCTTTTTTCTTTTTTTTTTTTTTGCTAACTCAGGCCTTGTTACAAAGCCATTTTAATTTGCAATTACTCTTCCAGTGCACCTGCAATGATAGAACTGATAAACACTCTCTTATAGGATAGTTTTTTAATGACTATCACATTTGCAACCTAATTTTGATATTAGGAAAAAATGCCACAGATGGCAGAAAACAGAGATAAAACTCAGGCTCCATCATACAAACAGAAGGAATAGCAGGGGAGGGATGAATTTCATGCATATATTATGTTGAACAACCTGGTCTAGTGGAAGGTGTCCCTGCCCATGGCAGGGGGGTTGGAAGAAGATGGTCTTTAAGGTTTCTTCCAACCCAAACCATTCTGTGCTTCTATGATTATTTATTCTTTATGTATTTTTTTTCTGACAAGTTTCAACTCATACAGTTAAAACCTTGTGATATTTGAATCCGTAAGGAATCTCCTAATTCCCTTTGTCCTCTCCCAGTGCCTAAAAGCTGAAACAGAAGAGCAGACCTTCTGCACACTGCTAATATCTTGCTGAATCAGGCAGTTTGGTGCAACGCCAGCTCCTGTGACTCCTGTGGTCTCGCATGAGAAATTACTTCTGTTGAAGAAGCGTTGACCATTTAATATACAGTGCTCATGACTCACCATATATTCTGAGAGCACTTTGAGATATTTCAATACTGTCTCTGTATTTTTACAACCTAAACATATTCCCTGGAGATTTATTCAGCTTTACATTCTTTTTTTTTTTCCTCTCATACACATTTCCAGGAGTTTTATGGGGGTGCAAAGAGGGAGCCTAACCAGTGCAGGCAGCTCGCTTAATTTAGCGCAGTCCTGTCCTTTCCAGTTCACCCACCTGCAAAATGGGAATAATAATAAGCACTTAAGGGAGAATATTCTCATGTCTGGCTTGAGATCTCTAATGTTCATCTCTCCAGAGGCTCAGCAGAGGGAAATAGCTTCTAATTCACATGCTTTGAATGGGCTTCTAATGGAGCTTGCTTCTCTTCTGGCAGTAAGGGAGACCAAGTCCTCAACTTAAGCACCCCTACATCAGGCACTGCAGTGACATGCCAAAAGACAGACTCTGACCATCCTTTTTCATGCCTCATCCTGAAACCACTTCAATGCTCAGCTTCCCACTGTGGAGCACTGTCTGACTAACTCACTGGTTCTCCACATCTGCAGAGTGGAGAGGGTTGCAGAATGAAGACCCTGCATAGCCCCAGTGATCAGCAAGGGTGAACAAATGAGATTTTCAACAGCACTTTATGTGTATTAAGCTCAATAAAAGCACTATTAATTATCAATATGGCCAGTAATTATTATTCATTAGTGGTTAGAGCAAAGGACCAAGACTCAAATCTCATGTTTCAGTCTCAGGGTTGCAACTGTGTGATATTGAGCTCCTCTTGTCCTCATTTTCCCTGTCATTAGGGCATCTGCATCATCCTTAAGTGTGATGTGAACATCAAGAAGGCTTGAAAAGAGTTTTGAGAACTTCTGTTGAAAAGTGAAATATTAATATCAAACACTGCCATAGAGCAGAGGGTACAGAGGGAGAGTCTCATCCCTATTCAAAGAGCTCGGAGTTGTGCCATGGAGCACTTCAATGGCTCATGGATTCTTCCCAGAAACACCGAGGACACAGAAGCACACTGAGCCAGCTCTCCTCAAAGTGAGAGCCAAGAAGCACCACCAGGGAGTTCAGATTTGGAAAACCCATCCCACTATTGCTTTTCCTCTGGTTGCACAGGCAAACTGCCCATTGGTATGCACAAATGGATATTTAGGCATCCAAACACCCGCTCCTGGGCACAAAAATGCAGTTTGGGAGTGTGTTTTGCATAGAAAGACTGGCACAGAAATCCATCTTTATTTCAGAAAATCTTCTCTTCAGTGTTGAGCCTTTGTATTGATTATATGAATTCAATCCCTATTACAAATGAGCCTCATGGCCCAGAAATTAATGTGCTTTTGCTCAAGAACCAAGACTTTCTGCACTTCATCATCATTCCGTTCATTAACGATTCAGCTTTCCTGGCAATGGTGAGAAATGTCTATTTCCCTGGAATAGTTTGGGATGGTAAAATTGTGCTGTTAGTTGTGGGCAGTCAGTGCTGTATTAACTCACCAAGGCTGTCTTGCCATATTTAATCACACTGTTTGGAAACCTGGACACCTCCCCTCACACCTCTGGTTTCCACAATACCCTTTGGCTATTACTAATTTCTTCAACTCGCTTTTATGCTTAAGACAGTGGCTGCCAGTTCCTGCCTGTTTGGCAGCATAAGAGCAAGACAAAATGAAAAAGTGACAGTGACATAAACACTGTTGAGAGGCCTTAGTCTGCATTTTAAGGACTGCTGTAAATCAGAGCAGTGGAGAGAGACAGATTAGCATTGCCAAAGCAGAGAGGTGAGTGTGAGTGCTGGGATCTACATATTCCTGTAAAATACATCTACATTTCATTTATACCCAACTCTAGGAAGACTCTGATAATGTTGTGGAAAAAAGGATGTGTTGACAGCGAGGTCAAGCTCTTGCACAGCTCCTCAAGCTCTGCAGGAGTCATTGATGGAGTTAGTGAAGGTTCCTACAGTAATTCAGTCACATTTTCTAATTTGCATCTACTACTCTCTTACATCTCCCAGGTACAAACAGAGCAATATGTTATTCTGCATGATCATATGCAAGAATTTTTTCTTCTCTTCAAATGTCTTGTAACTTCTGTCTCCAGCTGTTTGCTGATACTCTCCATTCCATTGTAAAATCCAGCTGCCTTCCCCAAACAAAAGCCAAACCCAAATACCTGAGATGAGCTACATATCCACACATATATATTATATTTGAGGTAATGTTGCAGTACCAGCTAAAGCAAATTCTCCATGAATTTGTCCCCCCACCAAAAGTTTGCCCTCAAAAACTTTCATCAATGCAATGTCAGGCTTAAGACCTGCCACCTGCTAAACCAAGAAACCCTCAAGTTAAGTTCACCATTGGAAGCAATGCTTGGCTGCTCTGAAGTTACCATCTCTAGTATTTTGCATTATTGTTTATTCTGTTCAATTTATGCCTTAGTGTGCAAAAAATCCACAAACTCTGAAGCAGATGTGCAGTGTGACAGGGTTCAGTGCAGGAAAGACAAGAACTTTGACATTATCAGATTTTTCAGACTCAAAAATCTCAAAAATCTTACATAGAACCTTAGGTTTTAATTTTAAAATCTCTGCTTATTACTGGAAATCTTGCAATATTTATTCCCTCTGACTGCACTTTCAGAACTCTGGAATTACCTCTCATGTTAGGTGAACACAATACCCATGTTTGAGAGCCCTTTGTTCAGAATAGATCATTCTGTGTTTCAGAACATAAAACTGCTGGTGCCAATGGCTCCTGTAGGAGGTTTTAGGCCAACACAGCTACCAAAAATCATGCCAAAAGCTTTGGTGCTCAGTTCCATGTGCTCCCAGTCTCATATTCACCCTACCTATGAACAAAGAGAAATGTTTGAGAAATATACAGGGATGCAAAAGAAACCATATTTAATTATTTACTTGCAGGTGAGTTTTTCCTTATGCAAAGTGATGTGATGTAAAAGAGTACAAACTTCTGTATGGTTGACTTGTTTATTAACTGAGTTCTACAAACCTCCACAAACTTTTCTTCTCTTGTGGGCTGCAATTTCAGGACTTTGTGCACTTGTCCAGGATTTCAAGGCCAGGTTGGATGGGGCTTAGAGCAACCTGGTCTAGTAGAAGTTGTTCCTGCCCATGGCAGGATGATATTTAATTTCCCTTCCAGGCCAAACCAGTTGGTGATTCTGTGATTTCCAGTGGCTCATACCAAGCAGTGAAACTGCTGGAAATGTTTGTTGTGTTTCCCACAGTAATGGAGATCAAAGAGAGGTGGTTCACAACCAGCCCAGCATTCCTGGGCCAGGCCAGGCCAACTGCTGTCACCCTGTACAGATGGGCTGGAGATGTGGGGACAGGACATCTGTGCCTTAGTGGAATCTCCCAGCTCCTTGGACATGGGGCAGTCCTGGGATATGACCTCTGGCTTGGCTTCATTTTGCCATGCAGGAATAAACTCATGAGCTAATACAGTCACCCATGCCATAGAACCAGCAGTGAAGCTGGTCTGGCATGTCCTGGCTGCAGCTGAGGCTGCTCTAAGCTCAGCTGGTGTACGGTTTTCACAGGGGAAAATGCTGTAAAAGGAAAGTTTTTTGGAGTGAGAAGATGCAGAACTGCCTAGGAAGGCTGCTGGAGCACCATTGCCTTTTTTCCTTTAGGTTCAAAAAAGAAATGTCAGTCTGACCCATATGCTGGAGTCTGTGCAGAACCCCAAAAGAGCTACACACACTCTGGTAGACAAGAGACCATATGGTGTCTTCATTCATTCATTGCAGTGCTGGTAGGCTGCAGAAATACCTGAGGGAAGAATTGGGGATGAGAAGATATTTTTAATAAACCAGACTGCAGTGATCCATAATAGGAAATAATCATTAAGCCTTTTCCACAAATATCTAAACTTCTGCCTCTCCTTTCCCTTCCAGTGCTGGCAGAGAAAAAACAGAAAATAAAGGTTTGTTGTACTGTAAAACATTTCAAAAATTTCCCAGTTACCAGCGTTCTACTATATCAAGGTTACTGTTCACATTATTAATATTCATTTTCATTTACACTACTGCAAAGCCATTAATGTGATAAGAGTGTTATTATCTTTACAGCAATAAGTATTTATTAAAAGCATGTACAGTGAAAATTGGTAATAAGATGAAGCAATGCAAAGTAGAATGCAATGAATCCCTTAGGAAGAATAATAAAGATTTCTGGCTCTTTTTATTCCTCCCAACAACTTCACAGTATAAAAATAACCAGATAACAAGGCAGGCTTGAAGTTGCTTATCAGAATTTGCAAGTGCTCCAAGTGTTTATCCTCAGTGAGAGCTGGAGGGATCCATTTCTAGAAAATTATTATTGTCTGCCCTTTCAGCAAGAAACTGTCTTGCTGTTTTTGTTTAATTAAACTGCTGCTGCCAATTACTGAATGCAAATAACATCAGAGTATTGCCCAGTGAACTTGGGGAGGCACTGGGAGTCACCGGGGGCTTGTGAGCTCCCTCTGCTCTCCCTGCACATCTAGTGAAGGTGGGAGGTGATAAAATTCCCCATTTCTGTCCATTTCCCTCTTCCTTCAAGGAAATAAAAGTAACCCATAATTGTTGTGGTCCCATTGATTGAGACATCATCATTTCCATCCCAAGTTGAAGCATTTGCTTTAGTCCTAAAGTCTTCATGTTGGCTGAACCTTTCCTGTTGTCTTGGTGAGTTTCCTCCTGGGGGGCTGCCTGCTCTACTGCCCTGACTCACTCTCCTCTTGCCAAACTGGGCACTCCTCTCCCTCTGCCTCCTGGCACATCCCTCTATTTCCAATTTCACAATCAAGTTTTATCCCTGCTCCTTTTCTCTTCTTACTTTTCAGGAGCAAAATCAGTTGGCTTTATGCTGAGCTATTGACCCAGGCTGTGGGGCCGGCATCTCTGTGAAGGTAGAGCGATCCCAAAGCTCAGGAAAACAAAGAGCCATCCTTTCCCTGTACTCTGTGTTCCCTGAAGCTCTGCTGGAGACTTCCTCAGGCAACAAGAAGTCTCACTGCTGAGCTGCAGCTGAGTCTGGCAAGTGTTGCTGTGGGAAAAAATGGCCATCTATGTTTTTCTTTTCCACTGGTCAGCAGCTGAGCAAAGACTCCTGGTGCTTTCTGGTGCTGGAGAGCTGAAAAGGTGACCTCTGATAAACTTTCTGGGCCAGCAACCACTTCTACTCACTGTAGCTGAGGGCCACAGCTTGGTTATTAGATGCTCCAAAGGTCCTTTACATTATTTGAAGTCTCCCCTTTTCCATCCCTGTGTTAGCCCAAAAAAGCGTGAGGGTGACTGTTTGTGACATACATGGTCTTAATTGAACTGGATGAAATTCTGACAAAAGTAACTGGATTCTCAGGAAGATACAACCAGAGAAGTTCCACCACCACATTTGGGGTGTCATTTTTCTGTAGGGAACTCTTTTCATTGGAGCTGAAGGTACTGAGTTCTTTCCAAAGGCTGAAGATACTGTGTTCTTTCCAATCCAAAAAAGATTGTTCCCCATCAGTTTTTAATGCTGAAGATAATTGACTGTGGAATACAATTTTCCATAATGTATATGGGCTGTGCATTGAAGATAGTATGAATCTGGGCTCCAAACTTCATTCAAGGTGTACAGGGATAAGAAACACCATTATAGTAGAGTGTAATGTTAACTAGGTTCAGTTTTCCTCCTGTCTTGTAGGCCCACCACAGTTCACTGATTTTATTTGTGGGTAGATTGGACCAGTGTTCAACTATTTACAACCCCCTTCCATGGACAGGGGCACCTCCCACCAGCCCAGGTTGCTCCAAGCCCCATCCAACGTGGCCTTGGACACTTCCAGGGATGGAGCAGCCACAGCTGCTCTGGGCAAAGCTGTGCCAGGGCCTGCCCACCCTCACAGGGAGGAATTCCTTCCTAATATCCAACCTACCCCTGCCCTCTCTCACTCCATGCCCCTGTCCCCCCCATCTGGTTCTGCCCTGTGCTTGCAGAGAAATGGAATGTCTGTGCTCGCTCTGCCCTTTTAAATCCTCATTTCCATCAGTTACAGCACAGCTGTCAGTACCATTCTCCTCTGTACCTTGAAAACATTGCTGCACTAAATATTTTCTGTATTTTTAAGGTTTTAAGCACCTTTTTTTTTTGTTTCAGATATGCTGCTTAATTCACAGTGGAAGTATTACTTCAAATAACAAGAACAAAACCACAGCAAAACATAGAGGTGAGAAACCACAGCTAAAATGACACATTTTTTATGTCCCAGATGCCTTCACTTTTTCCTTCCTATTTGAATTTTCTCTTCCCTCAGTGTTACAGATTTAACTTTGATCCATCTAGACAGAATCAACAATCTTTTTTAAAAGATTCTTTTCAGTCTGAGCCCTTTCTGTGATAACAACTAAAACAGTATGAAGGGAAGATTTGGATTATATTTATGTGAGTAGACAATTGATTTCACAGCCCAGAAAATGAAAAATATGATGAAATGTGTGTGATTTGACCAGGAGGAGGGGATCAGTATGAGGCCAAGCACAAGCCAGGGGGGAGTGTGATTCTGCAGGGACTCCAACCACCTCAGAAAATCACTTTGCCGTGTTTCTATGACTTGAATTCAGCTTCTTAAACTCACTGGGGACCTGGTTTTCTCCAGAGAATATTTTCAGCCTTTTTAATTGACCTTACTCCTGTTACCTACACATTGCAGAGACATGGCAGTGCACTCTGGCTCGCAAGGGATGATTCCTGTCTCAAACACCTTTGCTCCTGCCTCTCCTTCACCAAAACCCAGCTTTGATCCCACTTGTTTGACTGTGGGCTTTCCTCCAGGGAGGGTGGACGTCTCACAGCAGGTTCTCCTCTGAACTTCAGTATTCTGTGCTGAACAAAACCTCCCTACTCCTGGCATAAAGTTCTTGTATCCCACCCCCAGCTGCTCAGACTGCTTCTCATTCCAGCAAGGACTTGGCTCGTCACAGCAATCATGAGGCGGATCGGTCTGAAGGGAGCGGCGATGCCTGTCTGACAGTGTGCTGGGAATTTTTTCTTCCTTTTTCTACTGTAAAGCATTCTTCCTTCCCCAGCCTGCCCTAAAGAATCTAATTAGTGGCCTAATTACCACCGCCATACTATGCCCTAGCTGACCTTTGCTGGCTCGTGTTCTCAGTCTGCCTTTCCTTGTCAATCTAATCTGGGGTCGTGGGTCTGCAAGGTCTGTGTTGCTTCCTCTGTGCATCACGACGTCACTGCTCTCCACTCAATGGTTATTTTTATTCCCTACTCCAACAAAATTGAACTGTGAAAGCACTGTAAATTTTCAACCTCGAGAGGCTCTTCATTAAGCAACAAATAACTCTCTGCACCTACTTGATATTACCCTCCTGTTAGCTGTTTGTCACAGGACGTGCCTCCCTCCCCGCTCAGCCTGCTGTGTCGGTTCCACTCAGCTGACAGAGCTGCTGCTTGCCAAATAACTGCATGTTATAGTCTGCTTTCTGATCCTCTGACTTCAACATAAAGGCAACAGCATCATTTTTATCCTGGGTTTGGTTCGGAGGCTCACACTATCTCACCACTCTTATCAGATGTCAGCCAGCAGGATTTCACAGAGCAGATGCCAGTGCTGTCCTACAGGAGCAGCTTCTTCTGGCTTCAACACCACCTCTGTTGCTCATGGTCTTCCCACACAAAGAGGTGCTGTCCAAAACAATGAGCTACATTTGGTGCCTCGATGTTCTGCTCCTGACACTGACCCCCCCCCTGCCAGCTGGGGTCCCTCTATAGCCAGGCTGCCCCAGCTTTGGGGAACACTTTGAGCTCCCACTCCTCTGCAAATCCAGCCTTGCCCTTGGGTTAAGTGGTATCACAGCTCTCTGATAGGTGCATTGTTAATTTTCCAGCCACGGTGCATCTTAAACCCAACCACCACCCTGAGAAGGATGTCATAAAACAAACACTCCTTTCCTGCTGAAATGCATTATTAAAGGCTCTACCCTATAAATCCCACGTAGATAACACTCTCCATGGCACCTTGTAAAATAAGCAATTTTCTGCTGCCGAGGAAACAAATTCTTTTTCTCAGTCCTATCTAAACTGCACCAGCACAGTGACAGACACAACACTGCATCTGAGTTTGGTTTTGACAGCCTCATTCATTTCTAACTCTGTCAGCAAGAATAAATGTTTGAAGCTTTTAACTTTAAAGACCTCTGGAGTGAAATGGACTTTCTGGGACCAGCTTCACCTGTTCTGTCAACCAGACTTTATGTCACAATATTTCCCACTATGTCCAGCACTTCTTCATTGCAAGGTAGAATTTAAGTGCTGAGATGAAATTTGGACCACATTGCTTTTGGAACAAAGGGATCGGGGCTGGGAGTAGAAAGATAGACATCATAGCTTGCTAAAATTATGGTTTTTCACCCCTAGAATATGTCAGGATGAAGCTCACCATGTATCAGACCCTCTGGGGCAGAACCAGTGAACAACTGCCTCTGGTATCCAACAGTCCTTGCTAAGATAGACCTGGAGCAGCACTTGGACCAGTCCAGTTTTGCAGAAGCAGAGTTTGAGGTGACATATCAATTTTGGCTACATTTTCTAGTTTTCTGATGGATCTGTCAATGTTTCATTTCAATAAGATATCTTCACTTTTTCTTTGAGTTTGTTTTTGTTTTTTAGCTATAGCACTGCAATACTGTTACTTGATGATTATTGCATCAGCAAATGTTAACATTTTATTCCAGTTTGGAATGAGAAGAAATTAAGAAATTCCATCATTTACCTACAAAATGAAACTGCAATTTTCTAAATAGCTCTAATCAGCTACCAAGAACAACGTGCCATTTTCATCCATGATGAGCCCATGCAGGTATACAAATTTATTTCTCAGAATCAGAGATCTATGTGATCATTCATTTCAGAAAACTGTGTAATGTCTCTTGTGTTCATTTCTAGAGCAATCAGCAGTTCACTTAGTAGTTCATTGTTATTTTTCTGTTCTTTGGTCACAGAGTGTATCTCCTGTGTAATAAGCAGCTGCCAGCAAAGTATTCAATATTAACAGACCTTACCAAAGTCCATATGTGACCACAGATTTTAAATACAGACAATTCCCTTTTTTTAAAAAAGCTGGAGTTAAATACAAGTAATCTTTATTTACATTGTCATATATTCAGGGAGCAGCCTGAAGCCAAAATAAATTTGTTTTATATTATGGGTAAAAAAATGGCTTGATCTCCAACTCAGCAAAGACAGAACCCTCAGTAAACTCCTCATGTTAAAGCCCCTGCTCCTTGTTATCAATACAGAACTCCCAATGGGAAGGAAAAATACTTTTCTTTTACTTCTCATCCTCAGAGCTCACTCAATATACAGCCCATGCATTTAAAAGCATTTCTATTTCAATATTCAAAAAGTGGAGAGATACTGAACGAGGCTCCTGTAGTGGTGAAAAGGGCTGGACTGGAACCAGTCTACATAATTTTACTGAGATACAGGGGCAAATTCACAGCCATCTCCAAGTCCATCAGATACTTGAGGAAGACCCTGAGGAAGCTGATGTGCCCACTGACCTGAGTGATACCAAGCAGTTTATTATATATCAAGCTTATTATACATCATATATGGGGTAGTCATGGGTCTGAGGGACTGCCCTGACATGAAGATGACAAGGACACCGAGTAACCAGTTAGAACAGGACACTAAAATATGCCAGGTCTGAAGACTGACCACTCTCCTGTGTTGCTTTTGCTTTCATGAAACTTATACTAAGCTGTTTCAGCATCTCTGAGGAAGAAACCCAGGGTCCATGTCAGTGAGAAAGGACCCCCAGTGTCACTCAATCCTGTCATGAAAACCAATTAAAATTCCTTCATAGGGAAACCAACTTTGGGTTGGTTTGTTTTATTTTTTTTCACTCTGCTATTATAAATAATAGCAAGGAAAAACAAAGTTTTTAATTTGTGCAAATGCCTTGACAAAGTTGTGCTTCATCCTTATGTAAATATTGTTCCTGAAGCACTGCCAAGGAATGGCCTGAAGTGTCTACAGCAAAAAAAAAAAACCCAGACCTGCTACTATCTGAGCCCATGAGACCTACATATAACTCATGTTTGTGGCTGGTATTCCAGCTCTTCCAAAAATGCCTCTGAGCCTCTCCTGACTGGGAATCCACACTGCTGCTCCCTGACTTCAGTGTAGCATTTCAGGAGTAGTCATGGCAAGTTTTTCAAGGAAAAATACTTTTATGAGACAAACTGGAAATGTTGGAGAGAAAGGCCAAGCTTTCAAGTAAGCAGTTCCTTTCCAAACACTCAAGAGTTGCATGCCTGGATGCCTATCTGCTCTTTTAGAGTAATCCAATAAAGATAAACTTTCTCCCCCTAAAAGCCATAACTTCACTTAAACCCTAAACTATCATGGCTAAAATAACATAACTAACTACAAAGATGATGAGGGAGATAAGGAGAAGGGAATCTGTTTAACTAAAGAGGGATAAATTTATACAGAATGAATAGAAATGTAATAGCTCTATTGCATAATCTGGCTGTATTCCTGATTCCAGCTTCTCCAGTGGTTGGAACCTGCATTCAAGTGGGGAAGGGAGAGTAATTCCAGGCAAAATCCAGTTGGGGATGGGATTTGTAGGATGGGTCTCAGCTCTGAAGTTCCATTGCATCTCTAGCTCCCATGTCTCATGTGATAGGAAACACCAACTCTTAGGCACAAGGCTTTTCCCAAAGCCTCTGGAAAGGGGAGGGTCCAATTAACTTTCACAAAAAATGACATGAGAATAAACAGAAATCACATGCTTTCCAAAAGCACAGGTTGAAGCTTGAAAGCCTTCAGGCATTTTATGATTCTGACATTTCATAACCCATGAGCTTGCAGATTTGGAGACAAAATTACAGATGAAGTTGAGTTTAAAAATCCCATAGAACAAGCTCCTTGTTTTTCATGAGGTGTCCACACTAGACTTTTCATTCCAAGGTAGTGTTTACTTGCATTCCAACCTAAAATTCATAAATCTGTATGTAGAGTGAACTGCTGAAGAACTACCTGCTGTTTTCCTGAGTAGGAGAATCACCTCCAGGACAAGGGGGAAAGGCTTCCCACTGCCAGAGGAAAGGGTTAGGTGGGATATTAGGAGGAAATTCTTCTCTGTGAGAGTGGTGAGGCCCTGGCACAGGTGCCCAGAGAAGCTGTGGCTGCCCCATCCCTGGAAGTGTCCAAGGTAAGGTTGGACAGGGCTTGGACTAACCTGGGCTGGTGGGAGGTGTCCCTGTCCATGGCAGGAGGTGGACTAGATGCTCTTCAAGGTCCACTTCCATTCCCCTAAACCATTCCATGATTCTGTGATAAGCAGAAACCTCCAGATAAAAAGCTTGAAAACCTCCTAAATTCCACCCCTGAGTCTGTACTGCAAGAATGACTCGGACCATTGGCCAGCTCATCACTGCTTTTTAATACTACATATATATGCAAGTGGTTCATGACTCTTATATCTGCACATGATTTTGTGATCATAAAATCTGGAACAGAGCAAGCTCCTGAACATTCCTTCTAGTGCCAAGGAAGGTAAGTGCTGGGGAACAGTCTGCCAAGGAATTTTTAGTTGCTTTGCTGTAGCCAGTGTTTTAGTATCTCTGTTACAGCTGTCAATAGGTATTTGAATGAGCAGAGCTGGCATTACAACATCTTCCTGCATAGAAAACACTCTGATGTGCTGCTTTGTTGGTTTTGTTTTGTTGTTTTTTTTCCCAAATCTCTGTTGTTTTCCACATACAGAAAAAAATATAGTTATATTTCATTGTAACACTAAATGTTAAACTTTTGAGTTATTTCCAAATTCCAGTAGTCAAAAGTAAAATAGGCAGAGAAAGAGAGAGATCTATTTATAATGGAAATCCATAAAAAACCTGTAAAATTAAAAGACAAAATCTAATTTTTAAGAGTCAAGGTATGGTAGTTGAAATACAAAAGTATTACTTTGGTTTCATATGCAATCTGGTCTCACTGCTGAGTGCTGTTCTTTGGGTTATCTCCCAAAGAATAAGTTCCCAAATGCCACAAATGCAAAAGATTTTATTGCTATTGTCCTTTAAATGGTTTTCCATAATAGTTGCTATTTTCTGTAGAAGCAGGAGAGCAAGCACAGGTCTCCATCCCACAATCACTTCCATGATTCACAGGTATAATTTTCTCATGTCAAGTGTAGTTCAGGGAAATAAAAGAACTGAAATTGTCAATTTAAGTAAGTTAAGTTTTCTCAGGTTAAAATAAACTGTAGAAGTTCATATCCATGTACAATAGACTAAGTATATATATAAATATGAAAACCAATGTGATATTTGAGGCATCTGTCTCATCTAATCATTCTCTGTCCCATCAGTGGCTGCATTATTTGGACTTTTCCCTCACCATCTGCTCTTGACTCCATCACTGGCCAGTAAAGATTAACACTTGTGGTGGACTGAGGTGACAAAAAACATGGAAGTTTCACACTGAGAAGTAGATTCTGGCACTTGGAGACAGTCCAGTCTGTGAAAGATGTGACCCCTCTGACAGAGGGAAGGTTAAGATTAGATATTGGGAAGAAATTCCCCCCTGTGAGGGTGGGCAGGCCCTGGCACAGGTTGCCCAGAGAAGCTGTGGCTGCCCCATCACTGGGAGTGTCCAAGGCCAGGTTGGACAGGGCTTGGAGCACCCTGGGCTGGTGGGAGGTGTCCCTGCCCATGGCAGGGGGTGGAATGAGATGAGTTTTCAGGTCCCTCCCAGCCCAAACCATTCTGTGATTCTATTCTATAATTACACATTGTTTTAGGGCCCTTTTCAAAACTTCCTTTGTGGTTGTACCTTCCTCTGCAAAACCCCCAGCACTGAGATGAGAGTTGTCTTCACTCAAATAGTTCTATGTACCACTGTGTGTTCTAAATATCTGTTTGCCATTGAAGGCATTTGCTAAAGAAAAAAAATAGTATAATTTTAGTAAGAAAGCTGAGCTGACAAGATTTAAGTGTGGGTCAGGCCTCAGCTCCAAGTTATGGGTAGACATCACCATGGCCAACCAGTTGAAGTAGTTAAATTATGCTGAGTTTTAAGGTCAGGAAACAGTGAAACAGTGAAATTGTTGCAGGAAAGCATATTTTACATAATGCAGCTCTCAGCCCTGAACAAAAAACACTGAGAATAGCCTGGGGGAGATCAGTGCCTTTCATCCAGTTCCAAGGGAGTCTGGAAACACTCACAATTAAATTGGTCAACCATCCTTTAACCTTTTGCCCCTTTTCTTTACATCTACTGTGGTCTCTTCACAAGGGCCTCCTTCCTGTTTATTGGTTTATTTTTGAATAAAAGAAGGGGACACTACTGTGATGATTTCCCCCAGCCTCAGTCTCTTTAGGATGGGTTTGCTGCAGGCACATCATTGTGCTGCCACTCTTACCCCTCCTGTTGACGTGGTGACCGAGTAGATGGTTCCTCAACACCTATGAAATCCTCTCATCGTGGTTATTGCCTTTACCTGCTGCCCTGTGCACATGATCCAAGCTTTGCCTCCTCTTCCCTAGTGCAGTCTGGATAACCAGCCCTCAAACAGGGCTTTTATTGCCTCAGGAAAATTAAAAACACAAACCCCCCAAAACTGTGGCTCCTGTGCTGTCGTTTTGGCTGAGCATCTTTGCATTTCCAGCATCCAGCCAACAAACACCTTCTTTAACTTGACCACTGAAATGGTTTTCCTCTCTCTTGCTTTGCAGCATCACAGCAATGAGAAGTTGTACAATTTTCCAGCCTAAAAGATGCCCTCCCTGCAGGGCTGCTCAGTTCAAAGGGAAGTCAACAGTAGCATCAAAAAAAGTACCTGGATGTGGGAACAGTTCTCTGCAAAATAAAGGGGTATCTGTCACATCTGTGGGTCACAGCCAGCCTGAGAGAGAGGAAAATTATCCTTTCATAGGGAATTACAAATGAAAAAAAAATATTGAAAAAAATTTTTACTATGAGCAATACATTCTTGACACTTGCATGGGATTTGTTGTCTCCAAATATTTAATTTGAATAAAGAAGTGCTTAATCTTCTTAATGAACTCATTACGTGCTAAGCCCTTTGGCTTGCAATTAGAAAACCAGAAGAAAGTGAAGTATAAAAGCTGATCTTGTCCTTCCATGTTCTTCTGGTGAAGGCAGAGGGTACGACAGCCACAAACAAATGCCTGGGCTGGGACAGCAGCTCTGTCCAATTCCATCCTCTGGCACCACCAGAGTCAGGAACTGTTCTGAGCACAGGAAGAAAGCTGCCCAACAGCCCAGAAAATTAAATAAATTCTGATTTTCTCTATGGAATAAGTGTGCTCAGGATAACAGAAGTAAAAAATCATTAAAATGTGGCACAGCACTTGAGTGCTGAGCTGTACCTGGATGCACAAGAGGCACTTCGCTTTTGAGACAGAGCTGCCATTTCCCACACAGCCCCTGCTCTCAGATAACCACCTTTTAAAGCATGTTGATGTTCTTGCTTTTCTTAACACATTTTAATTCCACTCTTAATGTTTTTGCACACTCATGCATAGCCAGGGACTTTGCCCTAAAGAACTGTTCACCGGGAAAGGGTGGGAGAAGCCAAACTGATGACAAGAGGGAGGGGATGGTTTTCTTGTAGAATCAAGTAAACTATAATAATGGCACACAGTGTGTAATTATCACTGCTCCCTCTTTGCATTCATCATCTCTGTGGGCTGCATTCCTTCAGCAGGTAGGGAAGGAAGACAAGGGAAGGGGGAAGGGAAGGAGACGGTTATACCTGCTCAGACAATACCATTTTCCCCATCGCCAAGAAATCCATGGGCTCACTGCATCTGCCAAGACAGCAAAAATCAGGGAGCAGCAGATTCAGAAAGCTGTGGGGCTGGACTTGGAGGGAGATGGGAAAATTCAGCCCTATTTTGGTACCTCTCCCCATGGGACCAGTGCAGAGTGATCAGCTCTCAGAGCCCTGGGGCAAAGGTTTGGCCACGCAGTGAGAAGCACCAAGAGCCAAGAGTGCCTCCATCCATCCTGCCAGAGTGGCATTCCCAGGAGGGGCTCAGCCCTGGAACAGAGAGCCAGTGGTTTGCTGTGTGCTGGAGAACGGAAATGTTTTCACAGAGGGTCATTGCCATGGTGGCTGATTTCAGCTGCAGGAGGAAAGCAGAGTCTGTCTGCCCCAAACAGGCTTCAGGGGTCACCGCTGGGGCAGCACAGGCTCCTTTGCAGTGGAGCAAAGGGCACCCTCTGCAAGCCTACCTATAATTAAAGACCTGCAGCTTCCTACACATGTATTCTTAAAACATCTGTAAGCATAATTACAGCAAGCACTTAAACAGCTTGATACGAGGCAGGCGTTCTCTTTCACCGGGAGATTGCTTTTAATGGCTCTGTGTACAGCAGAGTGTGCAGATAAGGCCAGAAGTGCACCCAATTATCTCTCTGCTGGCACCTACTGTACTTTAACTTACATTTTCAGGCTTTTTAGTTTGCTTCATGATAACTGCCATCCCCATTAATGCTTAGTTCTCCAGGCACCACTTTAAGGATCCGGCCCCAAGCCTGGGCTCCAGCTCTCCAATTACCCTCAGAGAATGCTGTAGAGTCCTGCCACATTCCTCGTGCCTTCCTTCTTCACTGCTTTGACACATGCTGGTAGCACTCTTTGGTTAGTTGAGGGCATATTTAGTATTTGTTTTGCAGGCATTACTCTATTTTGGCCAAAACACGGGCTGTGGTGTGTGTAGTGTGGCAAAGGGTGTTCAGAAAGAGTGTGAATACAATTCCTGGCTGTGCTGCAGCTCCCACAGTGCCCAGTTTTCCCCAAGACTCTCAGTAAGGCAGAGTTGTGGGGGACTATTTGACGTCTGAGACAGGTTTCTCACTTGGGAGTCTTTTCAACCTGGAAAAAGAGATTAAGGAACCAAATTAAGAATGTCTAAAAATCTGAGCTGTTTTCCAGCAAATTTATTTTTAACTGGTTTCATTTTCTCTTTCCTGCTCTCCTGCTTGAAGTGTCACCTCCACACCACTTAGAGTGTTTGCACCCTCATAAGGAAATCATCATTCCATACCACTGATCTGAGGTGTACTGCAAGATGTGAAGCTTAAGACCCACCTGGAGATCATTTGGGGGAAGAAGGAACTAAAGAAAGATCCTTTCTTAAGACAGGAGTCCAGTTTTCACCCCAAATGAAAGCACTAGAAAGATTGGATAAAACTGTCTGATCCCACAAGGGTGGGAGTGCCTTGGCTGGGAAAGGCACTGCTAGACTTGAAAGTAAAAAGCAGAACTGTGAGGGTTTCTACCATATACAATATTTTTTTTAGCATGGCAAGCAGACAGAAAGAGAAAAGCAGCTGCCTAAATAAGGAACTGGCTTGCAAAGAAAACATTTCATGAACAAACTGTTGTCTTGCAGGAAGAGGTCAATTCTGGGTTGGGGAAGAAGATACAGAGGGACTTAAAAGCTAGAGATCATAAAATTGTAGAATATCCTGAGTTTTAAGGGAACCACAAAGATCACCAGGTCCAACTCCCGGCCCTGCACAGGGGATATTAGATATTAATATGATGGAGAGTGGAGGAAGACAAATCAAGGTATTGGGGGTTGTAAAAAGCCAAATATGAATACCTAGAGAGGTTAGAAGAAGAGGACACAGAGGGGGAAGGCTGCTCACAGTTTGTGGGGCTTCTCCACCTCTGTTTGCCTGCGAGGTGGGGAGTGCCAGAGGAATGAAAAGCTGGTACTGCTGCTTTCCAAACAGATGAGCACATCCCAATCCCCAGCAGTGCAGGAGCTTTGGTTTGGATTTGTGGGGATTTTTTTGGCTCTCATGATAGCAACATTCCAGAACAGATGATCCCGGGGCGACTGCATAGGCTTCCTGGGATGAGTCCTCTCTTGCATGTCCCTTCCTGTGTCACAGCCCAATCCTCATCATCACAGACACCAATTGCACAATCCAGACCTTATTTTTCAGCCCACTGAAAAGCTGTCCCTTTCCAGCTGGCTTGTTCCTGTAAAAAATGTGACCTGTGGAGCGCACAGATCATGAAACTTCCACTGCCCCACTGACTCATGGACCTTTTTCCCCATCTCCAATGAGCAGCCCACGCCACTGGCTGTGTTTGGAGCAAGGGTTATGCTGCTGGCATCTCCATGAGTGAAGATACACTTGAAATGAGTCATGAGAAACCCCCCAAAGATCTCTCTGAAGCTCCAACTGCGTCTGGACAGAGCCTGTGGAGGCAGACAGAGGGGAATGAGAGTGTGGCAGCACTGCTGCTCTTCTAGATCTCAATACACACAACCCTGATGAGCTGGATTTCTTCCTCCCTGAATCCTTATGGTCACATCCAGGCCACCTGCTGCAACACAGTGACCATGGCATGGCATCAAAGGTTGGGAGAGTGAAAATCAGGCTTGATGGTCCTGGTGCCAGATGTCCAACTTCTTTTGGTGCTCAGGAGGTAGGAGCTGCCATGGCACTTACACACCTCTGCCCCTGGCAAAGAAGATGATCTTCCCAGTATCAGGTGAGGAACTTCCATCCAAGACTTCAAGTTTAGGCTTCTTTTAGAGCCAATGGGAAGAAAAGAATGGCAGAAATGCACCCAGGGAATTTTCTCTTTATGGATTCTATGGAGAGTTTAGAATGAGCTTAAATACACATAAATAAATTTTAGCTGCTTGAAGTTAACCAAAACACTTGTTGCTCTCAACGTATGTGCTTTGTGTTTGCATTGTCCCCACCCACAAAGTCTGAAAGCATATTTTAAAAGTTCATTTCTTCCCTGAAGTTTTGAATGCCAGAATTGCATCCTACTAGTCACATTTATTGTATCTTAACACAGCCTTACAAAAAGTACATTAAAAAATATTTTAATTCACTCAAAGTTTTGGGCTATCAGAAATTACACTCAGCTGTGTTTGATGCTGAGCCATATTTCTGTGTGTTCTTCTGAATAACAGAGTAGGAACAGAATATTTTTGTACTAAAAAAAAAATTGGGAGGCATTTTCAACCCATTTATTTTTGCCTGTAAGACCAGTGAAAGTTAAAAAGCACATACATTCATCTCCATTTTGTGTGGATTCTGTTTGGAAGAAGATGGTTATAAAGACAAGCCCCAGCAAGTATTTTAGAAGAATATAATAAATCCAGAAAGACATGCCTAATGTCTTTGTGTACTCCTGCAGGATCTGAATTCTGTTGTGATTCAGACTGAGGGAAAAGAGAATTTTGCCAAAAAGCTAAAGTGTTTCTTCCTCTCCTGCTATAACTGGAGGCAGAAGCTATATTAAAAGCAGCTTTTCTTTTTCCTAATTCATTATACATGAATTTTCTTCTAAAAATATTTCTCTATGTCAATTGGCCCATAATAAAATGGGATATTCTACAGCTATGAGCCCAGTTCCAGGAAAGAAGTTTAACAGTTTTAACACAGGTCTGCACTTCAAGTGGTCTGGGTCTGCTTCTGTGCCTATTTCTGTCATGCCGTGTGACCTTAGATATGGCAGTCTCTGAAACTTGGGTATTCTCTGTGGAAAATAAAGATTATTCTCTCCTACTCCACAGGGAAGATCTGAGCTTTAACCAAGCAGGGTGAGCATATATCAGCTGGAAGAACAGCAAAGAAATACCAATGACTTTCCAAGGATCTAAAGAGAACATCCTTTGCAGATGTTTTTTCTTCCATGGATCACATTTTTAAAGGCCTGTTCACTACTGTTGAAAGTCGACTTGATTTTACTTGCGTGATTTCATTCAGCTGTATGTGAAGAAAGATTAACATCCATCAATCTTTCCCAGCTCCCTTTGACCTGGGAGCTGCAGCCATCCAGAGGGTGTGCTACCTGCATTCTGTCGGAGAAGCTTTGCAGGAATCTGGGGTTTCATCATTAGACAAAATAATACTGGCAAATTACTTTAAGGATGTTTAAGTCTAAGTCTCTTGCCCTTTGGTCCATCCTCAGTGATGTAACCTCATCAAACAGTGACCCTTTGGATCAAGTAGTGTGATGGATGCACAGTGGATGGCCAGATTAGAGCAGCACCAGAATATATTGGTACAAAACTTAAAAGAGTTATTTGTCACTCACTAAGCAGAAAAAGTGGTGGGAGAGGCAAAGGTATGTCAAGGGAATGAGGAGATGGGGTGGGTTGATGGTTCTGCAGCCAACCAGGCAGGGAGGGAGGGAGGAAGAGCTTAATACTTGGAATCATAGAACCATTTAGGTTGAAAAAGACCTCTAAAAGCATCACTTTTAGCTCATCTGGGCACTGGAGACAACTTGCTAATAAAGTCTCCAAGACAAAGGTAAGACACTTGTGTCTGATGGACTGTTTAGGGAGAAGGGACATCAGCTGTGATGAGACTGAACAGCTCACTGGAAGGAAGACCTTGTCACGACAGACACTCCTGTGGCTGGCAGGAGACCATGAGCAAAGGATGAGAAGCATGAGGAGAAGAAGAGGGACTAGGCACTGCAAACATGTGTATAAGTCAAACAGCACCATGGCATAACAGCACAGGAAGGACATGGACCTGTTGGAGCGAGTCTGGAGGATGCCATCAAGTTGACAGAAGGGATGGAACACCTCTGCTATGAAGAAAGGCTGAGACAGTTGGGATTGTTCAGCCTGGGAAAGAGAAGACTTTGGGTAACCTAATTGTGGCCTTGCAGTGCCTGTAGGGAGCCCACAAAAAGATGGAGAGAGCAAGAAAGAATTACCAGAGCATGTGGTGACAGGACAAGGGGGAGTGGCTTCATACTGACAGAGTAGGTTTAGATTAGATATTGGGAAGAAATTCTTGATTGTGAGGGTGGTGAGTCACAGAAACAGATTGCTCGGAGAGGTGGTGGATCCCCCATCCCTGGAAGTGTTCAAGTTCAGGTTGGATGGGGCTTGCAGCAACCTGGTCTAGTGGAAGGTGTCCCTACCGATGGCAGAGGGGTTGGAAAAAGGTGATCACTATGGTTCCTTCCAGCCCAAACCATTCTATGATTCTGTGATACCAGGAGCAGATAAATTCAGATTTGAATCAGTTTGCTTAGGAATGATTTGACCTCAGACAGGCTTTGCTAAAATGTTTGTAAAACATCTAGGTAGGCATGTCAAAAAAAAGAGAAGCAGGAGAGTGAGAACAAATTGGGAACAACTTCTTGAGGACTCTGATCTATCCAGGGTAACTGCAGCTGCAAGAGCTTTGTTGTTATTGTGCAACAGTTTATTACAAAATTATCCTTCCTGTTACAAAACTATCCTATCTGAAATTATGACAAAGTTATTTTAGATAACTTTGACCACATGTGCAAACTGCTCAGTAGGATATTTAATTTAAACAAACAAATCAGGGTGAAGTGTGTCTTAATTGCAAATGTTACTAGAAAGAATATCAAAACACGTGTGATATTGCAGTGAACCGTTGGATTATGTTACCCCAGTCAGTGATTCCAGTTGGGAAGTGATTAACAAACTCACAGACTTGGAGATGAGCTCCATCAGTGCTGGCTGGTCAGAGGGTGAGCTCTTGACACCAGCTGACACTGCATAGGACATAACTGATTCCCCCAGTAGTCAGATAATATAATAAAGATTTGAACTTGGCAACCTCTTCCCTTTTGGCAGAGTTACAGTCATTCCTCTTTCTGACTGCTCCAGAGAGATTTTATCCATAACCACACGTTTCACATTAAGTATTGGAAGTTATTGGATTACGGCTCTGCAGTAGGAAAGGTCACACACAGAGTGGACTCCAAGCAGCTCAGGCTTTGTTGTGTGTCCACATAAGGATGGATAATCAGATAATCACCATGTGTGCTGGTTTTCTGCTGATTTCTATTCTAGCAGTTCAAAGATATCTGTGCAGTTTAGTGCAATGTTCCAGTGCTCTTGAGACAGCACTCAAATAATCCCTTCCTTTAAAGTTCACCTAATATTTCCATTGCAATTTTCCTCTGGGTCTGAAATGCTCTGTGGCTGCAGAGGTTTTCTTGGAAAGCCAAAGGGGAAAGTAAATTTAATTTGAGTGTTTCTCAGTTACCTGACCTTTCATATTCTGAGGCATTGGGATTTTCCAATAGTCTAGAATCTTAATTAGGGTCTTCTCTCATACTTTTTTCTTTCTCTTTGGTTGCTACCTAAGAACCAAAAAAACCAAAAAATGGGATGAGTTCTTCAGGCAGGATGACTCATGGTGTCATTGATGACTTGATTCTAGTTTAGTACTGAAATAAAATAGAAAATACTGAGAATTCAACTGAAAAACTACAAGTATTGTGATTTTCCCATATGCTTCCTTTGAAATTCATTGATGAGCAGGGACAGCCTCTACACTTGTTTCCCATAATTATTGTTACAATAGAAGCAGATTAAAAGGACAGAGTTTTTTATTTTATCTTTGTATGCATAATCCTTTGTTATATACTCCAATTCCTTTTGTAGCTGGGACTTAAAGTCTACAGAGGGTGAAATTCATTAATTTTTTACTTAACTTTGCCTTTTATCTTGCTGATTTTCAGAAGTTCTTTGCTCCTTTCTGAAATAGTTTCTTTCTATGAAGCGGAATTTTTTTACCACCTCTGAAATTAAACTCCAGTTCCAGCTACAGACAGTTTATTTCATATGCTAAATTGTCACAATCAAAGGCAGAATCTCTGCTGAACAGGTTTGGAAACATCTGGCTCTTTTCTTTTGACTTTTGAGTCTAATTATCTCAGTGCAGCTTGTGATTGCTAAGTATGAAATTCAGCTGCCTGGCCACAGCAGTCTTGGAGAATCTGGGGCTTGGTTTTGTTTTTCTCCCCCTTTGTAACTATTTTCCCCACAGCCTTAACTCCTGCTGAAATGGAAACAGTGAAAATATGTACCCACAGAGCTGTCCACATGTGCTGGCACTTTGAAACACCACCACAGGAATTTCTTGCTGTGTAGTACAAGAACTGGGCGCTTTGTGCAGAAACCAGGGACTGGGGAGGGCTTGGGAATTGTGAGCAGTGATGGAAAAGCTGCTCTCATAGGGAAACTCTGCCATCAAGACAGTCCACACAGGCAAGGGATGGGTGTTAACCCAGGGATGGGAACCTCCTGGTGCTGCAGAAAACAGAAGAGTGTTTCTGCTGGAAAGGGCTGTCCCACGCTGGATGAAGCATCCATGGTGGTCCTTTATCTTCTAGATCCATGGAAGTCAGGGAAACTTGTTGAGACCAGGTTTGGTTCCCTCTCACTGTCTTTGTGTCTGTCACCCAAGCCCAGATGTGTAAGAGTGGTCACAGGGCTGACAAGAGAGATCTCAGTCCCCCTGTTGTTCACACCCTGTCCATAAAATTGAGAGCAAGGAGTTCCATGACAAGAAGCATTTGAAAAGCCTGTGACACTGAGGCAGCACAGCCAGAACTATGGACAGGCAAAGAAGTACAAAAGGAAATAGAAACAAATTTCTTGATTAAACTGGGAGAGAGAATGTCATGGTCTCCAGTTTCATCTGCTGCAATCTTTGTTACGGGGTAGTTGCTTCCCTGTGACTCTGTTTTGAGGACAGAGTCTCTGTTCAGCAGCATTACTCCCAGGAAATTCAAAGGCAGTATTGGGAGACCAGATTTTTATTTTTTTCCCCAAAAGGAGAAGTGCCAAAGGAACCAAGACTGTTCCTTTGTCATGCACAGAGTCCCACCCTACCCCAGCATCAGACTCACAGCCCAGCCTGTCCTTCTCTCAGCTTTCTCTCTGCCAGGTAGTGTCTCACACATGTGCCCACGCTGAGGAAGGGAAAAAAGGGAAACAGCAACAATGAATCACAGAGAACCAGCCAGTCTTCCATCCCGCTTGGAAAAGCCCAGGAAGAGACTGATGTTATTCCTGATTTCAAACATCAATGCAGATGAGAAGGTGAGGACCAGGTGAGCAGGAATTTTCAAATGATAGGAAGGAAATCCTGAAGGAGGAAAGGATTTGCACCCTGTGGTAGATGGAGGGTCAGTCAGGACAGAGATTTCCCAACTTCAAGAAGGTTTTCCAGAGATAAGAGCATTCCTTGGGCAGAGGTACATGCCAGACACACTGATTATTCTAGCCAATAGACATTTTTCTGCACTTTTTGATTTATATATCCCAAATTGTATCCTGGGAACCAGAAAAGCCTTCCAATCATGGAAATAAAACCCAATAAATTCCAATAAAGCAAGAAGTTAGTTGAAAAGCCAGCTTTCTTTGTAAATGACAGATGGTTCTTGGTTGTAAAGGGTGAGGGAAGTCATCCATTAACACAACGTCTTATGCTGAATTCTGTGTTTTAATTATGTAAATGCTCTCAGACATCAGAGCATAGATGCAATTTACAGGAGAAATGACTATATGTTCACTATTTTACTAATGCTCACCATTGCTCTTTAAGACATTAAAAAGCCTGAGTCAGAAGCACTTTGTGGGAGTGCAGACATAAGCATAATGGAAGGGCACAGTCCTGGTGGGATACAGCCTATTAAGGCATCAGTTTGTCCATGGAATCTGCATTTGTGCTGTCCTGGTGATAAATGACACTGGAGCTCATACACATAAATCTTTTTAATACCATGTGCATTTTTAGGAAGTCCCTCACAGTGCCATTTGATGCCATCCACACCTTCTGAGTGACTCTGGGGAGACTTCAGTGGTTTTTCTACACCAGAGTGTTTTGGGGTCCATCAGGAGCCACTAAGGCAAGGTCAGATTGCTTTGCCTCCATGTGCCTCAAGATGTGCAGTTCCCAGACGCTGTTCCCCACCTTAGAGCAGGAGTCAAAGCTCCTCCATCCTTTCCTATCCCCACCACACTCTCCTAACCTCCATCTGCAACCTCCTGTTTGTACAGAACATCATTTCAGGCTGGAATATTCTTCCCTTGGGCTTCCACCAGAGCCTTGCATCACACACAACACACACATCTCTCCTGCTGGAAGCTACTGCCCAGAGAGCTCTCCCCCAACAGCTCCACAGGCCAGGGAGAAGCTTCCAGGGGAGTTTATCCATCAGGACTCTCTGTTAGCTCCACATTTGCTTTCCCATGGTGCCCTCCCAAGCACCACTGCCATGGGCACCCTGCTTTGAATACCTGTACAGCCAAGCTGAGAGGAGGCTTAAGAATAACAGGAGATCTATGGTATTTCAAAATACATCAATGTCCAACCCAAATGATGTCTAATGAGGTTCCTTCTGTTAAAAGATTTCCAAAGTCATGTGTCTAAAGTTACAGGATGCTCAACATTTGGGTATAGGCGTCTAACAGAAGGACTTGAATCAATGAATCACTTCACTGCTCACTGTATAAAAACACAAATACCAATTTAGCCCATGAGTAAGCCTTTAAAATCCTATGTGAACTACTTGTTTAAGACTTTAGTGCCTGCTCCCTTCATAATTTCAGCTTCTTACAATGCTAATTTCATGAAGTCATCATCATTATTGTCACAGAGGTTCTGCCTGACAAATAAAGCAATGCTCTGACACTGTTTGCCCCTTCCCACTGCCCCTGAATTTCCAAAAGAAGTCCAGGAGGGCAGTACAAGTGGGCACCGGTCTGTCAGAACTGTGGGATGAGTGTCAAGGAAAATCAGCACAATGATCCATGTGCTGCAGCCAAAGTCAGTGGCTTAACCAACTCAGCTACTCAGGTATCAGAGAGAAAGTCAGGAGATTAAAGATCAAGAAAGATACGATAATTTTCTGTAAAAATCATGTGGGAATAACCAGAAGAATTATCTGAGTGGAAGGGTAGGACAAGATCAAATGAGTATATATATAGATATGTAGATAAATATGTATATACATATGGCTTGAATATATTTAAGTGTGGAATTAGAAGGTCTTTAATCACCACACTGGATTTTAGAAACCCTCCATCAAGCACAGTGCTGGAAGAAGGAACCTAAAGGATTTTAAGATGGATCTTGGCAGCTTTGTGGGTGGGATTTGGTAACAGAACAGAAGGAATCCTCAAATTAGAAGTTAAAGGTTTTGAAAGATGGTTTTGTCCACAAGGAGATGAAAGGATATTCGTTGAGTAGTTGTCAATGAATTTTGATTGAACCATAATTAGGCTATTAAATAATTCTCTTCTGAGAACTGGTAGCTTGAAAGACATCGCTACTGATCTTGTCCCCTTCCTTTGGCATGTTGGAATTTTAGTGGCTTTAAGGTTTTTTTCTGCTGATAATGTTGGTTTTTTTCACAGGGCATTAAAAAGCTCTTGGAAAATGCAGTTTCCAGCTGCTCTACGTTCTGCCCTGGGTGAAATTGCTTGCAGCAAACTCGCCACTGAAAGACAAACGTTTTAATTAGATCCATTTTATGATGCATTTTATTTAAAAGAGACTCTCATTTTCGTTTGGTATCCACTAATTTTACTGTTACACTGATCTCGCAAGAAATCAGCAGAGTTTGCAGGACTTAATTATCCCAAGAGCTTAAAATTCCAGGGGCAAAAGATACAAAGAAAATAAAGAAACACTACATTTAAATACACGTATATATATATATATATATATATATATATATATATATATATATATATAAAATAAAATATTAAAATAAATAAAATAAATATAAAATAACATGAGATAAAATAAAATAAAATAAACCAAAATAAAATAAAATAAAAATTAAAAGCGAAAAAATAAAATAAAATAAAATAAAATAAATATAAAATAACATGAGATAAAATAAAATAAAAATTAAAAGTGAAAAAATAAAATAAAATAAAATATTAAAATAAATAAAATAAAATAAATATAAAATAACATGAGATAAAATAAAATAATAAAATAAAATAAAATAATAAAATAAAATAAAATTAAGTTAGCAGCTACTTTAGCCATTATTTTGTCTTTTTCCTTTGGAGTTATTAGTCTCTGCAGAGCTGGACCATCACGCTAATAAGCTTCTGGGAGAGGACTTGGCAAATCTGACATGAATTCCAGCCTCAGATAATGAAAAAGGCCAAAGGATCATTTGCCTACCAAAAATAAAATTAAAAAAAACTTTTAAAAAAGATGCTTAAAATAATTTGTTTTTTAAAAGCCACAGAGAAGTCAGACCAGCCCTCAGTGAGGTAAGAACTGGTGTCTATTTATGGAATTTCCATAAGACTTTGTACGGGTTGCTAAAATTTCATTGCAGGGAGTAACTTCTCCTCTCAGTTTCCAGTCTTCTTAACAATCTCGAGTTATTAAACTTTCAGTAAGAACACCCTTTCTCTTGTTTTTACAGCTTGAACTCTTCAAGCTTGACAAAGATGAAACCGTAATGTAAATTACAAACTGCAAATATGAAGGTCACTCTCATCTCTGAACCATTATATTTTTATAAGATAAAACACAATTAGAACATTTTTTTCTTGTCTAGAATCTTAAATTGTCAACGGATTTTTTAATTAATATGAAAATAAATTAAATTGTACCTTGAGCAAAACAGTACAAGCATTTGAGTGTGGGGCAGAAGATGGTCAGGGTCAGAAGATCAACATTTAAAAGTACCAGCAAATCCTGCTGTTGAAAAATCTGTTGAAACTCTGTTTTTAAAACCGAGTAGGGAAAGAACTGACCTTGAAGTAAATCAAAGGAATAAGGAAAATATGAAAATGGTTAAAGTTTTAATGTGCATAATTGGGAATTTTGCCTTCTGCTGCTCTAATCTGTATTTAATCCATTTACACTGAAAGGCTCCTTCGTGTGCTGTTCCTGCCAGTCCCAATCTGTTAATGCAACTCATACAACTATTTTATTGCTTTTATTTCTGGGCCATATGAAACCCAGTGATGTGAGCCCTTTAGGGTTTATATGTGTCTTCCCAGAAGTCTTCAGAGTTGTGCATTTCTGGGGAAAATATAAAAGAGTTGTCACTTCCTTTTCTAATAAAACGATTTGTGCTTTCAGAGTATGTTTTAATTTTCACAACAGAGGCTTATTTTGGCTCTTGAGTTTTGAATACAACATGCCAGAAACTCTGTGTTTTCATAATACCAATTAAAAAAAAAAGCCATACATTTTAAACATTTTTCAGCAACCGAGTGTGAAATGTTGAAGGAATCTGTTAACATATTGATTGCTTTGAGCAGTGCTTTAAATTAGCTTTCTGTTCCTCTTCATATGGTTTTCCATTAAATTTAAATAAATTAAAGTTCAATTATCTGGAAGAGAGGTACAGAGTCCTCCTCAAGTTGCTGCTTGAATTACCACTCAACCTTCCCTGTCAGGAATTCATCAGGGCTCCTGCCTTTGGGTATTGTGGACCTAACACTTTCTGTTTTAGACAAGATTTCAGCACAGGTGCCAAGCACACTTTCAGAAATAACCCTGTGATTGGAAATTACTTTCTTTCTGCACTGTTACGTGAATCATGAGTGTTAAAAAAAATAAAACAAACAAAGCAAAACAGAACAACCCAGAAGTTCATCAGCTGGAGAGGCTCCATGTTGGCACACACAACAGGTTTCAGTCTGCAGGGATGCAGGAGACACAAACAGGAGGATGTGTCACAGATGGCGTCTTTCATTCTGGAAAAATATAAAATCAAATTCAGCTTGTGTCAGCCTGT